>NW_020450975.1:230113-448330 GCF_003343035.1 Apteryx rowi
TTCTTCTGGTTGAGTTTTGCCAGGAGCTCCTTGCTCATCCATGCAGGTCTCCTATCTCCTTTGCTTGACTTCTTGCTCATAGGGATGCACCGCTCTTGAGCTTGGAGGAAGTGATGTTTGAATATTAACCAGCTCTCTTGGACCCCCCCCCCTTCCTTCTAGGGCCCTAACCCATGGGGTTCCTCCAAGTAGGTCCCTGAAGAAGCCAAAGTTTGCTCTCCTGAAGTCCAGGTTTGCCCTGCTTCCTCCTCRCAGGATCCTGAACTCCCCCATCTCATGGTCATTGCAGCCAAGAAAAACTTGTATATCATATTTGCTGAAACGAGTGAGCATATCAAGCAACCATGAAAAGATACTTTTGTGTTTCAACATGGCAATGAAATTACGAAATTGATACCATTTGTCCTAGTTTCAAGATCAACATCAAAAAACTGCAGCAGGTGAGAAATGCTGTTTCCTGTTCAGAAGGTATTGAAAAGAGTTTTAGCTATCATCATTTYTACTTTTTATTAATTTTATTGTGATGACACATCGGAATTCAAGATCAAGCTTGGGGGCATGTAATACCAGGGTTTGTGCAAGGGAATATGGAAAACAAATACTTTTCTTCAGGTGGTTTACAATCTGGAATGTAGAGAGTATGCAAAGAGAGAGTATACAGCTCCAGAGAGATGAAAGTAATAATTTAGCTACATGAAGATAACATCCAGTGAGCTGCTAAGTACTCTTAGGTAATCTGAGATAACTAATGAGTAAGAGGTGACATATGTTATGTTGAGTGTGACCACTGCTGAAGAGGAAGAGGAGGTAGTTTTAAGATTTGGGGAGAAGGTTTGGATTTTCAGCTATTCTGATTCCACAGGTTCCATTCGTGAAAAATATTAATACCTAAAGTGATTGAAAACACTTTCTTGAGCAAATTTCGATCTTACATACTCTAGAATACCAGAGGTATGCTACATTTTTGAGGATGTAGCAAAACCAAGGCATTATGTTGACAAGAGAACAGGACTAAATGGGAAACAAAGACCCAGAATAGATGAAGATAAATGCTGCAGTTTAGAAGTTCAAAACCCGACTAGTAGGCAGCAGTTGTGGGGAGTCTTTTGCCGTTACAGCCTGAGCAGATACAGACATGTAAAAGGAAAAATTAGAATGGAGTAAGAATATGGTTGGAAAACGCACTTTAATTAGATATGGACTTACAATGTCTCTGATTGTGAAACTGGGGATTTGAAAGGGAGAGCAAGAAAAAGATATACTATTTATTTTTCCTCTACTGTCTATGGTTGAGTGAATGTTATAGGTTAGTCTATTTTTAGAGCCCTATTCATATACTAAGGTGAAAGCGAGTAAGTACTTAGATACAAAGTTGCTGAGATACTTGTGAATGATAACGTGACCCCRTGAATCACTGCAGATCAAACTTTGCTCTATTATAGAAAATTTAAATGCATTTTTTTTCCTGTTCAGCCAGCTGAGTTCAAATTTTTCATTTCTCACTTCTTATTGCTAAGAAGAGCTGATCATATTTTGTTAAATAAAAGCATTGTGCAGTTGCATAATTCAATTAAAACTCTTTTCGTAACTGTCAGGGTGCTTTAGAATTACAGTATGACCAAATACATAAGAARTTTTCACAAGCAGGATTCCTCCCTCTGGATTATGGCATACATTTCTTCAGCTGCCTCTGTCACATTGTTGGTTTTGTCCATGAATAGGATTAGGCGAGTTGGCAGGTGGGAGTCTGAAAGGCTTTGAAATTGTGCTCCACCACAAGCTGTGCAAGTATATGACAGAACAAATACGTCATCATAATTTGTGCAGAACAAGTATGTACCAATGCTTTCTGAAGCTGATCTCGAACATTTATATACAAATCCAAAAGAAAAATGTAAAGGAAGAAAAAAAATCTCCAGATATGGCGAAACTGGTTACCCTTTTGAACAGCTGTAGATGTATATTTTCTGCCTAAAAACACTGGGAGAGAATGAGTAATTATTTTCTTGTAGTACATACTGACATATCTTTATAGATATAGTTTTTCCACAGAGTTATACCATGCATATCAGGTATTCAAACAGATACAAATGCAAACACACATGCTAAAAAGATGGTGAAATTTAGACCTTAGACTCTGGGGGTCTGTCGGAGGACGCCGGAGTGGGAGGCGGGCCCGGAGTAACGACGGAGTCTCACTATGAGTATGATCGTTCTCCTCCATTCTAACTTTTACAAAGTATATATAGACAAGCAACAAGCAGGTGTCAGCAATAGTTACATGATTGGCCTACAGCTTCTGTCCACGCGCATAAAGCAGATACATGATTGGTGCAAGGTTGCTGTCCACGAGGTGTCCACGAGGACGAGGAGGGGTCCGCTTTCATATATGGAACCTAGTTCCGAGACTTGTTTACCAGTTTTGTGAATACCTTCTTTTGTAGTGCTCAAGGCCGCTATACAGCCACTTTCAGCAGGCTTCAGCAGGCTCGCTTGCCTTGGCCTAGATAAGGCCACTTTCAGCAGGCTCGCTTGCCTTGGCCTAGATTCCTTCCTCTACCCTGAAGAGGGGATTGCTCACCCCAATCAGAGCATGCCCTCTCTCGCTTAACCATTCCTCTAAGTATTCCTCCATCAGGGGTCCTGGCTCCAAGCATCCATAGCAACAGCTGTGAAGATTTTAGACCTTTAGAATACATCAGTTGTATAGAATTAATATGTTTTCCAAAAATAACCCCAACAAATGTAACAAAGAGAAATGTTCTGCAAAGTAAAGTAAAAAAAGTACAGGAATTCCAGCCAACTCTGTTTCATTTTGATAAGTTTTGTTTCATATCAGCAAACTTTCTCATAACCAGTTCTATCCTTTATGAAGAGAGAAGAATGAGGAACTCCTCAGTGTTAGTGTAGGTGGAGAAGAAATAACCCCAATAAACAACTTATTGCTAGGTGTATGGAGGGAGATGAAGATTGCCTGAAAGTGCTAACTTGCAAATTTTTTTATATGCAAGACCAAACTGCAATGTCTCAAGAGCAATTAGCTGGGCAATTACCCTTATTAGTCTTCTTTAGAGGATGAAAGAATGAAATTTCCCATCCAGGGTTCCAAAGAGGATTCAGGGAAAGGAAGGACAGATGGCCTGTTTACTTGGTGTCTTTCCTTCTAGGAGTATTTTGGGGCTTTTCTTACAATTCTGCATCCCTATTCTGTTGCCACTTCCCCACCAAAGAACTATATTATTTAGTGTTAAGTCTTCTTATCTTCATGTCACTTCTGGTTACTTCAGAGGTGTACTCTGAGGTACAGTCACACTTCTCCAGTACAGATTTTCAAGACCGAAAGAGCCCATTTCTGAAGGGAGAGGTCTTGACTGCTTCACATTGAGGCAGTTAGGGAGAAGTATCACCTTAGATATGCTCCAAAAGAAGGAAGATTGAACTCTTTATTTATGTTTCACTAATAGACCTTAACAAACGTAAGACAAAATCCTGCCATACATCACTAGGCACAATTTAAGTCTTCTTTGCTATCAGTAATTGCAATTCTTTAATGATAAATTAATTTAATCTTTAGTGATAGGTTTAATGATAGGTAAAATTCTTTAATGATAGATTTTGTTGGAAAGTTTCGAATTTTACAGCCAGTCCTGGGAAATGTGGATGAGCAGACAGACTAATTTTGGGGTTCAAATCAAGAGTGTACATATATAAAATAATATGTAGGCAGTGAAGACAAACTATAAAAAATCGATATGAATTTAGGGGTTTAGTTTTTATCCAGAAGGCGAAAATGACCTGCTTGAATAGCCAGCAATCAATTGCTCTAATGATGGATATACAATCTTTCTAAATAGAGGTCTTGTCAGGTTTACATCACGCATTGAAGACATAAGCTATATTTTAGGTTGGGATTTCCAGCAGTAACTGAAAAGGTGGATGCTTCATTCATATTAAAATAATGGGAATTGGTATCTAAATTTTCATGATGTGATTCGAAGATATCACCATTACAGCAAACCTTCAGCTTCAGGTTAGTCACTGCAGCATTTCCTATGATTATTATCTCAAGAATTAGTCTTTCAGCAAATTTAGAGAGTGCTCATGCTCAAAGCTAAAAGTTCTTGTGCTCTGTCAAGATCTCTATACATCAATTCTCAATTACACCACTGAGGCCTGAAAGCATTTTCTATTTTGCTTTAATAACACACTCATATAATGACAATTAGACAAAGGTTTCTTGAAATGAATCACTTTATATGTGATGTTTTCAGAGTTGTTTTAGAACTTTTTAAATACCCTTTTTACTGACCTCCAAGTTTCCTATGCCACTGAACACATCACACTCTTATCACAAARGAATAGAGGAATGCAAAGCAATATGGGTTATTTCCAGTACGTTATGTTTGTACATAGTGCTTCAGAGATACAGCTATGATGAAAACTAATTGAAAATTCTCTGGAGTTCCTTATGTATCTCTGAGTGCTTGAAGCTCCATGCAGAAATTTCTTTCTGTTAGTCCCCTTGGGAAAACTAAAACATGCAAGTATTGCAAACTTGTTCCTAACAAGCAGTTGACATTTTAAGCATGGCCAATCAGTACTTATTATGATCTGTATTCATTTGCATCATCTTGAATATTCCAGAGCAATTACTTTAGTAACCATTGACAACTTTGTTTATATCAGCAATGTACTTGCACTTGCTATTATTTTAGTTAAGGCATCAGCCTTATGCACATCCTTAACAGAAAAGAAATAGTGCAAGACAGAACACTCATAAAATCTATACTTGGTAGGAAGTATCAAATAAAAAAACTGTATGAGTTTATATGTGGGCAGAATAATCTTTCTAACACTCAAGGATTTCTGTTGTCCCCATCTCATCCTTAAATGGACCTGTGGACAGAAACAGATGACAGTATATTAGATAGAGATAACAGGAGAACAGCCTGATTGCTATTTATGCTGATACTCTCCCTCCCTTCACTTTCCTCCTCTTTCTGCCTGAATGTTTTTTACAGACAATTAAACAGGTGATAGATGAACCCTTGCTTCTCACACTATACTGCAAACTATACAAACTATGAAAATACCAATATGTAATATAAATGATGAGCCCTTACTGACTAGTTTGCATTTCAATTGGCCTTGAAGAGGTTTACGTGTGCGGGCAATAAACATTTCACCATAATGGTTGAATCTGAAGAAAATAAAAATCTTTTTTCAACAGGCTAAAAATAGAAGGCAACACAAACCCATAGCCTATCTTTCTTCTGGAATAGCCAAATGTTCTACARTATTTACTACGTATGTCACTGAAAAGCAGAATGGTGAAATATGTGCTATGTATCTCAATTCAAAAGCATTGCTACTGTCTTACGGAACTGAACCAGCTTGCATAAGACATAAAATTTTGCAGATAAGTTTGTCATTTCAAGTGTGTGCTTTCCTCATTGTGAGGTGCGCTGCTATAACAGCACTGTCTGGGGTGCAGTGGATTCACTGATTTGATTCACTCCTACGTTAAGTGCATCTGTTCCCATTCTTCTTGAAATCACTACACCACTAGCTGATGATAGGATAAAGGAAATTGATGAATGTTTGTTGGTCTTGATATTACCCCCAAAATACAGCAAAACAGATTTCACATAAGTAAGAGACATGCTGGGGTTTTATTTGTTTCTTTTTAATTCCATGCTTTAAGGGAGTAAAACAAACTAAAATACAAACAATGTAAAATTTGCTGGATAGTTTATTTCCTTGTCTAAACTAAGAAGATTAAAACTCTACCTTCAGATTGCTCAGGAAACAATACTACAGACGGTTAGTTAGTCTAATACAACTCCTATCAAGAACCCCTACTGATTTTCTGGAGAAGCAGGCCTTCTGTAAGGAAATCACAGTTTCACTGAAGACAGCTGCCACCTCTGAAGATGGCTTTCCACCAAATGACACAGGGCCAGACCTCTACTGCTCTATGCTTGTGGGATCTCTGAACACAAAGGACTACTGTGAACTGGGCTGTTATTTGAGTTTTAGAGGGTTTAGGTTTTTAAAGTAACTTTTAAGGTAATTCAAATCCTAATGCCTGGAGGTTTCTTTAATTTTCTGTGTTCTTAATAATACTTAAAAATAAGCAAAATGTTACAAAACAAAAGCTTTAAAAGGTGTGAAAAATAAAAACATTTCATCTTCTTTGTAGTTCATGGATTATGTTTGTGAATTGCAATTAAATCTACTGGGTAAGACTAATATTTCTTTACTACTAAATTCCTGCTAATAACCATGCTAGATTTTTTTTTTAATCTTCTCTCTTGGGTAGTCATGAAGGTAAAGCATAGCAGTGGGGTATAATGTAATGCTTTAATACAATTCAGAATGTCAGTTGATATTCTTTAAAACATAATAACTTTTTTTTTTATTCATTCTTTTTCTAAATGCCTTGCAAAAACATAATACAATTAGGATTACTCTAATAGAGTGCATAATAATTTTACTACTTATTATATGTAAATGTATCCAAATAGTAATTCTTCCCATGCTCTTTAGCTGCTTTGAAGATTCTGTATTACAAACCTTTTCAATATTTTTTCTGAAATGAATAAAACAATTAGGTAGCATTATTAACTAATCTCCTAAGAAATATGAAAACTACACACAATCAAAATTTGTATCCAAGCCTTAATATTCTGGGACAGAAATATTTTTATAAAGAAAATATGTTTCCATGTTAAAATATTGTACAGATAACTTCATTCTATATATAAATATCTAAAACAGGAACCAGTTGGTTATTAAGATCTTCTGCAGGGTTACTGAGCAGAAACAAATTAGGCAGAATGTTGATTCCATGGGAAGCAAAGGGATGTTTGCCATTGATTTCAGTGGAACCATGATTAAGCTTCTGAGTCCTCTATATAACAACAGGAAATTCTGTCTCACATTCAAAGGGGAACTACTTATTCAGTGTGACATGTGATTCTGGCATGGTGTTTCTGTGTGGAGAAGTTTTAATCATGTTCATCTTTACTGTAATAAGTTGTTAAACATTGTTGTTGTTTATTACTCCAGGGGTATAAAATGAAACATGTCTATAAACTTTTATTTAAAGGCTACATTTCATAATGGCAGGAGGCTGGGCCCCTTCCCTCCCACTGATAAAAATACTTTTGCCCATGGCACTAATCTTTTCATTTTTATGGGTATAGTCCCTTGTGTAATCAAATTTAGAGCTTCATACTTTGTTTATTGCAGGATCAAAGCCAAAGAATATAGCTGTCTATTCTTAGATTTCATCCTGGTATAATTACTTCAGTTAAGGGTACGATTTTCTACCGAAACAGTTCATTTTCCAGTACAACCACTAATATGAAATCATTTATAAAATTTATCACATAGCAGTGCCTAAAGAAACATCTTTACTGGCTTATATGTATAGCAGAACAGCTGTGCCAATTTGAAGGAACTGTACTGTATTAACTATATCCATGTAATTATGTTGGTATTATTCTTGTATGAAAATAAGCCTTACAAGATATGAGAGTTTGGCATAAGGAAAGGTTTATCAAGCTTCAAAGGAACAAGTTAATGGGGTGTGTCTGAAATACACAAAGAGAAAAACTAGCAGGGATAAATTACAATACTAGGAAAAATAATGGTACAAAGCTTGAATCCCTAAAATAGAGTGCTTCCAGAAAGGAAAAACAAAAAAAACAAAAAACAAAAAACAAAAAAGGACATTGAAACCTGAGGCTACTTTTTCCTTACAAAGATTTGTGGCCCGGGTAGGTGAGCAAATTGACTGACATCATTGAGACTTGTAGATAAGTTAGGGCTACAGAACTGAAACCTACATTTGTAAGAAAATCATTTCTTTGTAAGATTAATAGCATTCCAAATGAGTTTACAAGGAAGTCATTGACTTTTTGGTTGTAATGTTGCAGATGTCAGATCATATAGCTCTGTTCATCCTTCACATGACACATCAATTCTGGCATGAGCTGACTCTTGCAGTGCTTTTTTTCCAGTAAAACTGTGTAAGAATTACATGAAAATTCTTTTATAGATATATATGTGTATACATATGCATGTGTATATATATGTTTGTATGTGTGTATATATATATATTTATATATGTATCTCTATAATAGTGGCACATACTGTGATTACATCTCCAACAATGGTTCATGCTGACTTGTCTCACCATGTCAGGCTATTTTTGAAATACAAAGTAAAAAGAGTCTGAAAGCAACCAGATCTTGTTAGAAAAAGAATTGSTGCAGGAATAAGTCAATAAGTTAACTAAATAAGTCAATATTAAGTTTCTCAATGCATTAT
Organism: Apteryx rowi; assembly: GCF_003343035.1. NCBI lineage: Eukaryota > Metazoa > Chordata > Aves > Apterygiformes > Apterygidae > Apteryx > Apteryx rowi. The sequence continues at coordinate 238,451 of NW_020450975.1, forward strand.
GATAGTTCCACAGGCAATTTAAAGCACTGAAGAATCTTTTTTTGCAGTTAAGGGATGCATACAAATATGTGAACATATCTGTATGTGGATGCATACATGTATGCGTACTAAAGGAATTCTTCTCTATTTTCAGGATAAAAATTTTATGTAAGGAACTGTATGTCTTAAAACCAGCATCTTAAAAGAATGAATCATTTCTTGCATTCAGTCAGGGTTGTTCTGTGAAGAATCAAAGCTCATAGCATTCCCAAAAATTTGTAGCACAAGAGAGAATGTTTTGGATCAGCATATTAATGATATGATTAGGAATGCTGTGGATGGATTAAACAAAACTTACTCAAAATGCTCATTGTATATAGCTTGTATGTGACATCACTGATGCAGGCATATTTTGCAGAAAAGTCATATGTAAGGAGAAACAGATGAGGGAGGAGGTCTGGATCCATTACTTATGTGTTACATTTAACACTTAAAGCTTCCCATTTTACCAAAAGTATATTATAGCCACTAGTATTAAATAAATCAATATCATCTTTCCTGTTGTATGATGGAAGGTCTTTAGGAAAAGTTATACAAAAAGAAGAGCATGTGGGAAAAAATCAGCATGAAAAACATTACACTAAAAATCTTATTATCAGCAAAAAGTTAACACACTGTAGGTGTTGAGTAAAGAATTATTTTAGTCTGATTAATATTTTAACAGACTAATTAAAATTAATAAAAAGTTACCAGTCTAGTTACAATGATAGTAACATTGGCCACTCAAAGCCCAAATGATCTAATTATTATAGAAACCCCATTACACATGCTTAAAATCCCCATGACACACATAATTTTTTACCTTTATGGACAGTCATAGATGTCTTACAGTGAGGGTATTCTTAGTACAAATAGGTCAAACTGAGGTTTGTAGTCCATCATTTTGCAATGAGCTCCATATAGCCACATCAAAATATTGCTTATCATAGGTTTGAACTGATTTTTTTTCTCACCTGATCCTGTCAAATCTCAAACAATTAAATAGCCACTTCTACCTTAGAAATAGGGTTGACTGTTCTGTAAAAGGAGTTGAATTGGAAAATTTACTTAAATTGCTATTTTTATTTGAACTGGAATTGGACATAAGTCATAAACTTATTTGCTGAAACTCAAGTGAGCTGAGGGAAAACTATTTTAAATACAGGTTCTACATTCTTTTATGTTCAAGATTTAAATAAATTTACTGTGAGCAGCATGGTCTGTACTGATTAAATACTTAGCTCTCTGATTCTGACTAGAAGAGGAATTGGAATGGTTATGGCAGTGCTATATAGTACATATCACTCTTTCCAACCACTGGAGCTGCCAAAATTAAAGATAAAAATAATAACACTAGTTTCAATTTTCAATGTTAAGTTTCAACCAAAAAATACTATTAGGACTTAAATTTGGATATAAAGCAGGCCAGATTATCTTGAAGTTGTAACTAAACAGTTATTGTTTATTATTTGAAAAACTGAAGAGAACAGAAGGCAGATTGAACTAATCCCAAACCTGAATCCATCCAAAATGAATGCTGGCTTGCCTCCCTGAAGGCTTTCCCACAGTTTCCAACAAAAAGACAAAAATATGTGTTCTTCTATTTCCAGTGCCTAATTCAGCTCCTGAACCCTGAAGAATTTTACTATCTCTATTCTATAACTCAGTCTTTTTGACAAAGAATATTCTTTAGGAATCAATAACGCTGAATCTATTAAAAATATATTGCAACTGTTTTATGAGTAATCTGGGCAGTTTCAAATTGAAATTTTGCTCTTTATTTCATAAAATTTTTCATTCTGCAAATGAAAATTCTTGTTTTGCATTAGTTATTGTAAAGCTTAACAAGAGTTAAGAGAGGGAAAGATTAATTCTCCTTTCCTCTTTATACATTCCTTACAGAAATTAAATTCTTCTCCAAAGACTGCACACTTGTTTCTTTACCGAAAAACTTACAAAATTGCCATCGCAGGTGCTATTAAAAGCAAGGCTAGACAACTGTTTAGGTTTTAATCTAGCAAATTAAAATATGCTCTGGCTCTGATCCAGCRTAGTTACTCACATTAACTTATATATATATTATTAGTATTTTAAGCATATACTTAAATGTTATGATGGACTAGGAAAGAAGAGGTAAAGAAGCTCAGAAAGAAAAGACAACTTCTAGCAGTGCTGTCAGCTTGGTAATGTCTGTCAGGTTAAAGAAGAATCAGAGCTGCAGACAGCGAAAAAAAACAGAGGAAAAAGCAGGACTTTGTTGTTATGTTTTTACAGTTCTTTTAAGGTCAATTTAACTTTTTTTTTCCATTTAATTTGTATATCTTTAAAATTATTTGTTTAGTTTGTACTCCAAAACAAAGATATCAGAACAGTACAGCTGTTTCTACTTGCATGCCTGACTGCAGTTTTGACCTTCCCATCCTAACAGATATCACTGAACCCTGCTTCCTGTTGCAGCCGGTATTAAAATATCATCCCTGAGAACTGGGTATCTACATCAGTGGAAATGTGGGATCAGTTCTGCATATTTTGTAATAGAGATTTGACATGCCTTTTGTTATGGTTTCATTTTAAAAAGTGTTTTATTGTTTCTTGGTAGCCAATCAAGAACCCTGTCCTGAAAATATTTACGCCAGTGCTTGTGACTGCTACTGGGAATAATCCCAAAGACTATTTGTTTTCATATGTGTGCAGAAAGGCTCCAATCAGCATGATGCCAAGGAATTAGAAATGATGCATTTGCATTTTGCTCTGGCTCTGCCATAAAACTATATGCTCTATTTTCTATCCTTGAACTAAATGTTAATAAGCATACTTACATATTTGTAAGAAGAATGAATCCATTTTCAGTTTCAAACTATGGCTTCAATGAAGTTAACCTCAGCTAAATCAGCCATATTTTTGGAATTCATGTTATATTTTGGACACAAAGTGCCAAACAACGGTCTCTCTGACCCTCACACAAGTCCTTAAGAAAAGAGAAGCTTAATGAGATATTTGAAGGGTTCACTTTTGATTTTGCCATACACGAAGATAGGGCTTAATTTGACTACTGTACATGAGTACTGTAAATGATACACTGACATATTTATCAGATTGGACAATCAGTCTGACATTACCTGAATAGGAATCCATTTTATTTAAATGACCAGACATAATGCCTGGAGATGTATATCCCTTCAGATACCTGAAAACTAAAGATATGATCCTGCAAATGTGTTTTCTGTAAGTGTGTGACTGCCTTCAGTTTTATTTGCAATGAGAGAGATGTGTACTTAAAAATTTGCCATATCACTCTTGATAAGTTTTATTTAATTTGTAATTAGCAGCTGTGTTCATTCAAAAATGCCATAGAAATTAATGACCACAGACTCACATCTTTCTAAAACATCTTGTTATTTCAAATGACTTCATTGCAGTTTTCCTGCAAATAACATCAGCAGACTTTTGTATTTTCATAAATGTAATGATCAAAGAGCAGCAAGGTGAGTAAACCCACAGGAGAGAGATCATGATGTTGCACTATATGAGTGCATTACTTTATATCCTTTGATGTGTTAATTTGACTTCTCACATTTCACTACAAGTTTATGGCTGGCCAAGTCATCCAGGCTTCCTCTATAATCTACCTTATTTGCTAGTCTAAAAAGGGCACCTATCCTCATCGACCACAAAGGAAGCCTTAGACTAGTCGCTAGTCAGCCTATGCCTAGCTTTGACTACACGTCTAAATGTTAAGTAGCTGAAGATAGATTATATGATTTTTACCTTCCATTTACAGTAAAGATAGATTCCTTTCAAACAAGATTCTGTTCTCATTTCAAATGTGCAGCATTTTTCAGTTCTTAGTGTTATTATTTATAAAATAAATGAAATGGCAGAGTGTTTTTATGTGTAAGTTCATGTTACGATTCTTGTTACAAGACCTGAATAATACACATTTTTTCTGTTCTCGTCACATATTTCCTCTTGATTCTGACAATATATAGAAGAAACAAGCCACACAAGGTGCAGAAAACTTTAAATATTCCTTTTGATAAAAAGAAATTAAGGAATATTCAGACAGATGGAGAAATGATGAAGCAAAGTAAATAAGGTGATTTTTATATAGATTTGCAGGTTTTGGAATTCACTTAGTAAATCAGGCAGCTGAAATTGTTTTGCAAGTGGATCAGGCATCTTAAATTGATTTCCAATGGTCCTTTCTCACATGTGATTCACAAAACATTATGTGTTTTCTGCTTGTTTGTAGGTCATTTTCATAGTCTAAAAACTAAAGAAATCAAAAAATCCTTTAAAAACAAACAAAAAGCAATCGACAAAACATTTGTGTCCCTGAACCAGTGTATTTTCATAGTTGCTTTCTTACCTCATAATTTTTACCAGCTATCAATACTTTTATATGCTTTTTGTGAAAGCGAAACATCTAGAATTAAAAAAAAAACAACCTCTCCTGAATATGTGGTTAAATTATAATTCCTTGGATTTATGGTTATCTTATAATTCGCTTCAGGTGGTATAATGAAGTTAGACAAAAATCAGAGGCTGTGTGAGACAGAGGACATGGAAACACTGAGGTAGCAGCAGCTTTGGAAGTGGTTTTGGGATTGGCACCTGGGAAATGAGGGCAGGAGGCAAGACGGGGGTATGGTCCATGAAAGAGATTGGGTCAAGGCGCGTGGAGGGCCAGGGGTCAATCATAATCAGCAGCTGCAGTTAGTGGCCTCAGGGAAGAGTCGTAATGATGTGCATGCCAGGCACAGCAGAGGGTCGTGTGCCAACTAGCGGAGCAGATGGGTGGGTTAAAAGGTGATCTGAAGAAAAAAGGTAAAAGCTGAAGAAGATGGCTGTGAAGAAGCAGCTTGTGAAAAGAAAAGGAGAAAGAAAAGATGCCTTTGTGTGCAGTGAATCCTTTCATCTGCAAGTGATTATGTGCTAAATAGAAATGATTCAGCATAAGAGGAAAGTGCAGGGTATTGTATGTGAAATTTTTCAAGACTTAAATGTATCCTGTTTGAGTTGTTCCAGCTCTTCAGAAAGTCATTTCTAATTTCAGCAACTGCAGCAGTCATGTTATGTGAGATGATGTGATTTTCCTTTCTAACTAAAGAAAGGTTTTCAAACTAGTATAGATAGGATAAGGTTTTTCTTTCTCTTTGTATTTATTGAAATTAACTATAAAGAGATGTTAAATAACAGATTTCTGAATTAAATTCACAAGAAACAAAATTAAGCACATTCAAACTTAAAATAGAAATATGTTCACTTATTTCCTTATACCCGCATTTCAGATACAAGCGAGATCTTTTCATGTTAGATAAAGATGACCATTTTTCTCTGTAAAAATACTGCAAATCTTTGGTGCACGAAACTTTACATTGTGAATTATATATGTGAAGCATATGTTGGTCTATACTTCTAAGGATACATTCCATTATCATTAAAGGTCTGATGCATAAAGAAAATAAAGTGTCTGTCAGGGTATGGACCACTGCTGTGTGCACTTTAGGGACATGACAGAAGGTGCATTGCTRTGTAAAATTAACCATACTGTTAACAAACAAAGCCAAATTCATTCTAGCAGTAATTTCACAAAGGCTGTGAATTCGGCTTATATGAGGTTTCCCAAGCCTCTTACAGTCCCATACTTTAGATTGAAACGTAGCCTGGCACAGAAGCAGCATCTACAATTGGTGATAGCAGTCTTTTCCTTGCTGCTACTTGCTTATGGCACTGCATGCTTTTACTTAATGCTGGTATTGTTAAAGTGTTGAATAATAATGAAATTGTGAACTCTGCTGCATGGGACACGTTTTCACCAAGAGCAATTTGAGGGAATTCAGCTCATTCCATAATAAAATCTCTGAATTCTTTTGATTGCAGAAAGTTGCTGCAGTTGACATAGAAAGGGACTGGTTTCATAAGAGTCACAATGAGAGCATTTTTTTTTGGCTGGCACAACAGAAATGTGACTAGAAATAAGTTGTCTTTGAGGCAGAAGAGTGATTTTTGTTATTTTTACTGTAGGCAATAAACCTCGAAATATGTGTATTTGGTGGATTAGAACATATTTAGACATGGTAGAGAGCATATTTTGGCTTGTGTAGTGGGGACACCTTGATAATACATCTGTGAGAATGCACTATTTTAACCACAAAGATTTGGATGTGATATAAATATCATGCTACTGTGGAAGTTATCTAAGCATCCACGGGAATAACATACAAATACATTGTCGGGAACATATTTAACATCAATTAATATATGAATTAGATGGCTCATGTTATAAAAATCCATGTTTGAGCAATGGTTTTCCAGAGGTTTTCCAAAGACTAACTTCTGCTGATCATCCTGTTCTGTCAGAACTTGAAGGATGTGAGTATGAAAAAGATAAGAAATTACTAGTAAAGTTTTACTGTGTAAAAGTGATTCTTTGAGGCAAAAAAATACAGATTACTAACTTATCTTCTTATTTTCTTCAAGATAAAAATTCAGACTTTCTGTATTAGGTTCTTCTGTGAGCAGTCAGAGTTGAATCTTACAAAGTTACAACTATTACTTGGTCCCTTTTAATTTCAGTTTAATCTGATATAAATCTCCATCTAAAAATGTTACCTGTCATTACAAGGAGAGAATTTGCAATGATTACAAAGTTGTACTCTTATATTAAATTAATATTTCCTTGTCTCAGTAAATATATAAAAAATGTTATATTATATTAAAGACTGTGTTGAATTTTCTTGTAGATTTTTCTACCTTTTAAATACAAAGTGCATGTACTAATGTTTTTTGCATCTTTCTCATTTTTTTGAAACCACAAATGTATTTTAAGGAAAATATACAGTTACTGTGCTCCAAAAAAGCAAACCTTGTTAGAYAAATTGTTTTTTAGCTGGTGACCAGCTCCTTACATGATTATGTCAGAAGCATTTCAGTTCTTTTAGTAGTGGCTGGAAATGTGTTTTTCTCTTTTACTGTTAGCAATACAATATAGATGAAGACAGTGTAATTTCTGTGTTAAAAACTCCTAAGTATGTGAATTTGTCGGTACAGTGTATGTTGATAATCCTGTCAAGAGTTTTGGCTTGTGAGTCATTAATATGACAGTATATAATGGCTTTTTTTGATACATTAAAGGATAAATTACAGTCTGTTCAATCAGGTCACTGTACTTTTTTTTTCTGTAATATTTATTAAAATTTGGTACTTATTACTGATATTATTACTGATGATTACCAATAGATGATGGCCATGAGGTTCAAAGACATTGTGTAGAATTTAGAAAAGATATTTATCTAACTTTTATAAGTATCTTCTATCAAGATGGAATTGTACTTATGTCCACTGATTTCACAAAGCATGTACTTAATATTAAGTGTTTTTGTGAGTAATGACTTTAACTGAGACCCTCACCTCTGACACTGGTAGCAGCTTGAAATTTTTGAAATACATGAAAATAGGTTAAGTGGGGAGTGAAACAGAGATAAATAAAGATCTCTATAGTTAAACCACTGGAAAACTAAAAAAAAAATTTTCCTGTTTTGTTGAAAGATGATGCCATTTCTTCTCTTATGTAAAGAAGCTCCATATATAACTGCGAGAATTTTTTTATTTCAACTTATGTTTTTATCTGTCAGTAATTTTCCAATTTCACTTGATAAGAAAATCTAATACTTATCAAAAATAACTGGGCATTAATTTCTATGCCCACACAACATACTGTACATTAAAAAAAAATCTTTAAAGTTGTTGAAGGAACAGGTTTCTTCCCTCTTTATCAATGTCAGTCTTTCAGAAGTCAGACTTTATGTTGTTACCTCCCCAAAACACAAGACACTGTGATAATGATTCTTACACAGAAAGTTGAAATGGGTCTGACTGTTGCAGGGTTTTTTTTTYCCCACAGAAGACAATGGCTTATGTGTAGATCTTCATCAAAGAATAACTCAACAATATATTTAAAGCATTTAAAGGATAAACATTTTAAAACAACTAAACCTATAGGTAGATTTATTTTAGCCTGCACCATACCATCCCTAATCTCAGCAAGCCTGATGTCCCTACAAATGACCCTACCTTTTTTTTCTCTTTGCCTGGTTTTCTGAAAAACATTTTTGTATTCTTCCAGTGGTCCTTTTTACACTTGGCAGCATTCTTTATATTGCTGTGTGGTGAGAGAACTTTTCCTGTCCTGTCATTGTGTCTGATCAAGAATCCAATGCTTAAATGACTTATCATTAGCTACTTTTTTGCRTTAATGACTATGTAAGCTACAGAGGAGTCATAACACTTTCATCCGCCATGAAAGGGAGTTCCTTCAGGTTATAATTAGCCATTCTGTTGAACAGAATATATCACTAGTCAAATAAAGAACCCAACAGCCATGTCAGTCTCTATGTCTTTTCTCAGTCTGTGATTGGCAAGGAACAGGTGAATGCTGTGCCCTAGGCAGACTTTTTTTATGATCATTCCCTACCTATTCTCCAGTACTATTTAGTTTTTAAATCATGTGCAACTTTTTGAGTCATATAAAACTTAAACAGATTCTTATAAGCACCTATTGCCTCTCCCCCTCTTAAGAGACTTTCCTCTAAGCTAATACAAGGAGTAAAAATTAACCATTCAGACCTCTAGCCAAATTGAAAACATGACTGCCACGCCATGTTGAGCACCATAGGACAGAGTAGCTGTTTATTCTTTACAGTTAGTGTTCACCAATTATAGCAGCAATTAGCATTTTTTTAGAAAGATTTCCAGTTCTTCTTCCAAATGATCTAGAGTCTATTCTTGTGATAAAAGCAAGTTCAGTAAAGCTAAATATGGATCCCAACTGTCATGGCTTGCTTTCTGAAGAAGGTTCTTGGCAGCATGATGCTGGCTGAACAATTTCTCAGTGCTTTGTGAATATCTGTAGAATGTGTATCATATACAAAATTTTCTCCTCTTAAAAACCTATCATATAAGACTCTGATAGCATATTTAGGTCATCTCATGCATTTCCTCAGTACTTTATAGTTGCAAAGCCTCATCTTACTTTGTCAGTTRTTGTGATGCTTCTTGTACCTTGTAAGTTCTTCGAAATTTCCGCAGTGGTAAGACAACAATCCTTGTCAGACTGAAATAAATATGAAACAACTATTTGTGATAGCCTTTCTAGGATAAGATGATCATAGGGTCTTTTGGCAGAGCATTTAAGTGTGAGATAGAAGTTACRCATTTGGAAATTGGTGTTCCTCATTTTTTTCCGATCCAACCTATCTCCTCAAATTTTTGTTTAAATTATCCCACTTAGCTGGAAAGGAGGTTGGTCATGCTTCTGGGGTGGGTTTTTCTGGAAATTGTTTGTTTGCTGTTTGCTTTATTTTCAGGTCTAGCTCATGCACACTGTGAAGTCAATACACAACAAGTAGCAAACTTTCATGTCAAACCTGGAATTTTGGTCAGGGCTAAACTGAAGCAATCTGGTAAATAAGTTGCTTGGATTTTATATATATGTGCCTGAAAGCAGAATTTGAAATGCGTCCTGTATAGATGAAATGAAGTCTTTTCTTCAAATTGCTTGCTTTAAATACTCCTAACAAATACCATATTAAAATTACTCTGTATGCTCCTTTAGTGTCTAGCAGCTTGATGATAGATGACTGAAGTCCAGTAATGCTGACCCCACATAAGCACACAATTGTTGAAGTTCTCACACTAGAGACCTTGCAGCAGAACTGTACAGAAGAGAAGAAAATTCTTTTGAAAATGTTAATTTGTAAAAACATATTTCAGGGTTGATTTTCATGAATTTTACCAGACTTTTCAAACTTTTGAATCTTTAAGAGTTTTTTACGTTTCAAAAAAAATTTTATGAACAGAAATAATTTCTGTTGTTCTTATTTAAATACTTCAAACTTTGTAATAATTCATTTGTTTTGTTTTTTACCCCAACATACATCTTTTGCATTAATCTGAAACTTATTGAGGAATGTCTATAGAAGAGAGAAACAGTTCCAGTATTTTTCATTTCAAAAATACTTTTCTTTTTTCAGAATTGTAACATTTTCCAGAGGAAAAAGATATTCTAAGTACATTTACTTTAGTGTATTTTGCCTCTGACAATTTCCTTTCCTTTGTTTTTCTGTCTTCAGTACATAAACTACTCTCTTGTCCTTTCATTTCTTTCTTTCAGATCTCTGGTGAAATTTATTCTTTACTTGCAGTGTAGTGTGTCTGCATCTCCACCTTTTCTATGTTCCATTCCAATTTAGACATTCTTATGTGATTGAGAAAGATACTTCTGTGACTGTGTGCTTCTTCTTTCATTGTGATCCATTTGAACGTAATAATCTTTTCTGGGAGAAAGAATCTTAATCCTGCTCTTTGCAGCTATTGTACTTTAGAAAAATAATCAGAGCTGTGAAACAGACTTATATATATTTCATGTATGCTATTCCTGAACATGTAATATTGCACTTGTAGATATAATGGTGCTTGCACTACTGTGTATCTACGTTATGTTTTTGTTTATTTCATATTCCTCTACAGTTCAAGTCAGCCCTGTTTTAACTTAAAAAAACCCTCATTGTATGAAGCTTGAAGCTCTCAAACATTTTATTATATCTTATCTATCTCTATCTCTTTTCTTAATTATACTTTTATAGATACCTTGGCCTCAAGACCCTCCTATATTTCAGTCAGGAGTCTTTAAATAATCTGAAATAAAAAAGCCATTACTTGTGCAACAATCATTTATCTCCAGGAATACCACCTGAGATTGTAGCAATGGTGCACTTCACATAAAATATGTTTAAATCCACATAAACAGAGAGACAAAACAGTTCTATTCCAAAGAACAAGATTCTCCTGCTCTATCTGTTAACACAGCTCCCGTGGGCATCCTTATGACAAAATTTGCATCTGAACATAAAATTAGTCAGTCTAGCTTAATGGTGGCTTTGTGTGTAATTAATTATCTTATCAATCTGTCTCCTTAATGGTGGTTTGGATTTACAAGTTTTATGATATTAGCAGAAGAAGGAGGAATATAAAAACCTGTGGATTTTTACCATGGATTTTAAAATATCCAGAGGGGTTGAGCTCATGGGGAACATACATACAAGAACATACAAGCAAGGAAGACCGTAGCTAAATGTAATTGGGAAATATATTTTAATTTCTTCCCCAAAAATTGATAAAATAAAGTTGTGTTTCTTTTTTCTACTTCTATTGACCATCTTCTTAATTACTATGTTCTTTAACAAAAAGCAATTTTTTTTCAACCTTGAGGAAAATGGAATGAAAAAAATTGTGGTAAAAATATCACATTTGTTTAAGTGTTTTTGTTTGTTCATATTGTTTTTTTTCAGTGCAGCTGACCTTGTTTATATAATGGTTTTATGTATACCTCACTCAGACCCTGCTGTATGTCTTCTGCCTTTGCTGCTGTATCTGCAAGCTGTGTATGCTCTTTCTAATTCTAAATTTATTTTTGTTGCTTTTCCCATGTTAGCTTATACTGGGCAGAAAAAAAAGTGAACCATATTACTTACTATAAACTCAGTTTTTCAGTTAATGGCCACAATGTAACCCAGTGCCAAGAAACTTCTTAGAGACATGATTAGTGCTTTAGAGACATGATTAGTGCTTTTCCCATTCTTCCAAAGTTAGACTTCTCACCAGACTCTGAATCAAGAAGGTATTTTTTACAAAGTTGCCAGAGGGTGCTTTTTTGCTTTTCTCTACCACAGTCTCTTGGATCATACAGGCTCCTCTTTGAGAAACAAGGAAGCTTTCAGGACTAAACCTGGAGTTAGACGCTCAGAGGTGCTCCATGTTTTGTCCTCCACTCTCCATCAGCCTGTCTAATGTATTCAATTGGACATTTGTTACAGGGAAAGGTGTGCAGACTTCCTTCCAGATTAGATTTGTGCTTTCAGTCTCATCTTTTTGTTTCTGTTTTCCCAATCAGTCAGCCATATCATCTAGGAGAGTGTCCTTGAGCATTTGCATATGTTTTGCATAGAGAGACCTTATTTCTAAATGGAATGAATGGTTTTGTGAAACTCCTGTGTAAAAACAGTCTGCTGCTCTTCAGTTATTATCTATGCCATCTTAAATGTCAAAAATCTAAATTGTATTTTGGACTACAGTTTCATGTACAAACCTTGAATAAAATGATTTTCTGTGAACAGTGACTGAGAGAGCATGCAGGCTGATGGGTTACAGCACAATACCCATATTCCATGAATGCCATTAAAAGTACATATTCATAGGTACATAGTGCCTATGTAGGTACAYGGTGAAGTATAGGAATCTAGCCACCCTTGTCTCCCCTTAAAGTTTGTGGTGAGAAAAGGAGAATTAATCTCAACCTAAAGCAGAAGCCTAAAATAAGTCAGTGGAATATGAAGGGAACCATGGGCAGAGTTATAGCTAGCTGTAGATGTCTAACCTTTGGTGAGATGAATTCCTGCTCAAACTATCCCCTGTATTCCATCAATTCTATGTTAATAAAGATTTTGAGTGTGTTGTAATCATCCAATTAATTCAGAAGGTTTTTAGGTAGTATAAAAGATCTCAGACTGTGGTAGATAGACTGTCCCAAAGTTGAACATAGCTTGCTTTATTGTATTTCTCCAAAGGTAGCCAGGTGACATGAGAAGGCTGTATGCCAACTGGAGCAAATAGGAAAATGCCTTTTTTTTTTTTTTTTTTTAGTTTCAAAACAGCTGAACATCACTACTCATGTGCATCACTGCTTTCACCTGTTTTTTTCTATTTACCCTGCCTTGGATTGCCACTGCCATCTCTTTCTTGTACCTCTTATACTTCTTATACCCCTGTGGCTGCTTGCTTCACATGGAGGTATTCTGGGTTCGAGAGCTCCACGTTTTTGCATTCTTTTGCACACTGAGCCCCAAAGGGGTAGATTCAGACACTGAGCTGGAGCACACACCCGTTGCCTCTGGTGGCAGAACCCAGGCAAGCTTTATTGAGGAACTGTTGCTATAATGGAAACGGTTTCTTTGTATGAGCACTGGTGAACAATGGTGAACACTACCCAGAAAAAGTACAGCAAAGCAGCTAAGCCAAGAGTGACTTGCAAGAATACTGACACACCATTAGCAATGTTTAACTGTTCTACAGCATTTTGTCAGTAGTTTTGAAGTGGAGCTAGGAATTGGTTTTCTAGTATTATGAGTGAGGAAATTAAGATATGGAGATATGTAGTGACTGCCTAAGGTCATCCAGCAGCAATACCGTGGCTAGATCAGAAGTCTACGGAGTCACTGTTCAGTATTATATGACTAAGCCATGATGCCTCTCTGAAGTAACATAATTAGACACTGTGGCATGAAATGTACTTTAAAAAAAATCAAATATAAAAAATCAAAGCTAAACTATCTTTTTTTTGTTGTTTTCATTTAATTCCATTTATTACCAGGATACACATTCAGAACTTAGCATTAATCCCCTCTGAAATCTTTTCCTAAAACTCTTCAATAAATTCAACACAAAGAGAAATTAAAAGAAAATTCATTACTCCCCATGGCAGAATTTACCAACCAGGTGAGCGAGGAATAAATATGTATTTCAGGTTTTTATATTCTTCATAACATCATAAACCAATGTTTACTGTTACACCTGGTATTTTTAAGAGTCTTTTAAAGATAAATATGCATTTAAAAATATTGTCAGCATTCTTATCTGTATCACATAAGGTTATATAACACTAACATCTAATTCTAAGAGTGTGTGGCAGTAAAATGTTGATAAACCTTTTCAAGTGTATTAAAATAAAACTAGTAGATTGATCATCCTGCCTAAGATATAATATTGTTCTTAACAGTAAAACTTGTGATTGTGATATTTACAATAGTTTGCCATGTAAGTGTATAAATATTTATACATATGTATGTGTGTATATATATGAACATTTTACATGCATATAAAATATTCTGACAGTTTTGTCCAATATTTGAGGATACCCATGACTTAAATGTTTGACTATGTGCTTAGAGGGAAAAAGCCACAACAAAATTTTATAAATGTTAAACTATTTTCTCAGTGAACCAGATTCCATTTGAACATCAGTTATACTATATCATATGTAAAAGTGCGTATGCTTACAATCCTGCTCTGGGCAAAAGCCATGTGATCTTTTAGTAGTATTTTTAACAAGTATTTGTATTGTCAGATATTACAAAGAAACACATTTGTGGGCATAAGATTTCTGATTTATTGCCACTTTCATTTCAGTTGTTTAGCGAAGTAGTAGTAGAAATGAAATAAGTATACGTGCCATGCAAAACTCATGAATGTATCTGTATGCTGTTGTTCTCTAGGCAAAGAAAGGTAGATAATGCAAAGTGAAAAGGAATTGTCTCACTTCATCTGGAAGAACACTTGAAAAGCAGCCTTAGGTAATTGCAAAAGGTTTAATATTAAAGCATTAAAAATGATATATTGAGCACATTACATCTCTTTTAAACATATAGATTATATTCACAATATTTTCCCCAGATATTTGTTAAAGGGTTTATATTTTTCTCTTGTTACCTAAAAGCCTTTAGGATAGAATCCAGCAGCAACATGCATTATTACCTATCAGATTTCCTCTTGTAAAATTATCCAGATTTTCTCATTTGATGGAGAAATCATCTCATGTATATCAAATAACAGTAAGATACTGTCTATAGACAGAAAAGGAAGAGATCTAAGCTCTGTCCTTACTACAATAAGTCTTAGACAATCTTGCTCCTATCTAGAATAACTTTATAAGAGAGAGGACAACAGCAGTGTTTCCTAGCGTGTCCAGATCTGGTTGTTTGTGTCACAAACTTATACTGTGGCACACAATAACCTTTGCTACTTAATACTGGCATCACTTAGTGGTAGTCTCCAGGGGTCTCATGTGGTTTTTTTGCCAAACAAGATCAAGTTTCACGTTTGTCCTTGGTTTTAAGCATCATTCTACTTTTGCTCATTCTCCCTATTACTTCCCACTTTTCACGTGCCACCATGGGATGGTGCCTACATTGTCTTTGTCCCTCCTTTTTTTTAATGTTAGTGGGAAAGTACAGTCCTTAGGACAATCTTCCTATCAGCCATGTCTTAGCATCCTTTTTTTCATATCTCTTATCCCTCCGGATAAGACTTTTTTCACTYTCTCCAGATTACGAGTGAGTTAATGTCAGTTAAGAGCAATGTGGTCAAAGAAATTTAACTTGAAGAAATTTAAGTTTTTCATATCTAGATTGTTGTTTAGAAGAAGAGGATTTCAGTCATCTCTCATTTTAGAATTTTGGAAGTCATGCACATTTCAGTAGTAGATATATGTGTGCAGATATGTAGATATATACGCATACACAATTACCCCTATGTAGATAAATATATACTCCCAAACACATACAGTGTACATACAGATATGAAGTTAGAATTGCTGTGAAGAACAAAAGTTCTATGCTCTGTAATTAGAAAAAGAGTTATTAATCTATTATTACCTGCTGTCATATAATTTAAAAATGGCCAGGGGAATTGTTTTTCTATAGGGTTGTTTTTAAAAAAAGAATTAAACCTTTTTTCTCCCCAAGCTGTGCAACCAGGAAGAATACTTAAGCTTCAGTTATATCCTAGAGGATAAATAGCAGTTAGGTGGCTCACTGTTACAGAATTTCAATGTAAGTTAGGTACACAGATGCCATCTGTGCCTTTGCAAATTCCTGCCCTATAGAAGTTTAGCTTTTTAGCTATAGCACATGCTTTCCTCTGGTAGCATTAGGGAGTACCACTATAATTAGAAACTTGCAATGAAATCTTAATGAGAAACATGAGATAATACATCATAATCTAATATAATGATACCTATTAGAATGTTAGAGCTCAACTCATCAGCAGTATACTTATGAATACTTATCTTCATTCTTATGGATTTTTTGTAATTTAATGGATGGGTGTAATCACTGAGAAGACTGAAAGAAATACCTGATTGCAGACTGACCCTGGAGCAAATTGTGATATAATTCATGTTTCGTACAGGACAGAACTAGTTTACAGCAGGAGAGCAAGACTTTTTAACTTCAGTAGTTACAGTTGTATGGTAAGAGAGTGTAGCAATTCTTGTTATTTAATAATAACAAGAGCAGCAGCACTAGGCTCGGGATGTCCTTTATTGGCAGGAATTCAGACAGGATGACCTAATCAGTATTCTCCACCTTTATTTTGTTGTGTCTGGATAACAATAATGGACAGCTAGCAGCTGAAATTTTCTGCACTGATTTGGACATATATTGCATATATATTAATCAGAGGATTTTTATTTTTGAATTATAGATCAGATGCAATAGAATGATAAATAATACAAGAACAAGGTTGTTCTGAAGGTAGTTTCAGAAAAGGATTCCATAAGCATAACATGATACGCTTTCACATCTGTCTGAAATATATTTTCATGGAATTCCTGGGGATGAATCTTTTCAAAGCTCTCATTTGTTTGTATGACTACTATCAAGTGTCATTTGACAGAATTCATAAGGCACAGTGAATCGTGCCGATAGCTGCCATGAGTTTCTGTATGCATTAATGAGTTTCTGTACTGCAAAATATTCAGAGAATGTGGTTTTAGTAGCCTACAGTGAATGAAAGAGTGATTTATCAGTATAGCAGACAACAACCAAAAATGTTAAAATATTTGCTTTTGACATGATTTTTTTTCTTCTTGTAATAACTCTTTTTCTTCTAGTGCATCTTTCTCAATTCTATCCCCTTTTATGCTCCTGTTCCTTATCTCTTTTCCCCTTCTTCACATTTTCACTTTCTTAGTTATCCTTCAGCTTCTTTCTTGACACTCTCTTTACATTTATTTTTATAAAGTTGCTTTGGAAAGGAGAGAACAATATTAGCAGCCCTGAGGTTTTCCTACTGAAGAATTTCCAAAGATGCATATTTTTTATGTCAGAGTTTTACATTAAAGAAAATGAGGTGGAGCATGAAAACACGGCCTAGGCCAAATGCTAATTTCCCTTCTAAAGCTGCTGCTTCCCTGCATACTTCAGCCTGGGTTACAGTAGGAGAATGGACGCTGTTTGCTCCAGCCTGCAGTCAGCACAAAGCACAGTCAGGCAGCGCAGCAGGTCCCTACAGACTCCTGCGGTCTGTAACTCTCCGTCTCCTTCTTTCTCTGGGTCACTTAGTTCAGGCAATTTGAAAATAAATACATGTACAGCGTGAGAGTACAGCATAACTCTTTAATGGATAATACATGCACAGTAGATAACTTGGACTAAGAAGCTACTAAGATAGGCATTAGTATGCTCACCAGCCCTGACGAAAGACTCAATGAGTGTTGACCAGACAGTCATCAGTCAGGGGTCAGCCTCTGTTGCCACTTGAATCCGGCTGATCCTTGATGCTGCTGTGCTGCTGTCTTCCGATTCCTTGTTTTTTGAATGCCACCCAAGGTTTTTATATCTTTTCATGTCAGTATTTTCCCTTTTGAAAAGCTGCTATTGCTGTTTCAGCAATGACACTCCTGGGTTTTTACTTTTTTTTTTTACTTTTCTTATCTTGCGTGGCTTGAGCTCACATACTTTCTCACACCTTAAAAACAATTTCTTAGTAAATCTGAGCCAAGTTCACAGGGCTGTGTTGCACCAAACCACACCTGGGATCACAGATAGCTGAGCCCTTGGGAGGAAGGTGACCGTTCGTCCATTCCTGGGACCACACTACCTGCCAGCTTCTCTGTTCCTCCAGAAATGTTTGGAGAAAGGAGGGCTTCTCTCCCCAAATCCAGGCACTGCTTCTGAGCTAGCAATAGCTGTCAGTCCAGTTTCTTTTCTTCCCCCAGAGCTTCTGAAGTAACAGCAGCAACACTTCATTCTTGTACAATTTGAGCCCCTTAAACAGGATCATTTCAGCTATATTTCTTRGATTTTATATCTTATTCTGTAATCCTATATCCTTCTTTAGCRTCTGAAAATCAATACTGAAGAAATCTCCTCCTCTGCAGCACTGCAATATTTCCCTCTGTCTCTGCTGTCTAAATGTGTTACTCTTTTTTACACTTTATTTGGAAATGACCTAACATAGGGCAAACAAGAAAATAAATCTCCTGTTTGAGGAAAGTGCTGGACTTATTTTTTTCAGATATGAGCATCTATGATTGGCTTGCTAATCTGAAATCTCTGTGTTAATGCTCTATGAACAGAAAAAAAAGACGGTTGCATAGGTCTTATCATAGCACATGCTTTTAGTAGCTGAGCCTCTCTRTCACACAATTTATTTCACCCAAGTATCTGCATTTAAAGAGACTTAAAGAGGGGGCAGAATAAAAGGAGAGATAGGGACTAGTGCAAATGGCATTGCTTTTGTGAAAAGAGTAGTAATATTTTTGGGGCTGAAAATTTTGCCATGTAGTTGGGGKTTTTTTTGTTGTTGGTTTTTTGTTTTTTTTTTTTAAATGAAAATAGGGGGTCAGGCTACCAAAATGAAGAACAAAAACTTCTCTCAGTCCCCAACAGTAAAAATATTCCATTTCTTAAACCGACATTGACTAAACCAGAGAAAGGACAGTTCAAATGCCTGCTGTCAGCCAGGATTTAAGGGGCACTGAATCTGCTAGTAGGTGTGAAACATTACACTTGTAAGTTATGATATGCCTAAGCACCAGTGCAGTGCCCTGTTGGCATGTTTTACCTACCGTGGGTGAGCTAGCTTGTGCTCTAGATCCAATAAAGCTGTGTCAACTTAAGTAGGCAAACATACACTTGCTCTGAAGACATGTTAATCCATTTCAAGAGCAAGCTCATGTACCCTGTCTTTTAGTAGAAACATTTAACTTCCATGTAGTTCTGCATAAATGCTTCTTTACATCTTCTGGTCCCAGCATGAACTCAAGTGTCTTACCCAGCACAACTTTGTGTGACATACACTGCAGCATACAGCCACACAGCAGTCAGAGGTATGGTTTTGTCCAGAATAGGCCTCCCAAAGGTAGCTTTAGATATCTGACTCTATTATTCATAATTATGTAGCTATATAATTATGTACATGTATTATAGCTGCATGGAGATCAGCTTTTCAGCTGAGTTTACTTCTCTCCCAAGCTCTGTTTTTTTCTATAGTTATGAGGGCACCTTGGTGCTCTGAGGGAAATGTTCACTGCAGGTTTCCTTTTTTATCCTGGTCTGTAGGACTGAGATTAAAGAGGTGGCTAACTCTCTAAAATTAGTCCTAAATGTACTGGAAAGATTTTCTGACTAATCATTTTCTATTTAGTGACAGTTATATAATGAAAAGCATCAATGAAATACTAAGAATCAATTATTTTAACGTATCAATAAGAATTCTTTCTCCCTGCCAAAAAAAGAAAATGAATTATCTAGAGGTTTTTATTGATCTTTTCTGTCTTACATTTTTTAATCCTCTGTTGTGAATCCATCCTCCATCCGATCAGTCCTCAAAAGGACCTTTGTCCCAAAGAATAAAGAATGCTTTAGATTACTTTAACAAAAGGCTCAAACACAATAAGCTGTCCAAAGGGAGACAAAGAGGAAGTAAATTTTGGCCAAAGGCACTAGAATCTAGCCCTGGTCTTGAAAAGATGTCTTTTGGACTCTTCTATGTTCACTCAAAGCAATGTAGTTTCTTAAGATTTTCTTTCACAGACTGTGGTGTTAGCTGAATGGAAACCTATAAGCAATATTTGGAAAACACTTTTAAACACTAAGAAAAAATAAATGTCATGTTTTAAAAGTATGTCGCTAACAAGAAAAATAGGGTGCATTTTCAAATTTGGGTCAAATTGTAATAATGTAGTTTCATTAGAGTCTTATTTTGTGGTGCTTTCTTCAAGTAAATAAATATATACTCAGGCAGATTTTCTTTCCTTTTCTTTTTACTGCATACTGAGTGAACTAGTTTCCTGAGAAGTAGTACAGTTTGGTATGTAATTAGTTATACAAATGCGCAAACATATCTCATTATGAAATGTAAGAAAATTACTGAGTCATCTTAGGGACTTACTTAGGCAAGTTATGTACACACAAAGCTGCATGAGCAATTCACAGTGAACCGTTTAATCAGTAATTTTTGTTATTTTCTTTCTTTGCAAATTTTCCATGGATACACTGGGATCTTCAAATGCACACCAAGTAAACAGAAACTCTATTCCTAAAAGTGAATGCCTTCAAGAGCAAGATTCAAGCTAGAAGCAAAAACATAGTCTTAATGATTAAGTTCTTTTACTATGTTCTATGTACTAAGTTTGTCAACTAGGATAAAATGTACGCATGAAACCATTCTTGGAACACTGGTTATTGAGAAGTCATTTCTTTCACTAGCGTACTGTATTCACAGCTAGATCCAGAATTTGTCAAAAATAGCTGTATTCTTCTGATTGCTGATTGAATAGGACAAATATTCTCAGTTAAAAGTTGCAGAACCAGATTAGGATTTTGTGATGTTTGCTTTACAGAAAATGCTTTTTAAATGTTTCTTGCTATGCTTGTTCATCAGTGTATTCCTTTCTGCTACTTTTCCAGACAAAGTCATAACCTCCCTTCTCCTAAGAAGCCACCCTAACTGACTTTCACTCCTTCCTAGAAAACAGCTTAACAACTAAGGATGAAAAATAACTGATTTTTAATCAACTATGTTTGTGACTTGTGTTCGGAGCTGTATTACCAGAATTTTCCCATGTTTACTTAATAATTACAGTAGTAATATTCCAGATTGCACAAAACTACAGGCTGTTTTTCTTGCTTTTATTTACATTGTATATCTTAAAAGTCATCTGAATTAATCTTTGAACATTTGTAATAAAACAAATTCATTGACAGATGTAGCTCTCTGGGCCCTCATAGTCCACTACTGACAAGCTTGTTTCTTTGCCTCTCAATGAAACTTTCTTTGCAAAAGTGGAATAGCTAGATTAAACCTTGACAAACAATGAAGACAACGTGCGGCTGGCTGTGGGTGTATATGTATGTTCATATATGTGTGGGGGCAAATATATATTATTAAGAAAGGAGCTGAAAGATGGGTGGGAGTGAAGGAGAGATAGTGAGGAAGACTTTATTCATATTTTGCTAGCCAGTTTCTCAGCTGTTGAGTGAAGTATCTTGAGGTAATCCAAACAACACTGAATTAATTCTGGTTTTGTTTAATGATAAGAAGGATTAAACAATGTTTTCAAGTGTTTCCAAAATCATTATGGTTGTCTTTAGAGATAAGCTTTTTTTTTTTTAATTTGAAAAAAAATCCATATTTTTGCATGTTTATTAGTAGTCTTTTGTCATATATCTATCTTGACATTGAGGCAAAACTGAACTGGATACAATACTGAGTTCTGGCCCATTTCCAAGCTTATGAAATACAGAAAACATGTAGGAGTTAAATGGCAAAGTCTTCCTTTTCCCTGRTGATGTAGCATACCCAAATCCACAAGGTCTGTTAAGGTAAATAATCCAGTGAACATTTGTGCAAATATGTAGTCACAACTGTTTCTTCTGCAAACATTTTTGCAAACAAAAATGTACTTGTATAAATGTTTGCAGAAATGAATGAAAGAAGCTAGTAAGTACTCTGGCAAACTCTATTCTCCTGGAAGAGCTTTGGGATTTTCAATATCCTGACAAAGTAAATAAAACCTAACTTTCTATCTGTGAAAAAAAATTAAGAGCAAGATTCAACTTAAAGATAGTAACGTGATCTTAATAAAAGGTCTTCCCAGATCTGTTGCTTGTAGGTCTTCAACATTTGCCACAGATTGGCATTTATGACCTTCTCACAGTTAATCAGTGGTTTGAAGTTCAGGAAAGGCACTAACAGGTGGATCAGCTGCAGACTGATTGGAAACAGAGTAAGTCCCTGTAGGTGAAGACAAGTTCCCTTAATTCCCAGCTCCTCAGAAAAGAGATTGCCCATTTTGAAACTCTGGAAAGTGTCTAAATCAGTAGCTCTCAATCTGTGATCTTGGAGGTCTAGGGGGTATTTCTAAGAAGTCTGTAAAAGTTGACTAAAGAAATCCTTTAATATTTTGATGATTGCTTACATTTTCTCTTTACAGATCCTCACATCACCTGAAAACATTAGGTATCTTCAGATTATGACCTCTACTTCCAGTCAGTAATCACATCCCATCTGCCTTCATTGTGTAAGTACTAATAGTTTGCCTGAAAGAACAAAAAGAGAGGAAGCTTCAACCACCACTGTTCAGGGTGAAATCACAGATAAATTAACTTTAAAACAAAGACAAAACTCTGACGGGGTGAAAAATGTACGCCCAAATATATCATGTTTGAATGAGTCCTCCAGAACTAGAAAATTGGACCACATGTGATAAGACTTTTGTGCAGATAATTCGTATTCATTTTGACTGATTTTTTTCATCTTTCTCAAGAATGATATAAATTCTTAATAGCTTTATTATCATTTACAGCTGCTTCCTACAGCGGGACATCTCATTTCTGTTAGTACTACCAGCATGCTAGAAACTTTTTTAGCCACAATTCTTCCCACAGTCATGCATGATCTGCCTATTCCTGATTAGGGAAATATGAAGAGTTCTTGAATAACCAAGAGAACCACTGACTACTTGTTTTCAGTACAATCTACTGTAGACATTTTTTCGTYAAAACATTAAATAATAATTTTTATACTGTATAATCTCAAACATTCCTCAGTGAGCCACAGGGAGAATGCATTTGAAAAGTTTAATTTCAGCTGTAGAATTTAGAACTGAATGTTTTGTTTATGGAAGATTCAACTTATTTGTGAACTGGCAAGTGGTATTGACCGATGAGAAAAAGACTTATAAAAGCAAAAGAGAGCTTTTTTAATGTGCTTTGAATTCTTTGATTAAAACATTTCAGTTTTTAAGTTCTAAGTCAGCGTATCTACTAGTTTATCTCTTTGTGACATGAGTTTCAACATCTGTGCTTACCTTTAGAAATGTCACTCATTGTTCTAGTGTGCACAAATGCTCAGTAGAAAAACTCAAAAATACCACAAGAAGGCCTATTTATACTGGGAAAATGAAGTGAGACTGAAAAATCTCACTTAAAAATTCAGGATTTTTTTTTTTTGTCTTTGTTACTGTTTCTATAGAAAATAGACTGGAAGTTCTGTTGCCTTGAAATAAAGGCTAACAGTAGGTGTTAAATCATATCAAGACATAATCATATCAAGACATAAAATTAGTATTATGGTCTTTATACACCTTAAAAATAAAAATCAATAAATTATACTTGGTTCTTCCATTATTTACTTGACAAGTCTTAACAATTTTACTGCCACTTTTATATAAAATCACAAATATCTAAACTAAGAAACAGAAATCATGGAAAATACAATACAGTGTGTCAGATGCAGCATTTTTTGCCAACTCGTACAGGCAAATGGAAATATTAAATCTATATGTGAAGTCTCAATTTTTGTTGAGTAGGCYTTGTAAATTAAATACCTTTTAATATTGTGTTCTCTTTAAGTCTAAACAAGGTCCATTTCCATTACTGGTAAGCATACTTCATGGATCTATTCACATCTTACTGACTTTACGATCAGAGGATTACTAATTTGAAAAGAACATAAAATTTCATACCGAATTTTCAGAAAACACTCATTTGGTTTAGAAGAGCTTCAAGCACTTTGGAAAATTAATAAAAAATAAAGAAGAATCTGATTGATCAGAGCAGTGGCATCAAAAAGGAAAAGAAAATTAAACTCATTTAGTAAGGATAAGGAGAAATAGCACAACTGGGTAGGAATAATCAGTGACACAAAACTAAAGTACGGAATAATCAGGCAATATAGTAATTGTACAGAGGAGAATCTGGAGGTTACAGTGGATCATAACCCCAGCATCAGCAGCGGCCTGACACTGTAAAAATAGTAAACATCCATGCTAGTATGTATAAARATAAATATAATTTCTTAAGCTACACAATTTTAAAGCACCAAAGCTGCAACTGGAGTACTCTCTCCAGTTCGGTCACAACTCTTCAGAAAGGATGTGACTCAGCAGGAAAATTCTGATTGTCCCTGTTCTGGAGCTTCTCCCTTCTCTAGCAACTGAGAAAGCCTGACTGTCAGGAAAAGACTGAAAGACATGGGTTGCTCACTTTGCAGAAAAGAAGAATGAGTGAAGGTATGAAAATCATATCTACATTTCTATTCAGAATTACTCGAGATACTCCTGCTGGCAAGAAGAGTGTAAGAAAAACATGTGATGTGAGCACCGGGTGTAAGATAAAAAGTAGTATGATTAAATTGTAGCAAGGGTGATTTATGGAGTACACATTAGGAAAAATGAAGGCATTGGTCAGCTTTTGGCCAGAAGCTGTGGTGCATCTCTGGGCACTAGCCTAACACATACATGTTTGTCTGCTGTCCTGGTCTACTTGTCTATTTGCTTGTCCATTGTATTAGTCAGAGATACCTTGTTTAATCTGCTAGAAAAAAAGTGGGAAAGGAGTTACCTGACATGAAATCCAAGTGCTCTAAGACATTTATTGCAAAGGAAGCCCTGATTAGACTGAGTTTATAACTTTGCCATTTCAGAAAGGCAAGATGATGCAAAAGAACAGAAAGGAGGATCTCACTTTGCTGACCACAGGAAAGAAAGAATTATCTGGAATTAAGGCACATAACACGCACTAGAACGCCTGATTCATGCTCGACTCTGCAATTGCTCCTTTAGGTGTTCAGAACTCTTTAGCAGTGCAAGAATCTGCAAGTCCTCTGCAAGCTAGACAGTTCACAGGGACATTAATTTAGAGAAAAACACTCCTTCCCCTTTCCTTCCTTCCCAACTCTATTTAATGGATACTATTTGACGTAACAAATTAAAACATGTTAACAAAACTCTAAAATACTGTTTAGTTGTAAATGTTAGCTCTTAGGTTTGTACACATAAGAGGATAGAGATAAAAAGAAACTTCTTTTTTTCCCCTCATTAAGAAGAATGCTGCTAAAACTTTTCCCTTATGTGTTAGTGAGAATGAACAAATGCTTTGCCAAAAAAAAAAAAAAAAGACAAAATTTACAATCAACAAATGCAACCAAATTCTCCTTATGTTCTGTCACTCTTTGCCTCTGGGAGAGGACATTAGGTAGAGGGATATATTGCATTTGTACCTTACACTAATAAGGACATTATCAAGTACCATGGGACCTAATTTTTCTCAATTTTAATAAAATGGAAGCAATACAGATCAAAAGAGTTAAAGCTGCCTATTTTTCTATGCTAAAATACCTCTTTAAAAGTGTTCTTGACTACCTTCTTCTTTGACTCTTTTTCARTCTGGTACTCTCCAGATTGGTGATTGGTTGCTTTTTTATTTGCTGCTGTGTTTTTAAAATAAAGTTTCAGACTTTAATAACAAATCAGTTTTAACTAGGACAAAGATACACATTTCTCATGATGAAGATGCTGTTTTCTTGTCTAGCTTTACACTGATTAAGGTAGAGGCTGGGAAACTCATATTTGACATGGGAATATCCTTTAATAAAGGGAACTGAATTTTAAATTAAAATTAGTTTTGACCAAACTATTAGTATTTGTTAATCTGTTCTATTCATGCACAGTATAACAATGATTTATTTATTTTTTTTAACTGTGGATTTAACCACCTAAAGTGAAATTTGGGCAGAACCATAACCAGGACACTACTGATCTGTTGATCCATAGTAACTGAGTGCAGATTCTTAGCCCAAAATGAATGAAAGTAGACTTAAGTCTGTTTAGCTGTCAGAAGAAGATATCCATCTATGCCTTGTAATTTGCACCTAGGTCTATTTTCATCTCATGTGATAATTCAAAAGCAATTAGAATCTCTATGCTGTCTTTTTTACAAGCTTTTTAAAAGCAATGGAGATTTTTGAGCTTCTTGATAGTGTCTGGTTCAGATTTGTGCAGAACAAAATTCTGATTCCAATATGATTACAATTTTTCAATGGATTTTACTGAAGATATGAGTTTGATTAGATATAGTAGACATGTTTCACCAGCGAAAGAAAATAGGTGAGAAAAAGCAACCAAAATGTGTGTGTAGAAAGTGCAAGTGTTTAGAAAATCCTCCAAGAAATTACATCTGAAATTAATTTTATTTTGGAAAAGAGTTTTCAGAAGAGATCCCACTTTTCTCATATAACTTCAGATAGGAACACCAATAATAATGTTCATGAGTAAGCCATGAATGCCATGCAATGAATGCACAAGAATGTTAGCCAGCAAAATGGCTAAATAAGCAATTAGGTCCATATTACTGATTTCATTAGCACATCTACAGCTGAATGTGTATTCAAGCTAAGCATTCAGCCAAACTATCTTCTCTAAAAAGAAATAGAATGTATATAGCTAAGTTGTGCACTGTTCCTTCACTTGAATTCATGAATCTTAAAATCCATGGAGCTCTCATTTCAAATAGTTCACGTCAATGTATTCATTCCCCTTCAGCATGTTATTTATACTTCAATAAGTTTACTCTGTAATCTTCTGCATCTAAGCTATGTTGACCATGCCTGACTGGTCTTTTATCACAGCTTCAGTCCCCAAATCCCCAAGTAATTTTTGTTGTCTTCTGCTGCACATCCTTTTTTCCTGCCTTTTGAATGTCCTTTCACTAATATTGTGACCTGAACCATATGCAGTGTTTCAGATAGAAACTTATTGTGTTACTCAATCRTTAAAAAACATCTGTAATTCATATTCTGCTTCAAAGTGGCAAACTCTGTCCTCCTCTGCAAGGGATAATTGAGATTTGGAAAGCTGTACAAAGGATATACACCACTTGTACGGAGCAGAAATTAGATTCAGGGGTCCTCTGTTTAGCAATATACAAATGGGTTTGGTGCTTTGTACTGAAGATGCCTTTCTGCAATGTTCAGAAGAGTGAAACTACTAAGGTTATCCCAGCTGTTATCTACTGTTCCTTTAGGCTATGCTGTTTGGGTTAAGGGACAATTTCTCACTAAATCTCTACAGCATCATGCTTTATATTTCAAGCTGAACACTGGATATTTCAGTTTGACTTCATATTAATCAATATATTTAAAGAGGTTGTCAATGTTGTGGACAAGGTTTTGTGCCCTCAATAAYGACAAGGTACCTTACAGTAGAATATTAGGTCTGTAGATATCTAACTTCCTTTTGCTTATATATCACAACTGTTGAAAATCAGTCAGAATCCATGTATTAGCTATGCGTAGCTGTAAAAACTGTCCGCTGCTTCCTTTTCTTCTTTTCTTCAAGCATTCTTTTTTGACTCTAGCAAGCTAGGGACCTCTTCTTTCAGTTTTAAACTCTATGTTCATCTCTTTTGGGAAGAAGTAGTTAGAGCACCTTTATGTTTAAAAGCCTGCCTTAGTTCTGATTTTTGTTAATTTATTTTTTTTAAATAATTCAAATTGTGTTAATTTAAAAATTTCAAATGTTAATTGAAATTATAACTTATTACTATTATCATTAAATTATAATCATTACTATTATCATTATTATTCTACTTTACTAGCATCTCAAGGTGCCAGCTTGCCATTGTTTTAAGCGCTGCAAATACAAACAATAAGTGGAAGTCTTTGCCACAGGTTTCTTACAAGGTAAATGGACAACATATATATATGATAATTATGTCATTCTCACAGAGGGAGCACTGAAGAACAACTGGGATTAAATGACAAGAATCAGAAAGAAAAGTGACACCAAGATCCCTGAGCAGAACAGATCTCATTATTTCCTGAAACTTTTAACTGTTTCAGGTCCTTTTTGCATTCTTGGTGTGTATATTGTCTTCAGTATACTGGCAGCATGTAATTCATCACAAGCTTTCAAAATTATTATGCTAACTACCTCAAAATGACCAGTAAATTATAAGCTGCAAGTCACATGATTGGTTCTAATGACTCAGAAGTTTCACTGAAACCATTTTGTTATGTCTAGGGTTAATAGTGCAAATATTCATATTTATAAAATAAAAAATTACCATTTAGCAATACTCTTACCACTACATTTCCCATTGGTGTTCTTTGAAAATATATTGTCATATATTCATTATATCAAAAATTCATTGAGACTATTAATATTAATCCCAATATTCTTTTCACATTCAGTGGTCACACAATATTAGTGAAAATGACCACTATAAATCAGATAATACACATTAAAGTGAATATCATTTAGTATTTGAGAAAATATTTGTGAAACATTTCTGAAGGCATATGTACATTTCCAGGGAGGGCCAACYGACTGCAAGCCAATCTATATCCACAATTCTTAACCTTGCCTGCATAAATATGTTGAGAACATATGCAATAACTTTGAGTGCAATTCAGGTCTAGCTAAAAACAACTGGGAATTTTATGTAAAAGATAGAATGAAGTGCTAAATGATACGTGCCTTTAGCAGCCCTATTGTAATGGTAGATGCTGTATTACCAGCTGCTCTTTCCTTGCACAATAAACCATGTTAGAAAGTGGCTTACCTTCTTCTCTTGGTTGGACAATGTATTAACAGACAGGATGTCTATAGAGCCCTTGAATCATGCTAACCCACCCCATTCTATCAGTATATAGGAAAGCTCCTTTTCAATCTGAAGATCATTTTTTTTGGCATAATCAAGCAGCAAATAAATAGACTGATTGATGCAACACCACTAGATGGTGCTGCAAGGAAAATTCTTGTTTCAGCCGAARCTCTTCCTGTGGCATCAGCCAGGCATTGATCCGTGGCATGCCCCCACTTCCTTCCTCCTTCACTGGCAGGATTGAGGATATCCCAAATCCCATGCCCTTGATTCTCACCCCCAGATCTCTGTAGTCAGTCTTCTTTGATATGCTCATGGTTGCCCTTGGCAGTATCATTCATACCCATGTGGATGAACAGCAGAGGCTAATAGTTCAAGGGCAAGGTAAGACTTGGAACCATAACATCCCAGATCCCAGCATCTGGTGAGCAACAAACCTCCTGAGACATCAGATTAGGTCAGCAGATGGGTACTTCCATCCTTGCAAGAGTGACTCTCTAGCAGCTATCACCTCCTTTTCCTCCTCATGCAGACCCTTGGTTCTGGTTCATCTGATCCCATGCTTGCCTTGATGGAGCTGCTCACCTGTTCCCAGGGCACAGTGTCTGCTCTGTAGCTACTGAGGTGCAGCTGGTAGGGAAGTAGTTTTCCTCCTGTTGCTAGAAGTTAGAGGTTTCCAGCCTTCCTTTTGATGGGAGTCTTTCATGGGAGTCACTGCTCACCTGAGGGTATTCCTAGATCCTTCCTTACACATAGCTCAGACTCAACTCTGCAGAGTCTCTGCAAACATACTGTTAACCTTTTGTTCATCCACCCTGACAGTACATAGTCTCTTCATCTCTTCCTGCAGCTCCTTTACCTAACTGCAGAGGTCTACTAGCATGTACCGTTACTTGATCCAATTTTGCACCATGCCTGACTCTCCAGGCTTGAAAAAATGGCCAAGTCTTTGCTGCTGAAACATGAATTAAATACATATAACTAGGTGGGATATTCCAACTTATAGAAGATATATTATTCAATTCTACAAACACTGTTGGGTGTAATATTTAATGATTTCAGAAATTTGCTCAGTGTCAGTAATGTTTATGTGAGTATGTGTACATGAACACAGAGCTGTTCTCCAGATGTGGCTATATATATGTTAATAAGTGATGTACAGGACTTTATATAAATAACAAACACTAGAGAAATTTCATTTATAATTTGTTTGTGGTAATACCACTTGACTGTAGAAAAACATTAGGTACTATAAAAATCACAAACATATACTGCAAAAGTCAGTTTCTTTTCAGGATAAACAAATAGGACTAAATATAATGATCATGCTAAACTACTTTGTTACAAAAGTTTCTATAAAAATATGTAAGTACTACTAATATATGAGCTAATTAAAATTTAACATTGCATATTTCATGATATGTTGTAGTTATGTTTTAATACAGTGTTTTCTCATATTAACATTCATAAAAATTTTCATTTCTTTGATCTTTATTAGACAATGTGTTTATTACTATTTTTTATGAAACTTGCATAAATATTTGATGAACATGAACCTTTGAAATTAAAACTAACAGTTTTTATCTCTTTTAATTGTGAAGTGATCGAGAGTCTATTCTGATCCAGATTAAATTAATGAGATTTTTGCTTGTGACTTCTCAAAATGCCACCACATAATCATACAGTGTTTCTAAGAGAGAAAGAAAGGTAGGAAATATTACTTAATCTTCTGCACTGTGTAAACAAAATAGTTCCTAGTCATTACCACTGGAGATGACAAATCTTACCATTAGCAGGGTAAATGGGTCAATTTGCAAATACCTTCTTACACTTAACTATGTCATTCTGGTCTTGTTACAATCTGTTTGCTTTAAATGTTTGTTCCTCAGCATTAAGGTACTCTATTACATGAAAGGATCTTCCCTTACAGTCAGTAAAAGGCATCTCAATGGCTCAGATCTATATACATATTTAAATATGTATAACTCAAGTCTAACTCTTACGTTAATACATTTGGATGGAACTTTTCCTCCTAACACAATCATGCACATTTTATTTTCTTTCATTATATTCTTGAAGGCTAGATAGGCATAAATACTGGTATATACTGCTGGGATGCTACATTGCCCCAGAGACAAACACTGTATTTTCTTTGCTCTGTGTTTATGTTATGTTCCATTAAGGGAGTGGAATAGTATGAAACTTCTATGCACTATGAAATCACAAACATAGTACGCTGAATAAGTTTTAAGATAAACTGACTAAATATTAACATGCTAAATTATTAGCTTTCCTACAGATACCTACAGATACCATGCAATATCATGGTGTATAGATGATCTGATAAAAATGTAGTGGTGCATACTTCATAACATGCTCATGTTTCACTTGGGTGAGATTGTGCTTCCCTCAGAGAGCTAGTCAGCATGCTCAGGGGAGACAAGATTTCACAGGATGCAAGATGTAGCAGTCAGGAGAGCCAGCARAATGCTGGGGGAGGCTGAAGCTCCAGCAGGTTACTCAGGTGAGAGAAGCAGAGAGCGCCTAGCCAGGCATCAGAGATAATGGCACAAAATTTCTCAGAGGCTGTGAGGAGTTTGCTACAACTTAAAAAGACATGGGTTAATTCAAACCAAGGGTTTATCAAGGACCCTTCTCAAAGACAGAGAGAGCAGGCAGAGTTGTGTATGAAATCTTTTTGTTTCCACTGTGTCTGACCTAGCCACTTTTAGTTGGGTCTACTTCAAAAATCAAGTATTTTAGTATTTAGTTCTAGAACCTATCCTTTTTGTTGTGGGGCACTTTTTTGTTTGGTTTTGGTTTTTACTTTTTTTTCTTTTTTGTTTTGAGTTAAAAAGTCTCCTTTAGTCTTATTTGGGGAGCTTAGTATAAGATCTAGGCAGATCCACCTCAAAGCTCTGGCTAACTCCAGCTCTCATCACAGCCTGGGAACACAGGGTGAGAGTAAGCTTGCAGATGGAGACAAAGATACTTTTTTTTTTCTCAGAGGAGCAATGAAAATTTGCAAGTTGCATCAAATTTTAAATTATTTAAATTTGGATTATTTATTAAGCTTCACAAAGTTATGTTTGCACATGAGCAAGTCAGTGTCCCATGTCTTTATCCTTTTGAAGTGATCAGTGCCTCTGGGATTTCTAGGAGGAAGCATGTTCTCTGTTCTCTCATGAGGCAAACATTTAAGGACTGCCAACATATTTCTCCTTTGCAGAGAATCTGTAAGTGGCGGAAAGGAACTTTAAATTATCTGTATCCTCTTCCACAAGCATTCACAATGGTGTCAGAGAAATTATAGCTTACAATATCAACAATTGTAACAGACTGATTTTGCAAAAAAGATAACATTTGCTATACATAACTTCTACTATTTTAAGGATAAAAGGAAAATCACTGTATTCTATATCTCACCCTGTCTGTTGCATATTGTTATGTATATTCTAAATACTTATTCTGTTTGATGTTCACTGGGAAATGGATTCCCTTAGCTACAATGGGAGTTTGGAACATAAAGAAATTTGGTCTATGGCTTTTCTTGGTAAAATTATTAATTCTGTATTAATCCAAATCTATTTCTAGTATTCATTTTTATCTGAAGAAACAATTATTCAACGTAATACTCTGGTTATTTAAAAATATAAAAAATGTTCATTGCCTCTGGACTACCTTTGCTGATTACAAGAGCTTCAGGGAAAATGAGCAAGGGTTTTGTTTGTAATGGGAAATGATTAAAAGAAACTGTTTCAGAGGTTTTAATCCTAATTGCTTTATTTCCAGTTAAAAAATTAAAAATTAAGTGCCCTAGTCACCTTTTAATTGAGTATCTCAACATTGTTTTCTGAAGCTGATGTGTAATGTTGCATTGGGTATATTATCAACCACTTAATTTAATAGTGGATCACTTAATTGGTAGCTGAACTCAGTTCATCTTGTTCACATAGAAGTTCCATTTTTGCTGTTGTTAAATTTTGCATAGACTCCAAATAAATTATTAGACAGTGATTCAGCTCCATAATTGAGGCCACTCTGTCTACAGAGCAATCAGAGACAATGTACTATCTAATAGTTTGAAATCTTACTCCCAAATACAGAAGTTCTTATTGTTTATCTTAAACTGAAATCGGTTCAATTTTTTGTAGTACTTATAATGCAAAATAACATGTATTTCTTCATGCCAGGTGTGACCTAGCGTCCCCAAAACATCCTTATCTTTCTTGTGTAGCCTTCTACCTGACAATACTACCTAGATCTAGAAGTACAGAAGTCAACACTCTAATCAACAAACAAGTAAAATGGAAATTTGTGCAACAAATTTTCTCCTATTTATTTTCCATACCAGGGAAAGAGCCCTGAAAGTGCTGATGTGAGCACACTTTTCACAGATTCTGGTTGGTTATAATGAGATAATCAGTTCCCTTTCAGCTTCACTACAGTCTGCTTTTGGCTTAGCTTTGTAATAGGGAAGAATAGTTACAAAATCCAAGCAATCATTCCATCTCAAAACTTTGAGTGCACATTGTTCAGCACTTTTCTTTAACTTACTAGCTGGTGGGTTTGCATGGATGTAAGTGAAAGGATAACTTTGCTCCCCATTTGTATAGCTAYGGCATGAATGCCATGGCATCACAGAAGATGCACAGATTACAGTAACACCTTTAAAATAGTTGATCATATCATGCTCAAAATAAGTTACACTGGGATCAATGGAATTACACTTTAAATTTCATGGGTAATAGAAGTTATTCCCAACAAAAATAATGTTCATGTATTTAGCATCTTTCATTTGGGAACCCAAAGTACTGTGCTAGTCAYTATAAAAATAGTAGTTGCCATATTGAGTACGTCTTCTGAATTCTTTATCCTATCTCTGACTGTAACCAATAGTAATCAAATATTTTGCATAATTTCAAGAATCATGAAGCAAGTGGATGCAAAATAGTTAATCATGCATAAATGTCCCATCTTAATCCTGCATATTTTGAGATAGTTTTAAATCACAAATCATGAATTTTTATCAACCTTCCAAAGCATTTCATATTATTAGATATTATAATCTGATATTCTTAATGTTAGAGTATACAATTTCAGTATCTGTCTGAGGACAAACAGTACCCCTGAGAAGTTGATGTTACCTTCTTTTCAGCTGTAGCACAGAGAAGCTAAGGGAACAAACTGCTCTCAGATCTGTATGCAAACCCTTCATTTAGACACCCCATAGTCACAGCTTACAGCCTCCTGGAAACTAGTATAACTGCTCTGCAGTGTACAAGCACCTCCAGTTTGGTGTCATATATGTCCAAATGACAGTCAATATCAGTATTGTGTGGTTAGGTTCATAAATACAGAAGTATATGATACTTGCCTAAGAACGCAATATGCTTTCACAAGGCAGTGGGTGAAATTATCTCCTTTGTTCCTATAGCACATTGGGCTTTCCACATGCTGGCATTACAGACAAAGAGAGGATGATAGAGAACAACAAAAAAAATTGATAATATGATTTATGACAATGGGATTTGAAATGGAGCATTGAGCCAAATCCTGTCAGGTTTGAGGAAGACATTACCATAGATCCACACATTCCTTTTCAATGAATGCTCCATTAAAACTGGGAGTTGGAGGGGAGAGATTATCATTGCCTCGGTAGATGTAAATATTAGCTTCTCATGGAAAGAAAGTGAAATCTTGGGAAAAAACGGGGCCTCAGTTCATAATCTTGTAGCATCCCTTCCCCTGTGCATGGCCTTAGACATACCATTTCACTTCTTTGCCTCTGTGTCATCATCATGAAATGAAGATAACAATGATTTTTAACTTAGTTTGCAAGTATAGTAGGAACGATTAATTAGTCAACCTCTGTACCGCATTTTGAACATGAGAAGTGTTATATAAAGGTTAAGTAGTATTATTATGGTAATCAGCAATACAAGGAGCTATATTTTTATATGAAGGCAGATCAGTATTTTTATTTAACCTTCCTCATAATATTCAGAAAAAAGAAAATATGTTTTCAAAACTRATAATGGTTCTGATAGTCTGTAATTATGTTGTCCAGAAAAAAGACAGCTTTTTGAATAACAACTGAAACAGTCATGAACCTGGCACTGCAAAAATAGCTAGATTTATGGACATCAAAATGTAAAGAAGGAACTGAGTCAATGGGAAATGTGCAAGGAATAATAAACATGTTAAGGGTCCAAACAGCTGTCCAGTGCTATTTTACCAGTGTTTTAAATAGTTCAGGAAAGACATAGAGATAACAGCACTGTTTAGACAGTTTTCAGATCCCAAGGAAAGAGCAATCTGGTGTTGTAAGCACCAAGTCTGTATGTATGTGAAGGCTGTCTTGACTTAAAAGTACTATGTGTTAAAGCAGACAGACTAAGCAGGTACAAAAGACTAAATAAAAAAATCTTCTGAAAGTTTGCATTCATTTTAGTTTTGTTGATGCATGTGTCGATCAGATATGTATCACAGCATTTGTTTTCATATGAAATTTTTTGTTTTACTAAGTCTGCAAGTGGTTAACATTTAGCATGCTGAATGAAATGCTATTGTAGAAAATGTGAGATAGAAATTGGTAGAAAAGAAAATGAAGTTTTAGCAGTCAGGAGAGTTAAGATTTCTGAAAATCAAGAAATTGAGGGAAAGGCTGATTGAGGTTATGAGATGAGTATATTACTGGAAAGTAACTGTCAGTGAACTAGAAACCAGTGATGATAAAGACGTATTTGCTAGCTTTACAAATATAAAAGGACATTCCCTTTTCATTGTCTCAAAGCCATGGGAAGAATCTTTGATGTTTCATGCAGACCATGCATTGATTTACAGATTAGTATAAATTGGTAGGCTACATGCTATTCTTTGAAGACCATAATTCCAGGAAACTTTTCAATTATTTAAATTTTAACAAATGCCATCAGATTATACATTACTGAGTCTTCATTAAATGTACCTCTTTTTCCCTCATTTCATTCACCCCATGCCCACATAGATGTAGGAAAAATACAATTTGCACTGTTTTCAAAAGTATTAAAATGAGAAAGATTTAAAAGAAAAATGGATAAATGTTAAGGGCAATATAACATAAGTAGAGTAATCCAGAACCAGAATCAGACTGAAAATAAGTAAACATGCAAAAACAATTTAGAAATGACATCTATTGCATAACTTCTTATGAGAAGTTTGTATAAGTATTTCTCAGAAAATAGTATTTGTTGGGAAACAATAAGCGAGTTTGGTTGCTGGATTTAGAAAACCCTAGCATAGAGTTGTGCCCAAAAAGCAAACAGCTGTATTCATAAATGCCACAGCTGTATTCATAAATGCCAACAGTGAATGGGGTTTTTGAAGTCTACTCAGATGAAGTAACCAGTTGTAGTAGAAGACCTTGTAAAGCATAGCTAATAATCAGATTATAGCATGTTAGTTTCCTTCTTAGTCTCAATTATTTCTTTCCTTCATAAATAATTTTGTTTTGATGCTCTATCTACTATAAAAACACTTAATCTTTCCATGCCTACCTACCAGTCAAAGAGAGATATGGGGTTCAGTTGCACTATGGTTTTGACGTATGTCAGTCAAGATTCAGTAATAAATTGCATGTATTAATCCCATGTWTCTACATACATTATTTATGGTTGTCTATATACTTATTGATGTAAAGTGACCAGTTCAGAGAAAAATTTTATCCTGAGATCTGCCCATCCTCTCAGTGGTTTTAATTCTCAGTAGGGAATCAATTCACTAATAAACAGGTCCAGTAGATAGCACATGATCACCCTCCACATTGCTAGCATTTACAGACAGGATGCCGATCAATAGTCTGGCTGGAAGAATATAAAACTTTTCCAGAATTTAAGATTACTAATTTTGGGACCAGACAAAGGAGGGGGCATCAAATGGAACCCTTTGGAAATTGCAAAAAACAATATTGACGATGCTTTAACAGGAAAGGACATGGAACAGAATTGAGTCTCTGATGGTGGGGTTAAAGATCAGTAATATGGCAACGGACTACTGAGAAAAAAGCATGTTTTGATTTGATTATGTCACATGTTGTAAAGAAGTGTGCTGCTTGCTTGCTTTCCTTTGCATTGTTTATACTGAATTTTGCAATTAAATGCTCTTACTCACTGACGTAAACTAAAGCTAGCTAGGAACGGGATTTTAAATGCTTTGGGGAGTGGCAAATCTCATTACTGGATTCTGAACCACTCACAGAATCACGGTCTATTCTTTTCAAGGTTAGCAAAGACAGAGGAAAGTGTGACAGCCTTATTTGACTATGATACGTGGCTGGAAACGCTTAAGTAACAWAAAAATTGTATTTATACAGAACACATTCACATCACTCCAGTAGAGTGAATCTGTTTATTTCACTTACGTAAGTCAGTTAATTTAGGAGTGAGGTTTTGGTTTTGGCCATGATTGCTCTGAATGACTTGTGACAACCACCCTTTTATTCTATTTTTTTATTATTGCAGATTTATTTCTCAAGTAACCTGTACAGATTTCATGAGGAAATCCAAACATATTATATGCTTTTGTAATTAGATGCTATATCATAGTGAACATGCCATGAACAGAATGAATTAAGGTCACAGAGAATACATTTAACTCTCACATTTCCTACTTTGGAGTGCTTGTCTGTACAGCCTTAGTATTCTCTTAACAGCTTTGTTTATAGAAATGTGTAGATGTGGCATGCCACTTAGTCATTTTCTTCTCACTTTCAATTCCCAGAAGGAAGAAAATTAAACTGAGAGGCATGATTCAACTACCTTAAAAATAGTGTGGTGTTCCACAAGAAAATACTGTTTCTGTTTAGCTGAAGATGCTTAAAAGAACGGCAGAAATTTCAGTGCATTCAGCATTTACAAGCGAGCTAGTTCTGCCCATGTATGATTTACAACACAGAAAATTTGCTATAATGTAGGTTTGCATAGACTTTCCTTGCAACAAAACAGAAAAGAACATTGTATAGAACACAAAACCCATAATATAGGAGACCTGGGATGAATTTCTTTCTCTCAAATCCATTTTTACCACGATCCTAACCACCAAAATATAGGTCCATCTGGCAAGGGGAAATCTTTAGTTCTTACTTGTGCCACTGACTCCAGAAAATCCAAGATTCACTTTTCTAACTTGGTGATTAGAGTACTCAGCTGGGATGATAACGGAAAAATCTGGGAAGCTGTTTATGGAACAGAGATTCAACAATCTAATTGTATCCTAAAGAAAGGCAGTAAGGAAAACTTGGTTTCTAGATCATGACTGAATTTAGACTTCTGTTATCTGCTGATCTTATTGTTATAATGCACAGAAGCAGAACTTTAGGACTTCAGTAACTTTCAAGGGAAAAGAACTGAGATTTCTGAGCACTTCAAACTCATGTGGCTTTAGATGGCAGCTGAGTGAGGTTTTGGGATGATAGTCTCAAACTCCAGCTAAATCATGTTGTAGGTTTTCAATTATTTTTTTAAAATTCTGTGATTCATATAATGAAGCAAAGTCTATGAAATAAATTATTTTCCATTGGGGATGCAGAGGTGGTTGGACTGACCAGATACTACGGTAGGACATGGTATTTATTTTGCTACAAGCAACCTTTGAAATAAGAACGTTTTCTTGTTTCTTTTCTTTTTTTTAAAGAAAGCTTCTCCTCTTGACTTAAAGGCAAATTTACGTCTCAGTTACTTTAGATTCCAGAAGCAGCATTTTTGTTTGTTTGACACTCTTTTTTTGTATGCAAATGGAGTACATTTTAGCAATAGGTAGCATTCAGGTTTGCATCCTAACTGATGACTTAGAATGCCCAGCATTATCCTTCAGCAAAGTCAGCCTTTCATATTGAAATTCTAGTGTCAAAATGACTGAGAATAAATGGAGAACTATTAATTATGTTTATTTTAAACTGTCCCAGAGTTTCAATAACTCTCTCCAGGGTTAGTGAAGAGGATAGCACTTACCTACTTGTATAGACGTGATTGTATATTAATAATTTTAAATGTCCTATTTTGTAATATTATGAAACAGACTGTATGACTTTTTAGCCTTATATTTTCTTTTTTAAATGTTTAAATGTTTACCATTATTATTTTCCATCACTTTATTTTGGCACCTCTCAGCTGAGCAGAAAGTGTCTCTGCAAGTAGGCTATATCTATCTATCTATCTATCTATCTGCCATCAAGTAGCAGACATATAGATAGATAGGTAGATAAAGTATAAAGCAATTATTTATTCGCTAATACACATATAGAAAATTTAGAAGCTACTGGACTAAGCAGCAGCAGGCATCTGAAGATATCTGAAAAGCCTTTGCTGGCCAGGCAGGCATCAGTCGGGCGGGGAGAGGTCCTCAGTGCTGGCAGCTTGCAGTCTTCCAAATCTTCTGACACTGATACTTCTGTATTTTTTCCTCTAAATCAATCAATTTCAGTGTTTTTTCACCTTGAATTTTGAGGAACTAAGCATTTGCATTTCAACGATCCTACTTCTGTCYACCTTTCTCATCTTGCATAGCCCTGCCTTCCAGACTTTCCGCAACAGTTTCTTAAAATTCAGCAGTTTCTCCAATCTCTGAGCCACAGTATCAGACCTGGGCCTTGGCTCCTTGAAAGACAGGTGACCGAATTCCCTGGTTGGGGTGGGAGGAAGTTTCAGAAAGATTTGGGAAATAAAAGATTGTACAGGCTTCCTGATCATAAAAATCATTACATTTAAATCAGTTAGCTTTATCAAAAGAATTTCTGTTACAAATTAAATGTAATCAGGACAGAAAAAATAAATGAGACTTTTTCTAATAATCAGGAATGTTAAGAATAGTCCAATAATTTTTGAAGACAACTTGTTTCATTTAGTAAAGTGTTGATAGAAGGAGGCAGCTACTGATAAGTGGTTTGTTAGACTTGGCACTAGACAAAAAAAGACTACATTGGGTACACAAGACTTGATCAAATCCCACCATTCTCCACATTCCAATTCACTCACTTCTAAGCTTAAGTGGTAACATCTTGGAAAGCTAGCAAGTGTCTGACAGCAACAGATATAAAACTGGAGTATGACAATGTTTTGTGCAGTACATATGACAACATCTTTTTCTTGATACAAGTGTGCAATTTTCTATATGTAGCCCATCTAGCATCATAATAAAACCTACTTTTAAATCTTCTGATCCTAAGACTTGTTTTAAAAGAAGCAACACTGCTATTCTTAGCTTACAGTTGGGGAAACTGAAATCACAGAACCAGAATAATTTATCCAAAGTCATATGGGAAATGTGACACAGCAGTTGCAGGGAAACTCAGAGTCTGAGTCTCAGTTCAGCATTCAGTCTGTTGGCTTCGATGCACTCTTACCCACACTTAAGGCCCCAGTAGTACTATGAAGTAGAGAATAAAACTCTGATGCACAAAAGCCAGACCACTGGGTAACTTCATATCATTAGCCTTGATAAATTCTATTGTTTGAGAAGATCCTTTAAACCTAAATTAAAAAATTAGAGTTATCTAAATCAAAACAGATTCCACAATAAGAGCGATGACATTTCAATAAGTTTATGGGTGATTTTATGTGCTTTTCTTAAAGTGTCAATAAAGTTCTTGGTCTAAAGGGGGTAGGATTGAGGAAAGAAATCATCACCCCTCTTTCTGGTTTGATCCCACCTTAGGATGGGTTCCTTCACTTTCCTTGCTTCCAACAGTAGGAAACAAGTGTGGTATATCCAAATGGATTGAAATCTGGACCAAAGTTATGATGGCTTTCAGATGTGAAGGAAAAGTAGGCCTTTTTTCAATGACTTTTGATATTTAGTATCTGCACAATATTTTTTGGGGGGGGGTGGGAGTTCAGAGAGTTGGACATTAGATATAGAATAAGGAGCAAGGAGAGTAAAACTGATATATCCTCTACATGTTTCCTCATAATGTCTTCATACTTCTTAAAATGTGAGAAGAGACACTGTTCTGATATATGGTACAGGCATAATTGCCTTCTGTGTTCTTCTAGCACATAATGTAAAATAAAAGGAGATCTAATATTTTATAGCCTTTCACCACACATGTCATAGAAGGCCTTTAAAAGATTTGTGAAAGATCCCGTAATGTGATTTATCTTTTTGTCAGCAGCAGGGTCATTGAAGTACCTCAAACTGGCTTCTGAAGGTTAATTAATTTTATGCTAAGAAGCCAGTCTTTCAGAAACAGGCATCTAGTAGGAATAGCAAAGTCTTTAATTAACAAACATCAGATCTCATACTCAGCAGAGTAATATGAAGACACATAAACCTGCAGTCTTTATATTATCTCACCATATAATTGTATCTCCATATCCTCCACTGCCCCCCTTTTTCATCAAAAAAACTAAAAATCTTTGTGCTTCCTCAAATTGGATCTTGCTTTTTATTAAACTGCTGCTAATACCAGAAGAATATTTCAGAATACAGAGTTAGTATGAAACTTTTTCTTTTGGAATTTCATATAAAGTAGTGCACATTAAACTCTGCTTTCAAAGATTCACTTTTATATCTGTGTCACTAATTCCAAACATTAAGAAACAATATTCCAACAAACTATTGGTCTAATTCTTAAGGAAATCACAAGAGAAATACAAAAATATTTTGTCATCAATCTCCATAAAGGATATTAATACATTACACAGCAGGGATTGTGTAGGACATAAATCACTACAACTTGATATTAGTATTTATTACAGTTGAGCTTTAAGGTTCTGTCTTAAATTAYAGCTTCACTGTGCATTTTAGAATATATATAGTGAGGGATAGTTCTTGCCCTTCTTAGCAGATAGTTTTAATAAGTGAGACAGGTTATGGGCAGGGAGAGGTAAGAGCCAAGAGGAGTGAAATGACCTGTCACCAGGTCATGCAGCAGGGTCACTGTCAGAGGTGGTACCAGGTACCTTGTAGCACCCAGTTCCCTAGAGAATTTCAGTTCCCTCCTCTATACCTTGCACTGTATTATCTTAAAAAAAAAAAAAAATAGAGAGAGAGAGAGAGAGAGGGAGAGAAAATCTGGGAAGGAAAAGACAGGCAAAGTAATTAATGAAACTCACTGTGGGCTTTCCAGGACATGTTATGAACATTTTCTCAATGCCAAGACAGTACCTGTTTTTTTTTTTTTCTTTTTTCTGTTTGCTTTTAATAGAAAATTACCAGACAGTAAATAGAATAAAACAAATATAAAATAAGCTAGTGAATACTTTGATTTTATACACATTGAAAAGATGAAATAAAATCATTAATATAAACAAAAAAAGCAGACCCTCCCCTAGGTAATAAATCTAAACCTCAGTCCTCTGCAGAAAGTCAGCTAGGGTATGTATACGTTAATGTTGACTGATATTTCAGCTATGTACATTCCTTCTCTGTACACAGACAGAACTGATTATTTTAACCTCCAGTAATGATTATGAAAAGCATTTAGGCTTAGAAGGCATATTTTGTCACTTCCTTTAGTGCCCTAGCTAACACTCTTGCTGCACAGACACTCACAAAGAGAGTATTTGTCAGAAAAAAAAAGAAAAAAAAAAAGAGAGATCTTGGCATAGGGCAATGCTCACATGGGAAGTGAAATCTCCCAGACGTGATGGTCAGTTGCTCTCCAGTAGACAGGTATACCCATTGCAAGGGTCCCAACAACAGAATCTTTAGCTAGATTGGGTGAGACTTCCCAGACTGCTGTTCTGCTCATTTCTTACTCTCCAGCTTGCCACGGTCCTACAAGACACATGTATGATCCATCTCTATTGGTTATCTTAACTACAGACAAAACATCTCTTAAATATCTCAACTATGTACAAAAGACTGTCCTCCATGACTGTTTCTCCATCCACAGGAATTGTTTCAATTAACCATTTACAAATGTCTTATTACAATTCTGCAGCAGGGACTGCCTGGGCTCCCTGGGTCACTCCACCAAGGATGTTAATCAACGCATTTAAGATGCTGGGAGTTCAAGCAATATTCAGTTTCAAGTCGGTCCAGTTTCAAAGCAATCCATTATTTCATCTGTGCAAATGACTAGCCTCCCGGGGAGTTCCTGATCAGGGAGTTAATGACGACTTAAGTGCAGTGGGTGTGCACAAAGGCACAGCCCTGATACCCAGCTGCACCACAGTTATAACTATAGAACAAATTTGAGTTTCATCCTTGCATCTCACTTACGCTCCACAGCTCTTGGCACACACTAAATTCTTACTGGAAGCACGACTGAGTTTCATTCATAATGCTACCTCTCTACATGAGGTGGTAAGCCTTTTAGCAGAGCAGCACACCTCATCCTTGCTACAACCTCTTGTTCTCTATGGGTGGCCTTCTAATACAGGCTATCTCCTTGCCGAGCTGAGGGAATCACCTAAAAGGCATGCTATCTCTGTACACTCGCTTCACACAATAGTTTAGGAAATCTGTCCGGAATGAAGCCTTTTCCCTTACCTAGCTGCCGAGAACACTGGCCTCACTGAAGTCTATTCCCATTTTAGTAACTCAGATGCATGCCCTCAAGTCTCTTTTACGGAGCTGGYTGCAAGGCTAATACTTCTCGTACAATTACTCAGTTTAAGAATCTTTCAAGAGATACTGTTATCTAAATCCTCTGTCATGTCTAACTTGTATTAAATTATTTTAGCACCTGA
Source organism: Apteryx rowi (assembly GCF_003343035.1). NCBI lineage: Eukaryota > Metazoa > Chordata > Aves > Apterygiformes > Apterygidae > Apteryx > Apteryx rowi. The sequence continues at coordinate 281,646 of NW_020450975.1, forward strand.
CTTTTAAGTTTCTGTAGCACTTCTACTTTACTTTAAATTCATTAGGATATGAAGCAGCCATATGTCTTGATTTAGATGTAATATTAGGTATTTAAAGGCTGGCTAAAAAAGAAACACTTACATTTCACTTATTTAAGTGTTTAATACAAGTGGTCTCTCTTTCATCTAAATGAACTATGATTTTCCTATAGGAAACATTTTATTCTGGTTCAGAACAGCAGAAACATTTAATTATTTAATCAATGTCTTAACTGACTATCACACAGATAGTATTCCTTTCTTACCTGAGCCAAACTCATCTTGAATTCCCAAGATAACTGTTCTTAGCATTTTCAGTTAGCTGCAATATGGACTGTATTCCTCATTTCACCCAAGTTAAGTCAAAGGCCAAGCCTCCCTGGAAGAAAGCTGTTYGAGGTGTTTGGCCAATCTCAGAACAAAGCTGTGAATACTTAGGCAGGAATATTTCATATATATCATTGTTATTATCAACCATTATCAAGATTAAATCTTGTGAAACTTTGCAAGCTCCTTTTTGGGGGAGGGGGTGGTAATCATTAGCTTTTAGATAGCTGGATTAAGTTCTTGATCCTAGCTCAAGGAAAAGAAGAGGAGGCACCCTYGCCTCTGATAGATGAAACAGCACAGCCTGAGTATACCTGCAAGCTTGCTCTAGGGTGCTTTTGTATCCTGTATTTTTGCATGATCTCTGTCCCTTTGTTTTGCACAGCAGTGTAAGTCAACCTTTTCAGGACTGACTTCTCACAATCCATCCTTGCACTGGGCTTGGTTCTGCTGAGGGCCAGAGTCACAGTCTGTTGACAGTGACTAATGATTCCTTTGTCAGGGAAGGGTTTTCTAATCTGGGCCAGGGCTGTCATGTACGGGACAAATTTGTTCTCAGAGACAGCCAGTTAGTAAAGTTTTGCAGAACTTCCTGGAATATAGGAATTGTTTTATTGATTCCATGTAGATGGAGGATACAACTTGACTAGTATCCTGTCTTTGCTGGCTGGCAGTGTTATGTGTTTAAAGCTAAGCACGTGCTCCAGTAGCTAAAATGGTATTAGGTGGAATTAAATAAAACAAAAGACTTAAGTGATTCACATCACTTCTGTCCAAAGCTATCATTGGCTCTGAAAGTTTCTTTATTGGCACAGAACAAAAGAAGGCTTCTATTGGATTTCATGCTCTTTTGTCATTTTTTAAGGAAGTGATACTTCAACAGAAAAAGATGATTGCATTTTTACATAATTTTTTTAAAATGACAAGATTAACACAGTAAAAACTGAAATACATGCAGTAGACCATTGAATGCTGTATCCAGAAACTGTATTACTACACTCACTGTGTTATATTTGAGATGCTATTAAAAATAGAAAAGACTCAGCAAAGCACATTTCTAGGCATAAGCATTAGAATYATCAGAATTAGAGATAATCAGTTTTGTGTATTTGCCAACCTTCAAGATCAGTTCCCAAGAAAGATTCCAGGAAAGCCAAAGCATGGACACTTCTGGGAACATTATTAGACTTTTGAGGAAAGCAACAGGGACTTCCTAGATTAGGAGATTTATGACTGTAAAAGGAAACAACAAAGTTGGAAGTTCTAAAATTAGGCACTGATGTTTAGATTTCCATTCTGTTTCACTGGGATTTAAATGTCTAAGTGTAGGAAAACTTGCACCCCGATTCTCCATTTTGTGATAATTCTTCTTACTAATGGGACAGCTAAAATCTTGCAAAACTGCTTAGTAAAGACTAGCAACTTGCTTTGCTGTTATTCAGGAAATTTTCAAGGTTCAGAAACATAGTAATTTCTGGCCCAAATCCAAATACCTACAAATTGCTACTAATCCAGCAGCACAAGTAACAGTGAAATGCATCTAGTGATTTCTATTCAAACCTCCTACCGTGTTAGTAGTTTTGATGTTCTTAATCTGATTTACTGACTTCTGACAATACCAGTGAAAGCACCCCAATGCAAATCGAAGACGATTTTTCTAAAATGAATCAAGTTAGTACAGATTCTGTCAACTGCATGCACACACACACTTTTCTGCAAGGTCCTCCCACATATTTCTGTTGGAAGGACAAGGAATCTTGGGATTTTTTTTTTCCTCATCTCAAGGGTTTTTATGAGTGGCATGAAGGAAAGACTCCACAAACAGTCTGCATCCCTCCATGTCTGCAAGAGTACAGCAATCTYAACTTTGATCCTAAACCTAGTGAAAAAGCTAATGGATTACAGCACAAATGCTGGTATTAGAGAACCAGAATTCAAAGGGTGGATCTATGGCTGACACCTCATGTTCACTTTTACCTGAAAGATAATACTTATTGCACCTTCATCAAGGGGTACGAAATAGCCATAGTTTGTCTAGGCCTACTCCTGCTGTGATACTGTGGTAACACTTCATACCTGTGCAGAAGGCCAAGACAATGTCTAGCTACACTGCAAGTACCTTTTAAATATTGTTATGAGAGCCAAAATAGTGCAAAGCCATCTCCTGCATCCTCTGCAAGGGATAAATTTTGCTCAGAATGCAGATAAGAAGGACTGGTCTACGTGCTTCAGATATTTAGCAAACCATGACAGCATGCACGTTAGCATGGTTTTCACTCAGTTGACTGACTAGTGTTGTGCATGATAACCAAGATGTGAAGAAGAAGGTGACAATTTCTGATAAGAACAGGTAGGAGGAAAAGCGAACATTTAAGAAGTGTGATAAAGCAGCGCTACAATGAACACAAAGAGGGAACAGAAATGAAAAAAGATGTTCATATTCCCTGTTTTTTCAAGGCCACAGACCCTTGCTATCCCAGTTTTCACCAGTACAAATACAATGAGAAATGATGGAAGGGACAATGAACACAAACTTATAGTGTTGCTAGCCTGTAGGCTTCATTCACCAGAGCTGTCAAACAGACTGACACATTCTCCAGCACGAAATCTATCCTGCCGCTTAAGGTGAACATATGCAAATTACTTGATTATGCAAATCGATTCATGAAATAATTTACATAAATGCCAGACATTGAGCTGTGCAAAATGTAGTAGTTATATAAGACAACCAACCCCTAAACAGATTAATTTATTTTAAATATGTTTCTCATTTCTGTGTCCCATTTCACAAGTTATTTAAGTATATTTAGGATTTTTGGTTCTGTAATTCTAAGGTGACTGCCATTTTATTTCTCTTCTTACTGTCATCAAAGCTAAGAACTTGCAATTACCTGTATGAAGCTTCACTGCAGAGCCAGATCAAAACCCTGTTGTGGCAAGTGGGGCTCTGGGCAACCAGCAGTGTCCTCTCTTTCAGCTTTACTTATAGCCACTCACTCATCAGTACTTCACAACTGCCTTTGGTCAGTGGACCCAAAAGAAGCAAGCTAGCTGATCTGACAAAGAACCCATGCCGTCTCTACATATATGCATTAATATAGTAATGAATACCACTATACTAAACTCCTATGGCTTATAGATATGCATACTATAATAATTCAAAAAGCTAAATGGGACTTTTTCAAATATTTATTACTATTAAAATTATCATTTCTTTTCCTCCTTTCAGAAATCATAAGAACAACAGCTCAAACTGCTCAGGATTTGTTTGGATGTTACTTCTGTTTTGAGGCAGGAATAAAATAGAAAGGGGAAGTGATCTATTTTTTTTTTCCTTCACAAAGAATTTCTGGAAAATACTTCATACTTTCTGTCACTATAAGAAATACATCTCCTTAACTTGCAACAAAAAACAGATCCTAAATGTATCTGTCTTCTGTCTTTCTCTTTGAGTGCTTTTTTTTTTCTTTTTTCCTCTTACTCAAGTAAATCAGTAAGGGCTTCTTTTTGCTCTTAGTGCTGCTCCTCAGTTCCCATATTAGCACCCAGCAAAATAAGCTGTAGAGCCTTTGTGTTAGGTTTCCATCACTAAGGCCATTTTGCAGTTTGGTTCATTTTGGAAAAAAAAATGTCAGAACATGATAAAGTAAAGTARATCAAAAATGAGCTGCGCTGTTAGAGATAAGTGGGGTGGTGTGAAAGCACCTGTTCACGTTACGGGTAGTACAAACCAATGTTGCAAGTCTCCCTGCTGACTAAGTACTGTAATCACTCACTGAGTAATACACAGGCACAAGAAATGCAGAACAGAAACAACATGTTTTCAATGAAATGATCGATCTGCTGASATTATATATCATTTTAGTTTTTTAAGAGTTTTATAAACATTGATATATTTTTATTAACCTTTTCTGAACTAAAGCTTATGAAAGCCAGGTGTTCCCTGTTCCTGTGAATCACAGGGGTAAGTGAACAGCTGTAGTATAGTGGTACATTATTAATCTATAACAGGCTCCCAAATGCTCTCACAATGGCAGCTTTTCAGTTTCTAAAATGTCCTTGAGTGTTTAAAGTTCTGAACAGATGCGACTACATTCAAACTGCTGTACTAAGTATTGTGAGTGCCATAAATATTTCAGCATTTTTAAATATCGTCCCTAAATTCCAAAAATGACACAATGAATACAGTTTGGCATTACTCCAGTGACTTAAGTATGGCTTCAAGGGAGAGATTTGGATACTGGCTGAGCTGAAGATGCAGAGACAGTGGCACAAGCCGTGCTGCTATTTTAAAGGTTTAAATAACTCTCTCCTGGGTCCAAATAAAAGGATGAGTTTGGGCAATGGTATTAAAAATCTGCTAGATGTGGTCCCATTAAGGTATAAAATGTACTGGTAAGTTTGGGGTTCATTCTGAGCATTTTTACTCCATTTTTAAACAAGTGTAACTCCAGTGATTTCAGTAGTATTAGTTCTGATTTATGCTGGTATAAATAAGAGGGGAATCTACCCATATGTCTTCCTGCATGCCTGTAATAAATCCAGCTGGCTATTGGTGTTATATAAATAATATGTTAGGTGAGGGATAAATTGCCAGACAGAGGATTACATATAAATATTGTCAGAAATGGAGTTTGTAATGTGATTTTATGACRTAGCTGCTCCATTCAGGCTTACAAATAATGTCATCACATGCAACTTTTTCACAGAATATTCAGGAACAGGATGAAATTGCAGAAATTTCATTTCTGGCATAGAGGCAAGAGAATTTGGGGTTCAAGTGAAACTTCTAAGTACTCTGTGACATATGCAGAAGCTCTATTTCCAAGTTGTGATTTCTGCATATATCTTAGTATGTACCATTTTTTCTTTGTAATATTGCTTACAAAGATTAAAAAAAAAAGGCATCTGCCCCTCACAACCTGCGGTTAGGAACACTTCTATTGGAGGAGTCAAAGATGTTTTTGTAGTTACTGAACTCAGATGTTTCTAGATTTGAATAATAGGTTGAGGGTTTGGGGGGGGAGGGGGTTGTTTCTTTTTTTTCCTTCCTGCTTAATTTGGTGCTTAGCTGTAAAAACACGTCAGTGTCATTTAGAGAGCATTTAACCATGGAGATAAAATTACTACTTTTCAGCATATCCCCAAGAGGCTGCAGTGCTAGCTTTTCATTTGGTAGTTTGCTAAATTATAAATAAATAGTCAAAGATATGATGAACTGTAAGACCTGTTATCAAGTTTATACCGTTCTTCTTATTAACTTTCTAGACTCAGATTTGCACAAAATGATTTTTTTGCATGTGTGATTACATTTGAGCACTGTAAATTTGACAAAAACTACTTTCCCCTGGCAGTCTCTCAAGTACCAGCATGGGAAAATAGCATCTACTTTATCTGATCCTTGTTCATGACATTTACTGATGTCAGTTAGAGCTCAGCCATTGAACAAGAGCAAGATGGGGGACCATGAAAAAACCTTTGGAGGCAAACTCCATCTTTTTTCAAGACAAGAGACTGAAACATTTTCCCTTTGTGGTTTAATTACTCTGCTCCAGTATCATAAGGAGACCATAAAGCCCATTCAACCAACTATCTGACAATTCCCTGGAGTAAGGGTGCAGACTCATTCTGCTTCACTGTCTCTTTTATTTACTTGTCTATATGCATATTTTCACTTGTAAGCTCTTGAAGCTCTTGGAATATTAAATGTAAGGCAGAAGACTGTCTCTTTGTGTTTGTACAGGTCCTGAGATGATGTATTGTAATGAGGACTTTTAGACCATGTTTGTCCTGCTTCATTAAGATGCCCAAGTGAGGGTGCTCAAGATGGAAGTGCAATACTAACACTTCCCTTCTGTCCCTTATAGTAACTCTGAAGTGCCACAGTAGTGTCCACACTGCATGCTACAAGCCCTTGGATCATCTCTGGAAAACTCTCCCTCTTCCTTAAATTACTTTTTCATTCATCATATGCAGTTCACAACATAATATAAAAACCAGGATCTCACCACACATTCGCAGCACTTTTATAGGGAATTGCAGCAGAAGACAGGTTAGGACCCAGACCTCAGGACTATCAGCCTGTCTCCTCCTACTCTGGGATCAGCCTGTGCCTATATTTGACAATTTGCGTAAGGTAGAGCAGCAGGGAACTTCCTTTCCTGGACTTGGCCTGCCTTGCCTCGCTTTCCAGGGCAGAGACTGCCTTCTTTCTGAGTCGCCCATTTTTCAGTGTGCAGTGATCTCCCATACATCATATCCCTACTGGGTGACTTAGGTACCAATGCCCATATGCTTTTGTCTGCTTGAAGTTTTTTTTTTTTTTTTAAATTAGATTGCAAATCCCACTGAGAATTCTAAAATCTTAAAACATCAATCAAAATGGATAATTTTAACACATATTCCACTGCAGCAAATGCAAGAGCATCAGCACATGTTTGAGCTTACAGAATCCATTCTAACACAGGTCAAAAAGTTCAGCTATTAATGGAAGAAAATAAAGTATAGAGAAATATAAAGCTTTGAGGTTGACATACAGAGGGAAATTAATGCAAGAGATACAGTACTTGGCAAGGATGCCAAAAGAAAGAATCACGGTGCTGGTACTTTTTTGAACACAAGCTTTAATTAGTATATTTCGCTAGAGATTTTTTTTTTTTTTAATGTAGAGATCTTTGAGATGTTTAAAAGGAATTGAAGCAATGTTTCCTGAGGTAAGAAAAATGTTCATATATTTTATAGAGTCTATGGTATGCCAGAGGAAAGGACTGAGTAAGACACTAATCCTGAGAGAACTCTCAATAGTTAAAAGTGGGTGGGCTAACTGAATATAGGACTTTGCATTATTTAGATTGCATTTCAACCCTGAGAGGCTGGTTTGTAGAAGGTCCAAGTGACCCATTAAGAAAACAAAAAAAAAGCTGTGTCTGCAATCAGCTGGTCTTTGTCTTCATATAGCTCTGAAGTAAATGGGAAATGCAAATTTTCAGTACTTCTAGAAAACAGAGTCAGTGATATGTTTTCAACCAGACAGCAAAAGACATTTTGAATTTTTGGGTTTCTCCCTAAGTCATCACGGAATAACTTCCAGACTAATTCACAAGCCTTAGCCCTCAGACTTTCACAGCAACTGACAACATGGTCACATAAAACTGACAAATTCAGAAAGTTTAGTCCTTAGTATTATTTTGTGACAAGTTGCAAATCTAAGCCTTTACAGTTTGCCCATGGGCAACAAATTTCAAATCAAGTTGTTGTCTCCCAAGATCAATTCACTTTAATTTTCTTTATTAACTCAAATTTTATATTCTTCCTTAATATTATTATTGAACTTTTAAAATGTATAACAATTAGTGGGGATATAGTTCTGTCACATTTTATGTTATGATTATTATTAATTGGTTCCAGTTAAGAAGAAATTTGTAATTAATTGTCTCATTTTACTGTCCATCCATTTTACTAATGCACTTATGTTTTGTTCCAAGCTTTCTGGCATAAGACACAATATAGTCTTGCGTATGTGTCTGTAGAACCTCCATTAAGGCTAGAATGTTTTACATACACACACTAAAAGGCAAATATACCCATCACTACTTTTGATCCCCCCTGCTAAGTAACCTGATGCCCAAGAATTTGTATAGACAGAAATAGAATAGATAATAAGTTCAAGATAAGATCAAATTTCTTTGACAGCTATCTTCATGGAGACTGTTCTTCCTTTGGGATGTAAATTATGTTAAAACTATATTCAGTACATTTTTGTAGTTTGCAGTTTCCTTATATAGCTATACCCTGTCATTTTTGCACACATTCTCAATGATGCATCTGCTAAAAGATGCAGAAGTCTCATGGAATATTCGTATGACTGATAGATTGAATCTGTGCTTTCATTCACTTTCCGAAGAGCCAACTTAAACCCCAGCTTTAGTCAAGGTCCAAGCAAAAATAAGCATTGTGGTTTCATTTTGTGTCCTGTCAAGGAAGGGATAACACTAGTTCATGGTTTATCAAAATAAGGAATGATGAATATTTAGTAAGAGCTATCTTGATAGACTTCTGATTTTGCTCGAGACGAAGTAGAGTTGAAAATTTTGAAGTACAAGGCATTATGTATATATAGATCACATTCTATCCAGCTCAGGTTGTTTCTGCTTTTCTTCCTCCATAATTTAATTTAAATTCATTTCTACATTTTGAGATTGAGCAAGCTCTATCTTATAAATGCAATTTCTCACTTGATAAGAGAGGCTATGATCCTTTATAAGCTGCCAGCCTTCCCTCTGCTAAAAAAACAAAGGGCTGGGCATGGGTGCAGTCAGTCTAAGGGCTGTCCTCATGCTGACTGGCATCAGTACAGTGAAATTTGGTCATGGGACTAACAGGAAAAAAATGCAGGTTCAAGACTAGGAACTGAAAAAAATTTGCCTTGTAGTAGTGACTAAAGAAAGGACAGATACTCGTGAGAGCACAGTAGATTAGAAGAAGCAGACACAAACACCCCAAGATAAGATTTACACGTAGACAAACACAGAAGAAAATTGTATGGTTCCTGTGGAGGCTGCAAGGAGAGTTGAGCTGAACAATAAGTGTCTTACAATTTATTTATGTGCTAACAGAACATATCAGTTTCTAAAGAAGAGTTTTTACTTGAAATACCTGTTTCTGTGATAGCGGCTTGGCTGAAAAAGGGGGAAACCGGCACCTCTTCAGATCTCAGAGAGGAGAAAAAGTGCAGTGATTCTGTRAGAATATTCTATTACTGTGTGACAGGTATGAAAGGTAGGCTTTTAAATGCAAGCAATCTGTCAAATTAATTTTTCAAGGGATTATTGATCACACTGCAAGGAATGGTATGATCTTAGTTCATTTTGCTTTTGTGGTAAGTCTTAGACATCTGATTTAAAAAAAAAAAAGATTAAGTTTATTCTGAGCCATGCTGTCTCTTTTTGTGGGATTCTAGATAGGGAGGATTTCCTATGGTCTTACTTTGTTGTGTTCGCCTTTTTTCCATTATTCCCTACAAGCCTTTCCCCTAGAGAAAGGGAGTTACAAAGGGTGAAGGAGGCACCATTTCTAGTCATGATTGTGGAGCTCTTCATTTGAGATCCAGCAATGTAAAGGAAAATAGGAAGAGAAAATACGTAAAGTCCAGGGTATAATATGTGAGCCCTTTTCTGATAATTCCTGAAAGAAAAAAGGAAAGCATTCTGATGTGACTCTTTGGTTCTTTTCAAATCTCAGGTTTTATGGATAATAACTTTAATATATCAATTAAATAATTAAATAGAGCCAATTAAAATGCTAAGGATTTAAAAGAGATTCAGAAGTAGTTTTCTACTGTGTGAAAAGTAGTAGCTTCTAAAGAAACTGAACTGTCTTGAAAGGTTGTTTGAAGGGGCAGGCCTTTTTTTTTTTTTTTTGGGTTGAGTGACTCCTTAATTTAGTCCTGTCAATGTACTCCCATTTGTATTCATTAATCAGATTCTAACAATTGTTCTTTTTTCAGTTTAGTATGCATCAGGTGCCTTCCTCAGTGATATTGAAGTGTAATAAACAAAAGTGACTCACAAGGTCAGTTGTTGGCAATCCTATGTTAAAAAGATGAGTTTTATCCCAATTCCATATAGAAGAATAACTTTTGATACAATGGTGAACCGTAGATTCTGAGGCCAGCTCACAGTGACCTATCCAAGTCTCACAACATGAGTGATCACAGTCGTCTTTCTGACAAATGTTTATGGCAGGTGTATAGTGTTACTGTTTATGCAAGTAAGTAAATATTTCCATTCCCATGTTAGATACTTGTCAGAAAAATACTTTTTTTTCAAACCGGTTTATTGATTTTTAAATTATTACAATTTAAAATTGACAATGGGAAGTAGAAGATGTTAAACTTGTTAGTAAATCATTACTAAGAATTTCTAATTACAGTTCAGCCTCTTTATTAATTAGTATATATTGCTATAAATGCCAATGTGTCTGTGCCCTTAAGAATCTTCAATCTAAAGCAGAGATAGCTGAAAAAAAATTCAGTGAGAGAAACTTTCATCAAGTGAAATTAAATTTGTTTCTTTTATGAGGAAGAATATGTATTTGGACAAGCCCAGCTTTATACATAAATCAACAGTAGAGAATACAGGAAAGTATTTATCTTCAGAAAACACAAGGTCATGGAAATAACTGAAGAAAAGCTGTTGTAATTATATACTGTCTTATCAAATTGCATATGTGTTTGTGTTAGTCTTCTGTGTCTCCAGGATAGTCTACAAGTATGGGAAAGTGAAGGAGGACCTGGAAATTTTAATTCATGACCTAAAGTGTAAGTTGGTATAATGAAGACTGAACAGGATAATTCAAGACTGGAATATTAATTTGAAGATGAATATCTTGCTCAGAAAGGACAGGAAGGAATAAAGAAATAGCTGCTGCTTCAGATATTGCAGATGTATATGCTAGCTCTCAGGTCCATTGCAGAGGGAAACTGAAAATATCTGATAATACTATACACTGACAACCTCAAGTATCAGATGGATGAAGCTTTTCATGCACAAGTGCAAAATCATTCAGAGCACAGCCTTGAACATAAAGGTGAAACAAGACATCTGTTTGGAAGGGGACTCTGTGGGACTCAGGTGTAATTCAGTTGCCTAATCATGGATACTGAATTTAGCATTTCAGATGCAGTATAGAAGGATTTCTAGTTGCCCCTCCAGAAGGATGAGAATCCTCAATTTGTCCCAGGCCATATCTGCCAGCCCCATGTAGATGTTCTGGAAACCCTGACATGCCTAAAAAGAACTAGATGTCCAGTGAGCTCTTGTTTCATGATAGAGAAGGTAGAAAAGAAGAAATGGAAGAGCGTTCCAGAGTGGAGGGACCTTTAATACTGCTGAATGAAAGCTAACTTGTATGAGGATGACCAGGAGGAGACAGAGTTCAAAACCTTTAGGACATCAAGGAGAACGAATGAAAATAAATAAATAATGGATTTAGGAAAAAGCATTTCTTTTGTCTTGGAAAACTGGTTGATGAGCTCTTCTGGGAAGACGCTCTAAGACAAAAAAAATTAATGTTGTTTCTTTAAGGAAATGCCAGTTCCCCACAGTTCAAATGCAAACAATTCAATTGAGAAGGAAAGATAGAAAGAAGAGCAAGAGATCAACTTGGTTAATGCCTAAGGTCTTTTCATTTACTTCCTATAAAACAGCGGAGATTAGTGAGGATGAGTACAGAAATTCAGCTTAAGTTTGCATGAACAAAATCAGGAAAGCCAAGGCACTCTATAAAAGATGTTCTCAGCAAGGAAGGTCAAGAATATTGTGATAAAATATTGTGAGTATTTTGCAGTGAGAGAAGAAATAAATAAAGGATCTGTTTTCTTCTTCACAGAGCAGGAAAATTATTGGTGCGTGGTACTGAGAGGCAAGGCATATAATGCTGTTGCATCAGCTTTTACCAAAATGGTCAACTGTGACCAGCGAGCTAACACAATTAGAAATGGTGATGTAAGAATAAAATCTCAGTCCATAGTAGTTAAAGAACGGATTAGGCACTACTTATACAAATTAGATGTTTTCAAGTCATCTGGATTGATAAACTGGATGACTAATGAGGTCCTCAAGTCATCAGCTTGAGGAGCTTACTTTAGAAAACTCATGTAAGATGTATGTAGACCAAAAAATAGCCAATAAAAAAATAGAACTTATTGAAATTGTTCAATTTCTTTCCTTTTCAATTTCACAATCCAGTCCTTGTTCTCAGGTTGATCTTCTGCATGCCTTCATCCCAGATCAGCAATGTACACATCTGCTGATTGTGGTGGGCATTAGTACAAATCTAAACAGCTCTCATTAACCAAAAGATGTGAAGAGTTAAGACCCTTTTCTGTACGGGTGTACAGAAATGTGCTTGTGCCGCAGTCCTCACCAAGAGTTTCAGTTGTTTCAGGTTTTTATTGCAATTTAAACAAGTGATACAGACATAAAAATTCAATTTACACTAGGGAAAGAACATTGTTCATGTTTTAGTTTTTCTCTTCCCTGGACTTGAGTCTCACTTAATTTGTGTGGCCAGTTAATGAGTGGGAGCAGTAAGGCATGGTGACACACCACCTCTGCAGGCTGCTACAGAAAGTTAATCTGCTGGTGGGCAGACAGTTGGGCACAATTTCATCTCAAATTGCTGATGCCAGAGCTCATCTGCCAGAGCCTGAAACGACTTCCCAAGGTGCAAAGCAGTGTATTATCAGCTTTCGGAATGATTCATTTTTCTGACTTCTTTTAAACATGAATCTGTCAGTAAAGGAAGGCTGATTAGTCAGTTCCTCCCTGCACCAAGTTCAGTCTTTTGCCCACAGTTCAGTACAGATAGGGAAGTGACTAACTTGTCATTTTTCTTTTACAGACAGCTGCTGGGGTATAATTGGTGAGGGATAAAATGAATAGCCATCTATAATTTGTAAAGTCTTGAGGCTGGCAAAAAAAAAGGGGGAAGAGAAATCACTGGAGGGCAAACCAGGAGAAACTGCAAGGCAAAGGAAAAAGAATGGGGGAGAATTGGAAGTGATCACTTTAAAAAGAAAAGGTGAAAGAGAGAGAGAAAGAGAGAGAGAAAGAAAGAGAGAAAGGGAGAGAGAGAAAGAGAAGGACATAAAGGAGAGAGAAGGAGAGAAAGAGAGAAAGACAGATGTGGAGAAACTAGAAAACGTATAAAGAAATGTGAGGGTGAGAGCCACTAAAATATGCCACCATTGCTCTTTCAGTTCAGCAGTTGAAAAGAAGAGCCTTCGGGTACATGTACACAGAAAAGTAGAGACACAGCTGAGATATGTTAACCACATAAATACCATGTTAGGACTGAGCTACTACAGGTTGCCTCTCAATAAGGATTTTTGACTAAGGCACAGTATTGTGCTATAGCAGTTGCATACCTTTTGGCTTGCATCTGACAAATTAGATCACAGGAATGAGAGTTTGGGTACTGTTGTTTTCTTCAAACATCTTTGCCATAGTGGCTTGTTATCCTTGTAACAGTCCTTGAGAAAAATTTGCACTGAGGCTCCTGATGACTAGTCATGCAGACAGACTGTGACAAAGCAGGTAAATGAATTTAATTTGCCACATCATCAGCCAAGACAGATTCTGCTGAACCATTTAGGGTTCTTTTAGGGTTGGAAGAAGTTAAGGTTTGGTTGTAATAGTACCCTGTACTATTACATACCTAAATACATACTATATACAGTATCTATACATTTTACCTATATATATAATAACCTACATTAAATAGCCCTTCATTTTCATTTTGTGTAAAATGAACATTGGAAGGTAGTTACATCCTGTAATTAATTGCAGCCTATCTGCTTCAGACTGACTTCAGGAAGCATGTGCAATCATACATTCATAATCATCGTCCATTTAGGATGTTCCAGAAAAATAACTCTAGACATGATGGTGATGATCTTTAATCGGTTTATAATTAACATCTTATCTTATAACTAGACATAAGTCTACAGCATCACCTAAGGGGTGCCAAGGAAATATAACTCTTTCTCATCTCTTGTACTTTTTTCAGCATAGTAATAATGGTTGCCTAAGAATTTCTCTCTACCCATTGCCTTTTTTCCTTCAATATCAAACTCGTCTGCAGCACACACTGTGACACAAATCACACAGTTCAAGTGTGGGACTGAACTTTCTTGAAATTCAGGTATATTTGAATCTAGGTGTTTGACGCAAGGTGGTTTTTTTGTGGGTGGAGTCTTAGGGTCAAACAAGCAAAAAGACAAGGAACAGACACATTGCGGACAAAACACAAGTGTGTATCTCCATAGAAACAAAGGAAAAATGTGAAAAATGCTTCACTTTTTTAAACATTAACATTCATATATTGGTAGTAAACTCTAGTCTCCAAGATGATCTTTGCAAGCTTGCATCTCCAGATTTTCCGTCAAAGCCAAMGTTATCAAGCAACCACCTTTCAACTGAGCCATCTTCACTGACAATACATGTACTTATGGTACACTCCACTTTTAAAGTAAATGTGTTGAAACACTGTAATACTGACTTTGAGTGGTCGATATGCTGTACTTCAAAAATGGAATATCCGTTAATAAATATTCACATTTTCAGTTGCAATGGCCACCTGGCGAGATTTGGATCATTTTGCGTTACATCATAATACCTTGTAATATGTTTAAATGTTAGTCTTTCTTCATTTCTTTCACTTTTTTTTACTAAGAAATATAATTCCACACTTTTTCTTATGAACATGGATTCCGCAAAATAGACAAAGCAGTTATCGGAATTGAAAGCTTTTAATTTTTATAAAGGTTATCCATGGTTTCCAAAGAGTCATCTAGAGCTAGTCTTTGTGGTTGAGAAAAAAGAAAGCAGTGATTACTGTCACATATCTAATTCAGTTTGCAGTGGTAACGTCTATACTCTCTGCCTCTGCCTGAGCCCTTTCTTGTGCCGAGCCAGAAGTGATGGCAGTCCAACAGCATGGACATCATAAAATTAAATAAATGGTTTTGAAGTGTAATTAGTTCACTTGTCTACCAGTTACTTGTAGGCTTTATCAAATGCAGTTAGTCAAATGCTTTCAGTCTGGCTAAAATTAGACTACTACCTTAGTAAGTTCTGAGCACAAGGTGATCTCAGAAAAACTAAGCTCCTCGGTACTTAGCTTTTCTGCATGCATATTTGCAAATGTTAGCCTTGCAATTCACAAATGTCATGGAATCAGCGATCATCTATGGTTCTGTTTAGGTGCAGTTTTGCAAAGCAATGCTAGCATGCTCCATCCACAGTTGGTAGAAATGCAGGTCTGCTCTGCCTGTGCTTTGAGGCAGACTGAAGTCTTGTGAACATGACTCGTGTGGTGCTAGTCCAAGCGAATAATCCCTTTTGAGATCATTGGCTTTAGACTGGACACTATACCACATACAAAGGAAAAGTTTAGACCTTTCCAAATATTGCATCAAAATTTCTTTCATGGATCTCTCTGCTGCTGCTCCACGTAAATCTGTAGCAAGACTGCCCTGTCTGATGCTAAGCAATGACAACATCAACAACTCTGTTTTTTTGGTTCTGGTCTTAATGCTTGACTGATAGTTATGCAACAAATTAAAGTGAGAAACATACTGTTCAGTATAACATTTTGTTCAGCATGAAACTAATCTATCCATATGAATTCTTTTACCTTAATGAAGTTCATCAGGGAATATTCAGTATCTGAATATTACTCAAAGAAAAGAAAAGAAAAAAAAAGAAAAGAAAAGAAAAGAAAAGAAAAGAAAAGAAAAGAAAAGAAAAGAAAAAGCATAGCAATGATTTAGGGAAGTATTCAGAATCTGAACAGGCTGTTTTGCCTCCACTCCATTCCAGTCCATAGTTAGTGGAAAGGATCTCTTCTAGGGTGTGACTGTCAACAAATATCTTAATTTAGGTACCCTGCATTATCTGTTATGGAAGCTTACCTTTGTCCGCAGACTATGAAAGTGTATGGGAAAATAGCTTTTCTAGGTCAAAGGTAGCCCATCTCATGCTAATCAGTCAGCTAAAGACAATGAAGCTGGTTATCCCTTCTACTGTGCCTGAATATCCTCAAAAGATCATTCAGATCCTGCTTACTGTATATTTGAGAAAGTTCTCAGTAAACATAAACCAGTTCAGTAATCTAAGAAGTCAAAAGTGAGGTTTTCCTGAGACTGTCCTTAGTACCTATGTCCTTATCATCAAAAGTGTTTCAATATTTAATTTCTCAGTGGGACTTAACCTCCTAATGTTTTTGAGGTCAGGGTCTAAGTACCTTTCAATCCATTAAATACACCTCTGAAGTTCAAGGCCTTAGATACTCAGCAAGTAGCATGTAAGCAGAAAGCTGAAGGTTAGACAGCCCCAAACATATTTGTATAGTATAATAACTGAAAGGAGTTCAAATCCGCTTTGAATGTTCATAAGTAGTAACATTTTAATGTTGGGGCTTCCATTAGTAAGAGCTAAAGTAAGTCTTGAACAGTAACCCTCTGTTAACAGTGTGAAGGCACAGCTTTACAGGAAAAATGGAAGAGTAGTCTAAAGCAAAGAAAACATACCTCTGGATCTGATAATTCCTTTCAAGAATGGGGTAATTTCCAGCAAGGACGTAGCAATAAAAATCAGATTTTGCACACAAGGAGGACTTGCCTGTGGCTATTACTTTATGGAAGTACTGTTTATGAAAGGTAAATGTCACAGTTAGAATCCTAAGAGACTGAGAAACCTGCAAGTAACCTTCCTTTCAATCTTGCCTAGAAACTCATCCCTTTAAGCAGAGCTGGCAGAAAACGAGTCAATAAAAAACTTAGTATGTAACATTTCATCCCTGGTGTAGACCATAGTACTGAGATCACTTATAACCCTTTCTTACTGATGAGTTACTAGAATGGCTTTGTAGAAATGTCTTCGTACTTCTTTTGCATTGGGGAAAGTCATTTTGCACCAAGTTTGCAAGGGCTGATATTGTGGTATATCTCTAAAGTTATCAGAAACTTGTGTTGGGCTATTTAAATATCTATTGCTTCAGAATTACTGATTATCTTTATGCTGGATTTCAAAAGATTTAGCAGTAAGCCTCATGGCGTAATTCCAGTTTTATATTTTTACAGTTTAGAAAGTTACTGAAAGAAAGTTTAGAAAGTTTAAGAAAGTTAGCTTTACAATGAATAAAGAACCTTTTAGGACTATGCCAAGCTGAAGGGTAATTATTGTCTTGTCTGCACAGGTGAGAACTGTTTGAGACATTTCAAAGAGACCTCAGCATCTCCAAATCAGAATATGGTAAACAATGGCTTAGTGTGAGGAAGGGCTAACAGGATTGTTTGTATCAATAAATTATGATTAATAGGGTGATGAGACAATTGACTCTGATCATATGGATGAATTTGAACTATAATGGGAAGAAGGTTTTCCTAAGTTTATAGTCTTTTTCAAGAACGCAGAGGAGTCCTCAGTGGGGAGTGCTCTGAACAAAGGCCTGCTCTGGCATCTGAATCAGGCAGCTGGAAAAAATTCTGTAYGGCTGACCTAAGTACAAAGTGAACATACACTATTTCAATTTCTACTTATCTGTTGTGCAGAACGTCTGGTCTCTGCTTTCAATTGTATCAGTAAATATAGTTGTTTTATTTTAGCCTCGCTAAAACTTTGAAAAATAGGATACTGCTTGCTCTTATAAATAATGCCCATGCCAGTAAATTGAAAATGCCAGGGAAAATTCCCAGGGCTGGAATTTGGTTGTCTGTATTATTAACATGTTAGAATTGTCCCAGTATGATTTTGGCCTGTGCCAGTCAGAAGTCTCTAACAAAAGCTGTAGGTACCTTTCAGGAGTGTGTGCATCAGCCAAGRATGTTTTGTCAATAGGTATTTTGGACGCAAACACCCTGTTTTGCAAGGTAGGAGAGTTTAATTGTATAAAGACAATATTTTGTGCTTCACCTGGCTCAGTGCTTCAAAGAACAGTCCTGAAACCTCTAATTTATTAGTGAAGATGTAGCCATAGAGATCAGGCTTCAAATATATGTTTGCCTGGATATCTAAAGACTTACAAGATATTTTTCCCCCTTCCCCGCCCCCCCCCCCAATCTGCGTGAGCCATTTTGATAGCTGCTAACCTAAGGCTCTGTAAGAGAAAAGAGATCATAAGCATGGAAAGCTCTGTGACATATGGCAAAGCGGTAGGGAACATGCCTGTACCCTGAGAGTCTGAAAGGCCGAGTCACAGTGGCATAATAGAGCCGGATTTGTACCTGTTAGTCAGTTAATCTGCTTTACAGTTTATTCCCAATTGCATGAGGCATTTGCAAGGTTTAGGTGAGGGTTTTGGAAAAGCTCTACCCGCAACCCCAAGGTTAGAAAGTTGTGTTTCACATCCATATATTTACGTATCTAATCTGACTGACCTTTAACTGCCTAATCTGCTTCCCTCCCCTCCCCCCAGCACTGTTTCCCTACTGCTACAGTAAGTAAAGGAAAACTTAAGTCATACAACACAATATCTATTAGTCTTAACAACTTACACCCAACATTTTGATTGTACATGTGCATTATTAGTGCACAAGGTATATGTAATTCAAGGTCTATTTTTTCCAAATCCTTAGTGCTAAAAACTCTCATCACATGGTTTATTTCAAAGCTCATTCATTAAAGACAGTGGAAGATGGACTGGTTCCATGGACAGCTTTCCAAATCATTGTTATGTAATTTAGCTTATAGGATTTTTTTCTTTCTTTCTTTTGTAGGCAATTTCCAACCAGTGAGAGATCTTAAGATTGTGAGGTTACACTAACTGGATATAATATTACTTTTTTTTTATTGAACTGCCCTTTGGAGGTGGATGACTTTTAAAATACACTTTACAGTCTGTCTTGGACACATCTAAGGATAACATAAAAGCTAGAGCGTTTCACTAATATGCATGTTATTTCCATTAATTTGTATAACTTCAGAACACTCCCCCGGAAAGCAAAAGAGCTCTGTATATATCCTTTCTGAGGTAGTTAGAGTGTCACTAGAGATAACATAATGACATTCATTTTCTAATCACTGTGGCATACATATAAGGCATAGCAATTGATATTGTCAACCATTTCAATGGAAGTATACATCAGTTAAATTCACTGGGTATATATGAGAAACTGCCATTCATATTATAACTCTTGGAAACATTCACTGGCATCTTAATTGCACTGGTGAATTTGAAAAATATAATCTATAAGATCTATACTTAAAATTATATGAAGTGTATTTAACTCTTCAGCAGTTATTTTTTAAGGTTACTTTTATGCAAAAAAAGTACCATTTAAAAAAACCTTTCTTAGACATGCACAAAGGTAGCAAAGCTCCAATACTGCTGAATATTTAGGTTCTAGAGTGCTTCATAGGTGCCACATTTGACAGGTAAAGAGTAGTATATCTAAAGAGACTCTTTAATTGCATTTTACTATTGGAAGGTACAACATCTCTTGGGATTCCCCTCTACAGAGCCACTATTTATCCTTTTTGGAAGAGGAAACAGTTTTAATAGGCAATGGACTCCTAATATTCAGGAAAACTGTGACTGTCGAACACAGATTGAAGGAAAATGCTTCATGTGAGTTCTGTCTTATATGTATTTGGATGGAAATGAAGCATAATCTAGCTATCAAAAAGATGTAGAAAAGAATAGCTGTGATGTGTCTTGTGTTGACTGAAAAACAGAAATGGCAGGATAAGAGGATCAAAAAGACAGACCTGTTACAAAGATTAACTTTGCAGAATATTGTGCTGTCTGCTTATTCAAAGTGTGAAATTAAGAACTAAGGGACAAATCCTATTTGTCTTGTTCAGAACAGCTGCTTTGAAATCAATGAAGTCATACTAGTGTACAGGCTTTCCGGGTCACGTATTCACCTTACACTGCTGAGCAAGTTGAAATTAGCCTGAAATGCCAACTGAGCATTCACAACCCTTACTGGCTTCACATTGAGTTGTAAGTGCTTGTTATTTCCCCAAATCAGATCTTTCATGCACAAAGCTCCCAATAAAATCAATGTACTCTGCATGCCTGGACCATCAGGAACTTCATCCTACTGTCTTTGATTTCTATCCATAGATATTCATGTCTGTATTACAGAGAAAGCAATTTCTACTCATGCCCCACAGTCCCAGATATTCCAGTCAGGTAACCCCTTGGAAAATGTCATTTCTTTCCTGTTTGCTCAATTGGCTTTAACTCCTGCGTGAAGATGGGATAGGCAAAGGTTAGGGCATGCTCCAAGACCAAGAAGCTGGGAAGCACACCTGTGTGCTTCACTATAGGCACTTCCAGTGAAACAATCCATGATATGAGCTGCTTACAAGTTAAAAAAAAAAAATAATCCATTATATCAGGGCTTTTAGGCAAGCTAAGTGTCCAAATAAAGAGTGTAGATCCTAAGATATTAAGTTTATTTTTCCAAGTAAGTTGGCATGGCCCTACAGTTGCCTGTAGACTAGAACACTCCATCTCAGCCCAGATCCCCTTCAGAGGAGACCAGGACTGGTTCAAGCCCCAAATTCTCATGTTACTGCCAGAGCCTGATAACGCATTGTTTCTCAGTCAAAAGGAAGATACAAAAGAGATGTGACTCTACCATTTTTAAAATTGTGAAATGTGCTATGATTTTCCCCTCTGCCCCTTATGGTTAATGGAGTGGGAAGGAGGCACTTAAGGCCAGATTCTTTATATATAGTATATTTCACTACCCCTTGATGTAGTGGAAGGAAGCTTTTTAAAATAAGATAAGTTGTATCTGTTTCCAAAAGAATGACACTATTTTATTGCATATTACTTAGCAAAACATTTTGAGCACACTGTGAAATCTTGAATCACAAATGAAATCAGTTTTGGGGGCCTTAGGTCTTCACTGCACATCCAAGATCAGTACTTGTAACATTTATTCTAAAATACACTGAAATTATAGTATGAAAAAGATTTGGTTTGAACTCCTGCAGAGAGCACTGTTTCACATCAGAGCAGTGTGAGCTAAGGGGGAACATAACACTGAACATAACCAGAAATATTTGAAAGTTAATCCCATTTTGGCAATGACTGTTTCTAATAGGAAAGGGAGGACTGAGAAAGACAGCCCTTATTAAGCAACCTAATATCTTAATACACTAGCCTATTAATTTTCTGACATCTACCAGTTACAGTTCTCTTCCACCTTATGTAAAATACATTTTTTTGTTTAAGCTGATGAATTTTTTTGCATAATTTAAGCGGCTGAATAGAGCATTCACCTGCCCCTCTCTTTTGTTGTAGAGGTTAGCTGGCTGATATTTCCATTCCACACAAAATACACTGTGCAAGACGTCTACTTTTGAAGTGCTACATTTTCTATCTGTGTGACTTTGCTTAACATCTGGTTATAGATGAATTTTAAAGGTGAAATGTCATTTCTATATCATTACGATCCTTAGATTTCAGTACTATATTACTTAAACACAGTTAAAGAAATGCTTTAAACATTTTAATCATTAATAATAGCAACAGTGAGCTGGGAAACTACTGTTTCTTGAGTGATTTTTCATCAGGGAATTATGATTTACCATGCTAAAAGCCACAATGAAAGCCTTACCCATCTGAGAAAATCTCTCTTACCCTGACATACGATGATGTCTTAGTGTCTGGAATATTAAACCTGTATGTGGACATTTCTGAACCTTCATTTTTCTGTCACTCAGTAATTTTGGGCTAGAGTATTGCTTGGGAATCTTATAATTTTCAAAGTGAAAACTGGGCTTTTTGTTTTCATTATTTTTCATTTAATTTCTTTTCATTAGTTTTTGCATAAAAATATTTTGAAAGAATAAGTCCTTGTAATATACTGGGTTTTAACTAGTACCATCTAATAAAATGATAACACTAAAATTACAGTGCAATATTTCCAACAACTGAAAAAATGAGGAAAGGAAGAAAAAAGTTGCCTTATTACGAGAGAAGAAACTATCTGGATAAAAGTATTTAAAATGGTCAAAATAGTTATGATCTTACTACAGCAAACATAATCCATAGTTGTTTTTGCAAAAGTCAGTTGATAACCATTCTGTCAAATTAGGGGCAAGAACTGGGAGTTCACTGCTACTTTGAAACACAACTGAACTCCACTTAGTTCCACTTTTAACTCCTCTTAACTCAGCTTGACCCAACTTCTTCTGGTGCTTTACTGTGCAAGTTATGATAAAAAAAATCTACATCTGGGCAACCCAGACAAGAATTTCTTTTTATCATCAGCTGTATGTCCTAGTTCTGTGCTACAGCAAATATGCTGCGGACATTTATAACATTGCTGTTTTTTTAATTCAAAACCTATGGATTGCTTTTCAATTTATTAAAGATATTAAGCTCTAAGAAACTTCACATTGAGAATTACTGTGGTGAATATGCTATCTTTATCTCCATATCATCGAATTGCTCAGAACAGATTGCTTGATCTCTATAACCCTTTTGTGTTTTGATGTGATAAGTACAGGAGGAATTGTGCCAAGCCTGATTGGTACTCCAGCTTCTTTGTGAACTGACTCATGTTTGCTATTAGACTCTCAAGCTGAGTAGCCAAAGGGGCACTCAGGGTGTAATGCGACACTGCTCTCTGAAATACAGAGGGAGATACTGGGAAGATTCCCATTAATCAGGTTCCAATTCAGCACTTTTCTTTTTTTCTGCTGGCATGCTTTCCTGTCATCTTGTGGCTTATTTTCCTCTATCCTCACTGTGAATCAGTTATCCTCACTAGAATGGAATATCAAACACTTTAAAAGACAAAAGGTTTTCAGGTTTTCTTAATGACTTCCACTGATTTTTATTTATATGATAAAACACCTGAGCCTGCTTTATTATATAGGGGTAAACATGCGCATAACTGCAGAGATTCTTTTGTGTGTATTTTTTTTTTGCTTTTTTCTGAATTGTGCAAAAGAGTTTCAAGCAGAAATTGGAGATGGCCTCATTAAAATAAAAAAACTAAGGTGTAGTTCTCATACCAGTAAGAATGACAAGCCTGGCAGTCTGGTCTCTAATCCATTTTTCATGAGAGTGGTTTCAAAGTTAAGTTTTAACAAAAGCACTTCAAAATGCTTTCAAAATTATCTCCCAATGAAGGTATTAGCTGCAGTTCACTCTATCAAAAAATCATCAAAAACAAAATAATTGTTAGAATCTAAATAGACTTTTTCTTGCATAAGTGTTTTAAAATGATTTTATGATGCTTAGCTTCTTAGCTTTGCATGCTTTGTTGACATATGTCATATACCAACACTAATATTGTTTTATAAGGACCAACCTATACAGCAAGTTAGCTGCTTTAGCACTAACTCTTAGCCTTGGAAATATTATGAATTCTGATTTCTAATGCTGGACTGGACCCTGCAATGGCAGTGACTCGACAGCTTGGCTAGGTTCAAATGCTAGACTGTTAAAACCTGTGAACTCTAAATCACTCCAGAACATCAAGCTTAAACCTAACACATTACCTCCTGATAGAACAAATCCTAACCCTAATCCAAATCTAATCCAAACTCAGAAACGATTGCTGCTCTCTGCTGGTCATTTAATCAGGTTACTCAGGCTGATGCCAGTCAAAAACCTGCCTCTTGTTCATGTCTGGTGGCAGCCCTAATCCTATGTCACACGTCTCTGCCAGAGTGAACCTCTAACTAAATTTAGGATAAACCTTTGCCTGCTGCCTCCTTCTAGTGCCAGACCTGTATCTTGAAGTGAATGTGTCTGTTGAGGGAGGTGAGGAAATTGGAGGAGAGCTGACTTAGGATCACATCAGAATCACAAGTATATGTGATGGGATGATTTAAAAGAAGCTGATTATTAAATTAAATTAAATTAAATTTACACCTTCAGGCCATGCTCTAGCTTTGTGCCAGTGGATGTGTTATAATTCATGTTATCATGCAGCAGAAAAAATGCTTGTTAGAAAGGCTAAGGTGAGCCCTGAAAGACTGATGAAAATCACTTTCTGTATGTCTGGAAGGTCAGTTTAGAAAGAGCAACAAGATAACTCTGTCTTGTATGTTAGAGCTATAATAAAGCACCGTCTGTAACTAAAAATCCATTTTACATCCCTTGCAGTCTGGCACAAAGTTTCCACTAGTGATTCTGAGCTTAAGGCTCAACAGTGTTTTTACATCTTGCTTCATTAGTGTACTTCGAAGCCAGAGTACAAAACAGTTGCCCTCTTGCCAGTTTTGAGACAGGTCACTGAAATCAGATCAGCTCTCTACTGCTGTGTGTCATCTTGTTGCTCAGCCTGACCAGCAAAGCCTACATGAAGTTGCGTCTTTTGCAAAAAGTAATGTTATTTTTACCTTTTTCCTTGCAAGTTATGCTGGAAATTACAATAAAATTTCATTGACATATTTTGGCTAGGTTAGGAATTAGAATGACGTCTGTTGCCCCAGCTCTCTGACTCTWCATCTCTCTGCCCTGTGTAAGTATTACAGTGAAGTCTTTATACATATCCTCGGATACATCTTCCTTTACTCCCCTAATTTACTGTTAGACCACTGAGCTACTGTCATGTAAACTACTCTTCAACAAGAACTGAATGAGGGACAAAGACGCTGGGCTTCTGCATTCTGCTATTATTCATTGGAACTATCTGTCTTTCTGTAAGGAAACATGTGAAACTAATGTTCTTCGTTTATGCATGCATATATATTTCATTTAAACCAAAAGTGGATATTTCAAATAAGTCTAACAGAGTAAAGCAGCTCGGTAAAGCAGCTCCTGCCAATAGCCTTTATTTCCAGARAGTTTACAGAGGAATTAGGTAAACACTTAAAAATTTGAAACTGCCTGACTGTAGTGCAGCCTAGCATCACTCTGTCCAGGGACCTTTGAGAGATATTCTTTATGACAAGGTATTCTCTGTCATGCGGTTTGGAAATTCATTGAATCTGAGGAATGAAGAGATGCCCAGTTTGAACTAAATGTCCACATATGGTGAATGATCCATGTTGATCAATGTCTAACTGCTATTTTTAGTACAAAATATACTAGCAAAGTAAAATATGTATTGAAACAAACAAGGAAGAAAATCAGATATTTTAACCTTTTCAACATAATGTGTTAGCTTTAATAAAGCTAATTACCAGTAACAGATGGAGCTCGGAGCTGGCATTGATGTGGGCAGCGAATGGCAAAAAGCAAAGGGTTACACTGAAATTACATTCTATTTACTTATGGAAGTGACCTTCCAAATGTGATCAAAGCCAATGTTGAGTACTTTTGAAAACTCCAGCTGAACAAAATGCATCTTGCATATCAGTCAATAAAAAAACTGAGAGATATCATTAATTTCCTGGATTCTGCACTACTCCTGAAAAAATATTTTTGGAATGTGGACCTTTAACTCATGAGTGGAGGATCTATGTAAATAATTGATTTTTGAAATTCATTTATGATATTTCTCACTACAGCAATTTCAGAACCAATATTTGATACAAAGTTGTCATTTCGAAATGAAATATCAAAACCCCTAGTTATAAAAAAAAATCCCCAGAAAATAAACACCACATTTGTTGGCTTATGTTTTCCAGATAGAGTATTTTCTTTAAAGCATACAAAAAAACTCATCCAGCTCCACTTGGCCACATGTCCTCCTTTTCACTTT
The DNA here is from genome assembly GCF_003343035.1 of Apteryx rowi. Lineage (NCBI taxonomy): Eukaryota > Metazoa > Chordata > Aves > Apterygiformes > Apterygidae > Apteryx > Apteryx rowi. The sequence continues at coordinate 307,177 of NW_020450975.1, forward strand.
CCACTCCAGGATCAAACTTGATAAAACATGCCATATTAAACAATTCTCTCCACACTACAGCTTTAGGTGTGAATGCCAAAATATGACTGATAAGAATTTGTAAAATATCTCTCATTTGGTCTCTTCTATTATCAAATTGTTTAATCTAATTTAATTGCAAAACATTTCATTCACTACTTTGTTACATAAAAAGAAATATCGAACTAAGTTAACTTTGACATTCAAATAGTAGGTCATGTTGTTTTCTGAATGCAGTGGTACTCAGAGGTCCAAGAAAGGTCAGTATATTTTGCATTTGCATGAGAACAGTAAGATACAATTTCTGTTTATACTTTTATTACAGCAAACAGGGAATCACAGAATGACAGAATCACAGAGAAGGGTTGAGGTTGGAAGGGACCTCTGGAGATCATCTAGTCCAACCCCCCTGCTCAAGCAGGGTCAACTAGAGCACATTGCACAGGATTGCATCCAGGCGCGTTTTGAATATCTCCAGAGAAGGAGACTCCACCACCTCTCTGGGCAACCTGTTCCAGTGCTCTGTCACCCTCACRGTGAAAAAGTTTTTCCTCATGTTCAGATGGAATTGTCTGTGTTTCAGTTTGTGCCCGTTGCCTCTTGTCCTGTCGCTGGGCACCACTGAGAAGAGTCTGGTGCCATCCTCTTGACACCCTCCTGTGGAAGAATGGTTAAGTGAAAAGGGGCATGATCTCTTAGAAGTGAGCAATCCTGTCTTCACAATAGAGGGAGGATCCCGCGGCTAYGTGAACTGTCCTTGAGCATTCCTAGACCATTACAGAAGGGGAAGACAAGTAGTGGTAAACAAGTAAAGGAGGGGGCTGACAAGCCCCTCCACGTGAACAGCAACTTTGCACCARTCGTGTATTCGCTTTGGGCGTGTGAACAGAGACTGTAAACCAATCATACAGCTATTGCTAGCGCATGCTTATTGCTTGTCTATATATACTCTGTGTAAGCTCTAATAAAGGGAGAACGACCATACTCATATTGAGACTCCGTCATTACTCCGGGTCCGTCTCCCACTCCGACACCCTCCCTTTAGATATTTGTATACACTGATAAGATCCCCCCTCAGTCTTCTCTTCTCCAGGCTAAACAAGCCCAGCTCTTTCAGCCTTTCCTCATAAGAGAGATGCCCTAATCATCTTTGTGGCCCTTCGCTGGACTTGCTCCAGTAGTGCCACATCCCTCTTGTACTGGGGAGCCCAGAACTGGACGCAGTACTCCAGATGTGGCCTCACCAGGGCTGAGTAGAGGGGAAGGGTCACCTCCCTCGACCTGCTGGCAACACTCTTCTCTGATGCACCCCAGGATACCATTGGCCTTCTTGGCCACAAGGGCACATTACTGGCTCATGGTTAACTTGGTGTCCACCAGCACTCCCAGGTCTTTCTCCACAGAGCTGCTTTCCGGCAGGTCAACCCCCAGCCTGTACTCGGGCATGGGGTTGTTTCTCCCTAGGTGCAGGACCCTGCGCTTGCCTTTGTTGAACTTCATGAGGTTCCTGTCTGCCCACCTCTCCAGCCTGTCCAGGTCTCTCTGAATGGCAGCACAGCCCTCTGGSGTATCAGCCACTCCTCCCAGTTTTGTCTTGTCGGCAAACTTGCTGAGGGTGCACTCTGTCCCTTCCTCCAGGTCATTGATGAAGAAGTTGAACAAGACTGCACCCAGTACTGACCCCTGGGGGACACCGCTAGCTACAGGCCGCCAACTAGACTCTGCGCYGCTGATCACAACTCTCTGAGCTCTGCCATTCAGCCAGTTCTCAATCCACCTCCCTGTCCACTCTTCTAGCCCACACTTCCTGAGCTTGTCTATGAGGATGCTATGGGAGACAGTGTCAAAAGCCTTGCTGAAGTCAAGTAGACAACATCCACTGCTCTCCCCTCATCTACCTAGCCAGTCATTCCATGAGAGAAGGCTATCAGATWGGTTARGCATGATTTCCCCTTGGTGAAGCCATGCTGACTACTTCTGATCACCCTCTTGTCCTTCATGTGCTTGGAAATGGTATCCAGGATGAGCTGCTCCATCACCTTTCCAGGGATGCAGGTGAGGCTGACTGGCCTGTAGTTCCCTGGGTCCTCCTTCTTGCCCTTTTTGAAGACTGGGGTGACATTGGCTTTCTTCCAGTCTTCAGGCATCTCTCCTGTTCTCCAGGACCTTTCAAAGGTGATGGAGAGCGGCTTAGCAATAACGTCCACCAGCTCCCTCAGCACTCGTGGGTGCATCCCATTGGGGCCCATGGATTTGTGGGTGTCAAGTTTGCTTAAATGATCTCTAACCCACTCCTCCTCCACCAAGGGAAAGTCTAAGTCTTCCTYTCTCCAGACTTTCTCTCTTGTCTCCAGGGTCTGGGGTTCCTGAGGGCTGGCCTGAGCAGTAAAGACTGAAGCAAAGAAGGCATTCAGGAACTCTGCCTTCTCTGCATCCTTCGTCACCAGGGCACCCACCCCATTCAGCAGCAGGCCCACATTTTCCCTAGTCTTCCTTTTGCTACTGATGTATTTGAAGAAGCCCTTCTTGCTGTCCTTGACATCTCCTGCCAGATTTGATTCCAAATGGGCCTTAGCCTTCCTTGTCGCATCGCTGCATTCTCTGACAACGTTCCTATCTATATTCCTCCCAAGTGGCCTGTCCCCCTTTCCACTTTCTGTATACTTCCTTCTTCTGGTTGAGTTTTGCCAGGAGCTCCTTGCTCATCCATGCAGGTCTCCTACCTCCTTTGCTTGACTTCCTACTCATAGGGATGCACCGCTCTTGAGCCTGGAGGAAGTGATGTTTGAATATTAACCAGCTCTCTTGGACCCCCCCTTCCTTCTAGGGCCCTAACCCATGGGGTTCCTCCAAGTAGGTCCCTGAAGAAGCCAAAGTTTGCTCTCCTGAAGTCCAGGGTTGCGATCCTACTTAGTGCCCTGCCTCCTCCTCGCAGGATCCTGAACTCCACCATCTCCCTGAAGCCAAGGCTGCCCCCAGCCTTCACATCTTCCACCAGTCCTTCTTTGTTTGTTAGGACAAGGTCCAGCAGCACACCTCTCCTTGTTGGCTCCTCCACCACCTGTGTCAAGAAGTTATCATCAATGTTCTGCAGGAACCTCCGGGACTGTTTGTGCCTAGCTGTGTTGTCTTTCCAGCAGATATCAGGGTGGTTGAAGTCCCCCATGAGAACCAGGGCCTGGGATCGTGAGGCTACTTCCAGCTGTCTGTAGAAGGCCTCATCGACTTCCTCTTCCTGATCAGGTGACCTGTAGTAAACACCCACAACAGTGTCACCCATGCTAGCTTGCCCTTTAATCCTTACCCATAAGCTCTCGTCTCGCTCTTCATCCACCCCTAGGCACAGCTCAATACATTCCAGTTGCTCTCTCACATAAAGAGCAACTCCACCACCTCGCTTTCCTAGTCTGTCTTTCCCAAAAAGCACGTAGCCATCCATGACAGCACTCCAGTCATGCGAGCTATCCCACCATGTCTCTGTAATGGCAATGAGATCATGGCCCTGCAACCGCACACATATCTCTAGTTCTTCCTGTTTGTTCCCCATGCTGCGTGCATTGGTGTACAGGCATTTCAGAGAGGTGATCGAGCATGCAGGTTTCCCAGGAGGGGTACAAGAGGATCCTCCATAGCCACATCCCATGCGCACTTCCCTGGCTGCATTCACCTGCTGGAGGCAATCTGACTTGAGCTGTCTTTTGCCAGCTACCCTGTCACTATAACTCTCCCCTTCCTCCATCTTTCCTAGTTTAAAGCCCTCCTTACCAGGTTGGCCAACCTGGCAAAGACAATTTGCCCTTGGTGTCATTAGTGCCCACATGGAAGAGCAGCAGAGGGTAATAGTCCAAAGCATGGACAAGCCTTGGCAGAGAATGGAATGTATCATTTTCATTCTATGAAGAAGGAATGGAGGCTCAGAGAAATTATGGTTTACTGAAGTTAGAAAAAAAGTCTTTGTCAAAAAAACCCTGATATTGAGTCCCAGTATGGTGCTTGAAATACAGTAAAACTTTTAATTCTGATATATCTGTGCTTTTGTCAAGCTGCAGTTAGCTCAGAGATTATCGAGGACCATTTCACTAGTGTGGTAATGCAGATGCTTTGTGAAAAGTAGTGCATTGGCATATTTCTCATTATATGTAAATAGTAAGTGGAAAGAACGGATGCAGCAAAAGACTTACAATGGTTATAATGCACAATATGTAATTTATATTTAAACAATTAAACATTTTGAATAGACTGCTTTAATTAACTTCCAGTGGAAAACATTAAGTAGAATAGGTGGAGCTATCAGTAGTTTTGTGGTGATTTATGAGCTATGCATGAAAAGGTAATATTCATATTGTGCTACGTAACTTAGATTGCATTGCAATAGCTACACATGCATCTGAGGATAACACTGGATGCACTTGGTAAGAATGAGTAAAAAATGATCTATTAATTCTTAGAGACAGCTGGTTGTTCTTGTTGCATAATTTAATTAAACTCCATCCAAATATAATGGAAATCTTGCTAATTAGCTCTGGGAACTTGCTGAGCAAGACTTACACCCTATTGTTAGCATTTGGTTATTTTCCTTTGCGTAAATTCCTGAGTATAAAAACTATGGAGCAATTGCATCTGGATTTCTTTGTGGATTTCTGCATTCTCTCTGTGACCAGATTTCTTGCTAATGTGCAAAGGGCCAAATCCTGCATATAAGAGATATAGGTATTTTATTTCCACAAGCATTATCCTTCCTACAAACATATCTTCAACACAGCTTTAGCAGTGATATACTTCCATAGTTGCATAACTCAAAGCTCAGCATGTGTCTTTAGCAAGCTAACGTGTGGATGTTTTAGATTCCTTGTCCACCTCTTCTTTTCTCTGCTACTTTAAGATAGTCACCTCCCCTGTCTTCTTAAGGATGTCTGTTGGTACTGCCTAAACACCCCAGCTACCAGTGTTCCTGACTGCAATAACTGTTTCATCTGTTCCCCCTACAAGACTCCTTGCACTAAACATTTCTGAATAACACTTTCCAATGTCCAGTCTAATTCTTTACCCCAGATTTCTGAAGAGTGCTTATCAGTTTAGTTGATGTCTTTGTTCTTCAGACAGCATCCTTCTGAAACCTCTGCTCTTCAGATGCCTCCAGAGCCGCCTTTGGCACCCTTGCAATCTCAGTTCCTTCCATTTAGCATTCACAGCCTGAGCTGTACATACTCCTCTCAGAACAGACCTATGGCCACCACATTTTAGGTGTGAGTCTGGGCACTACCTGAAAAAAGTGCTGGATCTGCCCTGTAAGGATGGTGCAGCTGTCACAGTTTTTTGGGACGAGGAAGAAGAGACAGCCTTTCCCCAGTAAGCTGGGGAAAATCACAAGCATAAAATGTGCTATAACCTAAGCTCAAACCTTCTTCAGACCATTCACACTGTCTTGACATACATAATACATCCTTCTTACAGCTACTGGAAACAAGTGAGAGAAAGTTGGGGCCAGAAAGAGAGAAAAACAGATCTGGGAGAAAGAAGGAACAGAGACAAAAGCAATAAAGAGTCTAACTGGAGCTTCTTATACCCAAAGGGATATATTCAGTGACTCCAGATGGAGTCCTGTATATACCTTCATTCCTTCCTTTCTGCTCTACCCAGGTTAGGAAACCCATAACATCTATATGCACATGTATATATGTATGTGTTTGTAGGTATGTATACATATACTTAAATAAAATGGTATATATGAGTTAAGTTCATCCTGAACCCTGGAAACCTATATGTTGCATGTGAATTAGAACCAAGCCTCAAGGGTGGTGTGCCAGACCAAAAGCAATCAACAGAACACTGGATCAAGCACAAGCGATGGAAAAATATTTCTCTTTAATGGTGGAAAAGTATGTGTACACATGTACACAGCCCAGTATGTAAAAGTGATGAGTCCTGTATAGAGAGCTGAGAAGCAGAGAACGAGTGCTTTGGAAACCGCAGGCCTCGCCCGCAGCGGACACAGGCCAGCACACTGCCAGCATGCCTGCCTCACGCCACGAGGGCAGCCTGGGCCCTGCGAGTCAAGGCACAGCCTCACCTCCGAGGGCTCCCAAGCTCCCCATCGTGCCGCCACTGCCCACGCACCGCTCTGCTCTCGCCAGCCCAGCCACCTCCTGCCGTGCCCAGCACCAGCACACAGGGGACACCACCCGTCCCCACCACAGGCCACCCCCCACTGTGACACGCCGCACCCCCGCCCCTTGCCTCACAGAGGGTCGCCAGCCCGCACGCGCCCGGCCATCAGCGCTGCGCTGCGGACACGACTAGTTGTGGCAGGAGCCAGGCCACCCCCACGGTCCTCAAAGCACACTAAGTTGAGCTCTGACACGTCGCCTGAGCAGCTACTTGTTTTCATTGTGCTCTTACAGATCATTTAAAGACCTCTCCAACTTAGCTTTCAATCATGTGCAACTGTATGCATTTTCAATTAGTGCTCACGAAGAGTTCCTACCAAGCTATGAAGGTTTTATTTCTGTTTTGATCTGCAGTGATATTGAGTGATCAGTAAACTTTTAGGGATTTTTGTTTATCCCCTTGGGTCCAGAGTTATCGTCTTATACTTAGACTTTCAGCATGCCTCCTATGTTCTTGTGCTTGTACTTTTGGAGGCCCTAGTTACAACTCCCTGTTTTCATTTTAATATGTGGCTCCCTGATAACAAATGTTTTACTAGTATGCACCTAGTAGTGCATAGACTTGTGTTTTAGGATCATGGAACAGTGTACTGAACAAAAATAATGATTCATTAGAAGATTTATATGTGTATATATATATTATATATATGTGTGTGTGTGTGTGTGTTTTTGTATGTGTGTGTACGTATATATGTTTGTGTGTGTGTATGTATGTATGTATATACACATATATATGACATTTGTTTGTGTTGCTGTCTTTTAGTTATGACCTTATCACTGGTACATTATCAAAATTGCTCTACAGCAATTCCCTTTTCACTGGTGATCTGTTCCCATTATCACCATTTTATGAGTCCAGCTGGTGAAAGAATATGCTCCTGAACATGCCTCAGCTGGTTATCACCACCAGCCTCTTGATCAGGTAGTGTGTTTTGAGTGCTCTGGGATTGTGTCATCAGGTATCAAATTTTTAATGATTAATGGCAATAACATTGCTGTAGTATACAAATATGTTTCTATAAATATCAAAACTTTTTAAAGTTACATGAGATCACCATTTGCATTATTAAGGATATAATAATTTCATGTAATACTGCATGAAAGGAATTTTATTAAGCGCCTCAGCCTCTGAAGTCTCAAAGCCCATCTCAATGTCTATCTTTACCATTCTATCTCCATATTCAGCAATGGTGACAAGAATCCAACCCAAACACATGATATTGCATTTAATATACAGAGTATAAATCTTATGCATATGGGTTTATTTGTTTATTTATTATAGGCATCCTTGGGTTCTCCAGCTTCACCTTTCAGGAGTCAGTGGAAAATGAATGCTGTACCTCTGCTGTTCTACTCATCCACCACAAATTCACACCGAGGGGTCAGGCCAGAAGATGTTCCACCAACTGGAGCAGTGTGCTCTGCTTTAAACTTCATAGGTGAAGCAGGATGATGGATTACAAAGGATAAACAGTTTCTCTATTTAACTCTATATTCAACTACATAGTCAACTATTGCCCAAATAGAAGTGCCTAGTAAAAGACACAAGATTCTGAGCTACAGAATACCTGCCCAGATGCTCTGTCCTGYCACTGTAGGGTAAAACATCCCTCAGCACCTTGAGTAGTTTTCTAGACAACTGATTATGTGCTTCATCAATGTTCAAGGATAAGGGTTTCTTCTTTTTTTTTTCCTCTTTTTGTTAAAATAACCAAAATGGCTTGAAGTTTAGCATAGATATCTTTTTCTGTTCTTATGGTTTAATTTTTTTTCTGTTCTATTCTCTAGGAGTTTATAATTACAGCATCCACATAACATAGTTTATATACAGTGTATGTGCCTCCATTCTTAGACATTCTCAAATGCTCAGAGACATCAGTTCCTGCTTTTATAGTCTTTATGCTTTCCCTCAATAAAATTCCATACCATTTTTAGGGTTTTATGGTCTAATTTAAAGACATTCTGCAGTGAATGTAGCCCAATCTGTCTGACAGATCTTTTAAATCCATATTCGTAGCCATTCTTAAGGTCAGTACTTATATGGTTATTTAGTATAGATATAATTGTAAGCATATTGACGTTATGTCTTTAAGAAACTAAAGTCTGTGACTGGGGAAGTGCTGTTTCAATTTTATTTGAAATGATCAATTTGTCTGAGCAATTAGATCTATAGAAATCTGTATTTTGTGGCAGTTTTAGGAGCTCTTATGAAGGGTGTTATTACAAAACCTATGGCCTTTGGATAAAAAAAGTAGAAGCTTGCAGTTATTCTCCTCTGGCTAAATGGCAAGAGCAGTGGACTGCTGATGAAGTGTCCAGTGATGAAACAAAACAGCAACTTTTCAGATACGTATATAGTTCTCCTGAAGTTTAGAGTTGTACTAGTTTATGCAGCTTAAAGGCATACACAGTCTGTCCATCTCACAAGCCACTTAAGAGAACTTGCCACTGCTGTGAAAATTGCTGTGTGTGTGAGAATGAATAACTAAAAAACAAAAAAAGTCTAGCCCCATTGAGTTGTGTGTAGCTGAATAAATGTGATGGCAATATGAAACTTGTAGACAATTAGTTTTGCTTGAAGGCCATTCCTGAAATCTGTCCACATTTCTTGATGTGCRCATTGCATAAGTTTTTATCTGTTATTTGAATGTTTCGGGGATATAAAATCAGTTTGTTAGCTGTTTTAAAGAACAGAAGATTAGCCTGCAGCATACCTAAATGCTATACAGTCGTGGACAAAGTTGCAATAAAATTAAACATCAAAATAAAACTTATGTAAAACTTAATAAGCTTAGCTTGCAAGATACTTTCAAGCATTTGGGGAAATTGCTTTACCAGAAATCATGTTCACTATAAAGCTATTATCTTCAGTACAGAATTGATGAGGATACAAACTTTTCCAAACAGGTTTTTCTAGTAATAATTCTTACAGTGTACCAACTTGCTTAAACATTTGCCTTATTACAGAAAAGCAACAATAACTTTAAAGTTAAACTTTSGTACTATCATGAATTAACATGATACCAGAAGATTATTTGGAGTGAAAGTTCAATGATCTGCATAAAGAATCACTTCAGAAAAGACATCAGCTCTGTCAGGCTTTCCTAGACTTTGGAGTGCTGTTGGAAGACATAGGCAAAATACCGCCCATTTTCTTTTAAAACCTAATACTGTTACTGTTTAGATGTTAATTATGACAGGAGCAGCTCAAAAGAACAGCACATACCAACACTGTTAGGGTTACTGAGTTTTCCAAAGAAACAAAGCTAAAGATTTATTAGCAGCTGATGGATAAGTAGGCTTTTCCAGGATGATCATGGGTCTGGTTACATTTGTTACTGAGATACATCAGCAGCATCTTCAGTCTTTGGTTAGTCAGCAGTTGAAGTTTCTGATTATTTCTCCAAATCCTTGTCTTATAACTTGTTTTGTGTTGCTAGATCTTTCGCACAGAGTCCAGCTCCAGACCTTGGCCTCTCTCCCTAGCTTTTCTTCAGCCTTTTACTTCATGAGAACAGAGTAATAAACTGAAAGAATATGTAAATTTAGCTTTTACCCCAAAATTAAGCTGTGGGGGTTTTGTGCGATTCTATTTGTGAGATTAAATTTGTAAAAGTAAGTGGTGCAGATTTTCTGGTGTCAGAAGACCATGCTATGATCTGAATATTCAAAATAATGTTATGAGGAAAAGAGAACACACCATGTATGTGGAGCTATGAGTTTGTTTTAGTCCAGTTAAGGTTTTAACAGCCTCATAGTTTAAATTATTAGCCAAGCTATAATAATACTAAGTCTTATAATGCAAACAAATACAGAAAAACTTCTTAAARTTGTTATACAAGAAAACCTACTAACATCTCCTCCTTTTCTCTGGTATTATGCACACACTTCCAGTGTCCCTCTGGGCCCTAAGGTTGACACCTCAGTCTTCCTCAAGAAGACTGGAGGGAGACTATGACAACCATCAGCCTCTGGAGGCCTCCACCAGGAGGACTGTGATGTTCATGGTGGGGTTGCTTCCTCCTCAGTTTGAGTATGCTTGGGGCTATTTTTATCCCCACAGTCCTGGCCCCGGGGACTGTTTGCAGGGCAGGGGCTGCCTGGGGCTGTCAGACCCTTCCCTGGCGGCACTCACCGAGCTGCAACTCAGACAGGCTGGGCAATGGGCACTCGGCCACGAGGCGCCTGGTCAGCCCAGCGCAGCCCAGCTTGGGACATGGCAAGCCCAGCCACCGCCAGAGACCCTGCACCAGCAAGGTGCCCCAGAACCTGCCCCCTTCCCCTGGTAATGGCAAAAATCTGGGCTATTTACTGGGCTACAGACCTGGTATTTGATTTTGTATATGTAGATGAGTGTACGTGCTCTTTGTAAAAGCTCTGCTTATAGCGTATGTAAATAGGAATATATATCTACTGTGTCTTTACAGAAATTATGGAAAATAAGAGTGGAAATTGCTTGAGAATACCAAGGGTAAGAGATTGCTATTGCAAAAATAAAACTCTGTAGTGTCACAAATAAAATTCCAGTTCAGAATTTCAGCATACACATTTAAAAYTCTTCCAGCTTTAAAAAGGCTTGTGTGAATATATGCATATATACATATATTTCTATAATGCACTGTTGTATGTCTAGTCAGGCTAGTGCTTAGAATGAACAGGATAACAAAAAGAGAATAGGTAGAGCCATTTCAGATGTAGCTAATATACATGATCAAGCCAATTGAAAAAGAGACCACATGAAGAAGGGCCCTGGTGCTCTGAGAAGATGAGGCGGGATGGGAGTGTGGAGTCACAGAGGTGAGTGGTCTGAGGGCTGCCAAAGTGCCTGAAAGGACAAATTGTTATAAACCAGTTTGTGGGTGAGAAGCAATGTAAAACTGGTTTGAGGGCTTTTTTTTTTTTGGGGGGGGGGGAAGGGGAGGGGTGTCATTTGAATATAAATTGAAGCCAAAGTTTGTGATAAGGACATGGGGCTTTAAACTGGTTAGTAACTGGTCCCGATAAAGCAAAAAATCTTGATTCAGCAAAGCACAATGAATTAAAAGGAATCTAAGTACAAGCTTATTTTTAATTGTTATGATGAACTGAAATCCCGTAGGATAGGTTCACTTTTTCTTAGTAACTATCTTAGAGAGAACTTTCAGTGAAAATTAATATGAACAGAGCTGCTATTATGCTAAATCTTGTTTTTTACCTAATCTGGAATGATTTCATAGGTGATCTGAATGAAAGTTACCTCATATTTCCCTGGTGTAACAGAGTAAAAATTGGCTTTTTTTTTTTTTTTTTAACTCAGCTGGAAAGTACATTATCTTTGGATATACACTAGTACCTTTTAACTAAATGGGACCTATGTATTTGGAAAAGATGACAGACCTGCAGAACCATGCTGTAGCCTGTGTTTGCACTGACATAAAAACAGCATTTCAAATAAAAACATTATTTATTCCTTGTTCAAATGTACAAAACATTTAGAAATATGGGTTAACACAATGAAAAGCCTAGGTGCAGGGAATTAGCTAGACCTCTGAAAATTCTCCTTGCTAGCTTCATCTTTGAAGGGAAAAGAAACAAATCAACCAAATAAAAATTTGCAGAATGCTCTTTCTGCCCTCTTAGCTTCCTCTCTCTGTGTATATATGACAGTCTGACAGTTTTACACTGACACAAACTGGGCAGGCTCTTCCTGCTGCTTCAAACCTGTTCTCTAACCTAATGTGGGAGAAGTTTTACATCTCTTTGATCCCATATTAACCTGAATGTCATCAGGTAACTAGGTTTATGATGTAATGATGAAGACACTATTGTCTTTGCTGTTTTAAATGGCTGTATTTTGAAAGACTGTTCTGCTTGCATTTCCTCTAGACTTTCCCGTTTGTAATCTCCTTTGAATAGAATAGCTAACTCACTGTACCTGACTCCAAGAGATCCTTACCATTTATATTAACTATAATACAGACATTTCAGAGTTTACCACAATAGGTTAAATTCATTGTCAATAAACAAAAAATACTGTGAAATCATTTGGCTTTTATGTTCTTTCCCTCTCTAACAAGGAATCTGTAGAGAACTCGTGCAACTACACAGGGATATGCATTACTTAGCATACTTAGCATTTTAAACTTTTAAAACAAAATCTCCTCTAGGGTATTTGAGGTATAAACAAACAACTAGACCAAGCCTTTCATTGCTTTAAAAGAGAAGCATTTTCTATTGCATTTGATCTCTGCCCCACCATTGCTTTAGAATGTAGCATTTTATTGAATCCAGATCCAGTTGTAACTGTTTGGGGATTACTATGTGAATAGGATTTTTGATAAATGGAAGTTTTAGTCTCTCTGCAACCTAATTTATCACTGAAATCGGAGGATTTACAGTTTCCGAATATCTAGACAGTAACGAATTTTCCCAGGTTACTTCAGTTTCTCAAATGAGAGGTACATCTAATATTTGACTTAGACAGCAAAAAGGTTGAATCAGAACAGATCAGAAACACCATCTTTAGAAATGTTACAGGTTGATTCAAAATAAAGCTCATCTCTTAAACTCTCTGAAACAGAACTTMTTCCTTTGGGAAACTGATGACTTTATAGAAACCCAGACTTCTGGAAAGCTTCCTTTTATCTGACATCCTATAGTTTTCTTACATCTTTGCCATGGAATATAAAGTGCTAGACCTTTGATTGAGAAACCGTGCAGAAATGTTGCCACCTTCAAGACCATAACAAAACTATTCTATAAAGATTAAAGAAATCTGAAGTCTCTGAAGTAGCTCCATCTGTGTTACACAAGGAAAGGAAGTCTGTTTGCTTGCTCAGACATGATCATAAATTGCATGAGGTCTGCCAAATGTGAAGTCAAGCTGGCAGTTTTTATGGCTATTATATTTAGAATTTTTCTCATTGTAAGTCAGAGTATTCTATTTCTGACACACTAAATTTCACTTGTAAACTTTTAAGTTGCTSTATATTTTTGGTGGATATAATAGACTTGTTGTCTTTATTGCAAAGATTCTAGAGAGGAAGCTGTAGGGTTTATTACCATCTCGATTTCCTAAGTGTTACTATGAAACAGTCTAGTGATCCTCTGATGCTAGTACTATATAGCCACAGAGTCATCAAGGTTCATCAGTACTGAATGTCTCTTCTATGTACTATTGKTTTTTTATTCTCAGGAGTCCATTTTGTTTGGACAGGAGGTAGTATCACTTGTATGTTGGAAATTAGCTCAAAGAAGCAATTTAAAGAGGGAAATATTACTTACATAAAGGAAATAGTGTGAAAAGGCCCATGTAGAGAGAGGATCAAATCTGGGATTCACAGAAGGTGGAAGATCTAATCAGAAGCATTTACGTTCAGGTGTTTTTCATAAGTTAACTGTTTTGCCTAGATCAGTAATTCTCCAGTATTTTTATTATTAAAATGGATTGTTTTGTATGTAAGGAATTCCTTTAAGTATGCTTTACTTGTATYTTCTCTGAAGGGCTAACCAGAAAGCTAGAATCCATATGGATGACTTTGAGGGAATATGCTGAAGCAATGTAGCTCGTTTCTTGGGACTATGGCATAGGCTACAGAGTATTGGGAAAGGCACTGGGTTTTATATGGATCTAAGGTCAACTGTGAGGTAGCCATAGCTCTAAAAGGGAGCTCTGCTTATCCAGATAGTTAGCTGTGGCTAGGTTACAGCACGTGTCATTCTCCAGGAGGGCTGCAGACTCCTCTGCCCCACAGTAGAGCACTAGGTCATATGTCTGGTTTGGGCTACCTCTGAGATCAGAATCATGCTTTAAAGGGCAGTCTCTGGAGAGCCATTAAGGACAGGATTTATCCTCCTGCTCCCACCGTGTTAGCTGCCTCACAGTATAAATAAATAACCCCAGCTAATTATGTAAGTTCCTTTTATTTTCAAGGGAGAGAGAACTATATGTAAACCTGCCGTAAAGTAACTAGAATAATCATTGCTGGAGAGTTTGTTTACTACAGGGGGTGAGCACAGGCTGAACACCTTACTTTAGGCAGCTAAAGTGAAACAAGATGGATCTCACCCAGAATAAGGAAGGCAAGTTGTGCAGAAGCACCAAGTGAGGGCAAAGGGCTCTCTTCCCTTTTAGGTCCTAACAGGGCGTGGAGGCCTGGTTGCCTACCCTGAGTCACCAACATCAAACAAAGAAAATTGTGCTTTAATATTCAAAGCAAAATGGATATAATAATACTGTAAAAATCAAAATAGTTATTTTCTTTAATGAAGATGAAATGAAAAATTTGAAACGGTTTCCTTTGGCTTTTTTTCCCCGACACATTGTCAAAATCGACCCATTTCCTTGAAACATATATATATATATTTTAACAAAACTGTCTTTTCAGATTAAAAAAAAAAAGTCTAACCTTCTGTAAGCATTTTAATTATTTTTTCAACTTATCCTTTCTACATTTTCTCAACAAGCTCTTCTGGATTTCTAGATCTCAATACATGTTATCTGAGTCTTCAGAAATTTGCCATCTAATTTACAAGCTTGGAGTATGTTATTAATCAAAGGACAGCATTCCTCTCTCCCTGACTGCCAAGCAACACTCTGGAATTTATTTTTCAAAAGATTAGGTAGTGGGAAGAGAAAAATTTGATATCATTGAGTCCTTGTTGGACTAGACACCGTTATTCAAGATCCTATGGAACCAAGCTTGCGACCAAAGTAAATCCAAGAACTCTGTCTGGAAATATGCAGTCCCTTGGGTTTCAATCTGTTATTCATGGCTTTTATGGAGTCTTCATCATCCTTGCTATGACAGTCATCCTTCTTTCAGCCTGTAATCGGGCACACCAAAACTCAAAATAGGGTTTCATCCCACAGTTGTCTCATCATTTTTTACCTCTTGCCACAGGGGCACTAAATTTCCTTCCAGTAGGAGAAGTTCTCCTCTTTAGCTGGAATTTAGCTGTATCAGCCCCTGCCATGATGCAGCCTAGGGTAAAACACCCCCTAACTTCTTTTATCCTGCTCTCCAACTGTCCCTCTGCACTGCTAGTTTGCAACATTGATTTCTGTCGGTCTGCCRCTGTAGAGGTTAGCACCTACCAGTTTTACTTCTCCAGACAACTTCAAAGTTAAAACAACCTTGCGTTTTCAAAGCAAGAAAGTTAAGTACTTGATAATAACACCAGAAACATATTTAATGCTTTTATTTTGTAACAAATAATTAAGTTAATGCACATTTAAAACATATCTGACAATAGTCTCAAAATTTAATTCCTCCTGTGAGATTTTTTCAGGGCATTTTTCTTAACTGTGACATCTATGGAAAGTGAGGGTCTGCTCATCTCAGATGGTAAAAGGTTTTGTCCCTGTCTCCAAGCACATCAAAATATGTATCCTCATATATGCAGCTGTGTGGATACAGACAACTTTGGAGCAGAGGCTGTACCTTTCCATTTCTTGCTGGTTAATTTTACTGTAACATATTTATTGGTATTTGAGGTCTCCACAAATGTAAAAGCAACTTTTCTTGTTGAGGTCTGTCTTGTATTCTGTAACGACCAGCTCCGTTATGATGATTCTTCATATTGAGCTCATCTRATTCTTTATCTGATCACTTTGTTTCTTTCGTTCCTAATTCACTTTGCTCTGTTACATTTTYGTAGCTTTCTTACAAGTGCAGTCTTCATGTCGGAGTAATTTTATATTTAACGGTCCCATGCATTGATATCCAGCCAGGCCATACTCATGTACCAATACTGTGGACATCTAACAGGACACTTTCAGTGTTTTGGTTTCCATAGATGTTTGTGATTAGGCCATCACATATCTACAACTGTATTTGTGATATCATATCTCTGAAATAAATTTTATATCCCATCTGAGAGCATGTTCATTCTTTGTTTCTTACCCTGTATTTTTCTCATTGTCAGCTACATGTTGAAATTAATTATTTTTCCTTTTTGTTAAAACGCCATCCATGGTTCTCCTGATGATTGTTGGTGCATGGATGGTGAAATTATATATGGTAATCTACATCTCCTTTGTTAACAGTTGCTCGTGTATTGCAGACAAAAATGAAAGTATTTTGCAAATAACGTTAATCTTCAATAAAACTGTTGTAGCAAATGTTGTAATACTGCTGGGTGAACTGCAGTGAAGAGCTTAATTAGTTTTGAATGAAATATTGCTATGTTGTAATAAATAGAATTTTCCAGATGTTTTAGTGAGTCCAGGTTTTTAATCCTTGAAACTCAACATGAAATGACCATTAGAAAGAATTGCTGGGACTTTAGTGATGAGCATTATGTTTATTCAGGTTTTTGTAAGTTTACAAGCTTTACAAGAGCAAAAAAAAGGTGTCACTGGTATTAGATTTTTTGGGATAGGCAATCCTTTTGCAGGCCTTGTTTGGCAGCAACAATGCTTGGGCTTAGTTTTGGGATTCGTAAATAACTATAAGGACAAGCCTCTGCTGAGAAACAAATGAAAATTAAATTAAACCATCTAAGTGTTCAGTGAGCTGTATCTCTACTCAGAAAAGTACATCATATGGTTTAACAAAATGTTACTTTATTGAACAGCAACAAAAAGGACAACAGGAAGATGAACAGGATTGCATACAATAGCTAGCTACACCTCTCCCAAAGTAAAATAATATTAATAATAATAATAATAACAACTTAAAGATACCCTCTTTGATTTCTTAATGAGGTAGCTGCAAGTACAGCTGTCTGCATTTACTTCATAAGTAAGCATTTACTTCAGTAAAACCTTAATCACTCCTTGTTTTTATCAAGCCTGGTTTGTGGACTAGGAAACCGTCAATCAAGCTTCAGCTGATTCTGGGTTACAAGCTGCCCGCCAGCTCAGTTAGCTGAGGTTTTTTTTGCTTTCCTTTCTTTCTAGTTGTTGCATATTTTTGCTAGCTGTTCTGGCTAAATATGTCTGTTTGTCAGTGCTATCTGGGATTTTTTTCAAACTAAAGATAGTATACTTTTCTACCCACATGAGACAAAGACTGTGTCTTCCTTTAGTCTAGAGGGTTTGGGTTTTTTTTTTAATTCCAAGATACAAGCTATTTCATAAAATTAGGGTGGTTCATAAACCTGGCTTTTAGGCTTTTGCAGTTTCTTCAACTGTATAATTTTCTGCACTTTGTCAGCACTCTTTTAATTTAGAAATACGCCCCAAAATAGTACAACAGAAGTTATAAACTGAACATCTTTAATGGTTGTTTTTTTTTTTCCCCCTCCTCTCCAGCAGATGCTAACAGAGCACACCTCTAGAAGGGAGGCAAGGTCAAGTTCGCTGGAAAAGTGGGAGCAACAGAAATTTGTAGACAAGGCACTTATCTGTGGTATTTGAATGACACATCAAAGAAAACTTCACACAGAAGGAAGACTGGCCTTAAGTGACATACATAAGGATATTTTAGTTTCTGGGCAAGGAGGTCATTTTTACATCTGTTTCATCCTTGTGGCATTAGATATTAAAGAAAAAACATATTTTTCCATCTAGTAGTTATTGCTTTAATTCTTACACCTCATCTATCAAGAACTGTATTTTGGTTGTTCAGTTCATTCTCCTCCTATGGTACTCCTTTGTTCCACCATTGAAATGGCCTGTTTTTCCATTTTGCAATGTCTCATTACTATCTCAATTTGATGAAATGTGGTCAAGCACCTTTTCTGCATCTGAGGTTTTAAATATGCAGGTATTCATTTCTAAGCCTTGTTGATTTCAAGAGCTATATCATGCTTTCATACAGGAGGCTTGATGGCTATATTAAGAAGTGTTGTCTTTTATGATATTTGTGTTCATTTGGAACTGGTTATGACTGCACTACATCTTCCCAGACATATTTTATTTATCCCTGAATACTTCATGTAGTCAAGAGCTTCTTAGAGAAGAGGTGCTGTTTGGCTGCTACCTGTTTCAAAATTCAATAACCCTGTAAGAGACACGTGAAATTTTGAGTCTTTCACAGACGGTATCACAATGAGTAAGTGAGGTAAAGTCTGTAGGAAGGGCATGTATATTGGATTCCATGAGCTAAAGCAGCTAGAAAAAACAGTTCAGCTTTTAAGCAGAGATGTTCTTCAGATTATAATGCATATAACCATACATTTATATCACTGTGTATGAACAATGAGAGATGTCCTCACCAAGCAAAAGACACTCAAGTTATTATCTGTATCCTTCCTTCTTTGCAGGATACGGCTTCACTGGTAATTCAGAACAATAGCATAACAAAATTTCATCTAAGCTTCCTCCCAGATATTCTTGTTCCAAGAATTGCCCTGTAGGACTTATTCCARCTTCCCTTTTTCTCTCTTAGCTGGAATTAAGTAGAGACATAAAGACCCCACAATAATTGTCTAGCCAATTCTAGCATTTAAGTGTGTCAGTGGTCTTTGTAATACAGAAGTCATATATTAATGCAGCAAGGAAACAATGCAAGTTGTTCACCTTTTATGGCAACTACTTGAAAAGAAAATAGTATTGTACCTCAGTATCATGACTGCATAAAGATGTGCTGGTTTGAGAATCCCCAGCCATTTCCTTGTTTAGGCTGTGTCACCATTGGCAGGTGTCTGTCACCTCCTGGCAGGTTCAAATTTTATCTTATGTAACTTAATTGAACTCCAGTTACATGTACCCCCGAAAGTGCTTGGGAAAAGTCTTGGTTTAGCACTATAAATTAATCACTTTGAAATGCCAGCCTCAGTGTCTTGGCACTTCTTTGTCTTTGAATATATTAAAGTTGTTCATCTGGACTGCTCTTACCCTTTCTGGCTGAATACACCCCATTCTCTGTGATCAGCTAGCCAACATGTTAATGGAATGTAGTTTGAGTTGTGCATAATTATCTGGTTGGGAGACTACCATGCTTGTGTACTCTAATGGATAGCTGGATTATGTAGCTTTGTTACTCAAAGCAAATGGGAACATGAGTTACATGCTGTGTAACAGAAATGAGTAGGGCCCATAGGTTCAGTCTGTGCTTATTAAAGTGGCCTGCCGTAGTTAATTCACTTGTAAAATGGGATTCATAATAGATACATTTAAACTGGGAACAGCAACTTACCCCCAACTACCAATAGCTATGAAAATATTGCCATGTGGCAGCCTATTTAAACAGAAAACAAAGCTCAGCTGTATGTACTCAGCTATACTGCAGTACAGATTCTTTGATATGTCTGCAGCAAAGACTGTTTAACAGATAATTCATCATTTTCTATATTATTTCCTCATATGGGATGTCTAAGAATGTATCCTAACTTTTGCTGATGTGTTTATTTTGCATATATTGTCATGGAAATAATAAAACAAAACCTTTTTTGCACATAATATTTGAAGGATTTTCTTAATATAAATAATTTCAAAATGAACCAGCAGTGACACAGTATTTGCTTACATTCGCTAATTTCATTAGATTATGTGCTGATGATACCTGTATTTATTTCATATCCAGCGACACTCACATACTAAATAAGAAACTTGAAAAAGTGGTGGTAAAGGAAGAAGTGGGGGTGGAGAAGTCATCATGGAAGGAAGTCTTGAGGGCCTTGCTACTTCTATGACTATTGATTTCTGCAATACTACATTTGGGGGTTTTTTAGACTTTTCTATGATTTCAAAGTCAGGCCCTATCCATCTGCACTGTAAATGAATGTATCTGACAATATATAGTGACTGCCCATACGAAAAGTTCACTTCTCTTGAAATTCCGTGTTGCACGATACCAGGCAAAACAGTTCCTGACGGGCTTTTTGGGCCAGTGACACAGTCAGTGCTGAGTCCCATGGAAACTAGAGAGAGAATTTGTGGCACTGTATGGAGAAGGAGTTACTCGTAAGAGCGGAGCTCGTTTTAGATCTGCATATTGCTTTCAGACAGTTATGTTGCTTCTGATCGACTCTGTCAAGGAGTATTAAGACTTCCAAAAGCCTTTACAAGATCCTTATAATGAGCAAYAAGCATGGCTCCAAAGTAATAACTTAACATAATGTTATGCTGAGGGCAAGAAATGGAAGCAGAGATACAGTACATTTTAATTTTGATAAGGTTCCTGTGTGAATATGGTCATGTCACATATGCAGCCAGTCACTTAATTGAAAGGCATGCATAATCTCTCTGATATCCAAATAATAAACAGTTTAAGAACGTCATTTGAGATCTGAAGGTTGACCCATCTATGAGCTTCTCTGTTTGAAAAATGAGGGGAGAGAGTTGAAGGCTAACAAATTTGCAATGGATTTTTGTGACAATTAAGTAGATAAGGTTTTACAATATTTGCTCAGTGTTTATCATCAAGATAATAAACATGAAAGTCTTAAGAAGTACGTAGGAAGTAAAGTGCAAAGAGCATGAGACTGGAGTATTATGAGGAGGCTGGAGGTTGCAAGAAAAATTAACAGTAAATAACTGAAACAGAAATGTGTCAAAGGAAAGAAGAATGAAAGAGAAAATCATATTTAGAAATGAAGGAAAGATAGAGAAGGTCATGAAAATTGAATAAATTGGTATAGGAAAAGGGAAAAGAGGTAAAAGAAGTGGAAAAATTCAGTAAGCACAAAACACCTAAGGAAGTGTGAAACTGATGTTTAATAATTTTTTTCTTTTGAAGCATTCTGTATTTTTCCAAATTTGAAATCAAATAATAAAATCTAAAGGAGACATATTATGCCAACAATGTTAGTATTCTGCAATCCAAAGTTAAATACATCTTTGTTTGGCAGAAGAAAGCCAGAACATAACTTACACTCTACCAGAATGTGCTAAAAACCTCAGAAATGGAAACCAAACAACACTCAGACACTTGGCTCATATGTAAGTATGGTGCTTGATTTTCTTTTTAAATGTAAATAGCCATTCAGAGACCCTAGTATAAACAGTTGGGTCCCACTTTTCGCTTGAGATAGCATTGATGGTGATGCCAATATCTGTAGAATCCAAAGAAACATTTTGATGACTTTCACCCAAATTGTTAAGATCTGTCTGCTAAACACTGATAGAATATTGAAAAGAAAGGTCGTAGGTCTACAAAAACTGTTTTCTAGACCAACTCTATAATTAAAGCCCTGCTTCCAGGGGGTTGGAGATATAAAAAGGAGCTAGCTTGTAGTTAGCTAACATCAATCTAGCAATATGTTTATCCCATAATTGTAGCTATTTTGGCATGTTAGTCAATAAGCAAATTGTTCTTTTTCTACATGTTCCAAGCGATGGAGGGAAAAGAAAAAAAACACCTCTTGCATAGTGTACAAACATCTGTACTGTAAACAATGACTTTCTGTATACAGAATTAAGCACTGAGAACTATACTGAAACTGCAAATGCTTTTATTAATTATGGTGGATGTCAGCTTCAGAAGTTTGTTATAAATGAATGTAATGACATTTTTGGAATATTCATTATTATTGCTAATGTTGAGAAACTTATTTATGGATTCATCACATAATAGTTGACTCTCTTACAAACAGAGTATTGAATGCTGAATTTATGTCAGTCCTTTCCAGGCAAGAATTGTGCCATGATCGCATCACAGAATATATATGCTCACTTGGAAGAAGGCAAATTATAGTTATGTTACACTTTGTGAAGAGCTGAAATGCCCATTTGTTTATTTTAACAAAATGTGATTAGAAATAGATATTAGAAATAAATATTCAATTTTGACAAATTTAGTAAGGAGTTGATACTTAAGAGTAATGCATATTCTCCTGTTAATAATACTCATATTTTTGCAAAGAGAAGCCACAGGTGTTTTTAATATCTAATATAGTTATATCAATGAATAAACAATTCTTATAGTGATCCATGCCTCTGTTATCAAACATGGAAAATATATGTGTGTGTGTGTACTTGCACGTGAGAGAGGAGAGAGGGAGGGGAGAGAGAGAGAGAAAGAGAGAGAGAGAGAAAGAAATACACTACAATACATTTATCATAAAAGAAAAAAATCCTGCTTGATTTAGCTGATGTATACCTACAGTAATTTCTCTGCAGTTAGTGGAGCTATCTGTAATAGCCATGATGTAAACCCTGGTGTTTTCACTTTAGACTGTGTCCCCAAATTACTGATTAAAATTTGGGGTAGAGGCAGGCAGAATCTAATTATGCAAACTAAGTTTTACAATCAAAGTACAAAAAAGTGCAATAAATTATTTCGTTACAAAGGCATGTTGAAGCTTTAATTTTTGGCTGAAATCTTGGCTSTGTTCTTGACTCTACTTTGGTGGGCATTTTGCAATTTACTTTCTTCAGACTAGCAATTAATTTCATTGTTACTTTCTGTGCTACCCCAGCAGCACAATTCTTCTAACTCTGTTCTGGAAAACTGAGGCAATATTGACTCAAGAAGAGGCATTTCATTCTAGATTCTACAGTGTCATTTACTGCAGCTTCCTTGATTGTCCTTGGGGACTGAGTATATTCTATGAAATAGTTTTTTTGCTAATATTAGGCAGTTAAGGCACTATTTTTCTTTCTAAGGTATTAAATATTATACATAAGGTTTTTTCAAAGTTCTAATAACCTTCGACTCTTTTTTCTGCAATGATAACTTGAAACTACCTCATGATTTAAAATTCTTTGAGAAGAAACAACTGTAAAGACACAAGTCCAGCCTTTTGTGATGTTCAAATAATTTCAGCAGTAGGCTTCCTGTGAAATCCTGTGAAACCTTTTTAATCAAAAAAATTTTTTAATCTTGAGTAGGACAAGATAGAATTAGAATGAGATCTTCTAGAAACTACAAAAACATACAATTACCAACTTGCAAAAGGAACAGAGAAGAATTCTAGAATGTAAAGAGTAAGTAGTAATAATGCAGGAGTTCTGAGGAAAAAAGTTTAAGCTAGAATAGTTCAAACTGCGGTGCCAAACCCACTTCTGCTGATTACAATAATATGGAGACAAGAATATCACTATTGAATACTATCTCCTACATCTGAGAAAAGTTCTGGGAGAATAAATATGCTGAGAAGTTGGGGTTTTTTGACTGGTTTTTTTTTCAGGTAGGAAACTGAGAGATGGTAAACTGAAAAAATAGTATTTAGAACTGAGTGTAAAAACATACTTTTTATCTTGTTATGTATGCAAGATTTTGGTGACTGAATAAAACATTTTCATGACTGAACAAACAACTATAATTTGCAACCTGTGCCTAAATAGCAGCAAATTGCTCTTAGCTCGTGTCTAATAGTGCTAGCAGTCTTGATAATCTTGAAAAAGGAGCTTACAAAAATCATTTCAAGAAGTGAGTCATTTTAAATTCTACTAGAAAATCATCTTAAAATGATGGTCTTTAGATGCAAACAGTAATGGCTGCTTGCATATTAATAAACAGAAATCACAATTGCTGTTGTTAAATAATATGAGATTAAGATTGTGTTCCTGTCTTTGAAAGTAGATGAGATTCTCTATTCATGGATTCTTGTACTTGTGTTCCATTTAGGACTTGGACATTTTATTGGTAATATAATGCAATGATTAAGATAGCCATAAAAGCTCTGAGCAAAGTGCTTTTTCTTTCATTACATTCACAGAGATTTTCTGCAAATGAGTAGAGTAGATTATGGCTATACTGTATATTCCTGTAGCCTTCAAGAGGGTATCAAATCCCCTTTAGGCAGGACCTGCTTCAGTAATTACAGCTACAAGGGAGGATGCTGTAGGCCAGCTCCAAGGCAGCTGGAAAACCAGGGTTCGACCGTGCACTTTTTGGGGACGTGGAGAGCAGAASTACTCACAGGGATGCAAGATCCAAGTACACGCTGGATCTGTGCAGTAGCAAAATGATGATCCCTGTTCTGTTCTTAACACTTTACAATTTGATTTGTTTTCCTGATTTCTGCTGAGCCAGCATTCTCATAGCATTATCCAGTATGCTTCTAATGCATCTTTTCTTAATAGCAATAGCCATTAGAACATAAATATTTAAAATCAGAACTGTTCGGGGGAGTTTTGTTTTTTTGTTTTTTTGTTTTTTTAATCTGTGTGCATCACTGCACGTCCCTCTGTATTGAGGGACTTCATCTGTCATTTTATCACCTACTCACTCTGTATCATAAGTTCCGCCTTTGCAGATGGCCCTCATTTTATTGACTTGACACCTCAGTATTGTCAGAAAACACAGTGTCTTTAGCAAAGGTTGATGCTTGAGTGTAGTAAGAGCCCTGTGTCTTGTCACAGTGAGAACAAAAGCTGCATTCTTTGGTTGTTTTTCTCCTTTCTTCTCCATCTCCTTATTGTCAAACTGCACTGCATGGAACTTCTTGTGTCATGTATTGAGGGCATGGAGAAGCTCTGCATGGCTCTTCCAGWGCTTAGTATGGGGCAGGGATGCTGGTTAATTGATTTTCTGAGGACCATAGCTTTATCCACATGAGATGCGAAGCTGTGCCTCTCCTGTCAGCACTGGCTGATGAAACTCTTCCTTTCCTCTGATGGTGAGTGCCCTGGCGTTCTTCACAAACAGAGAAAGTATTTGCCTGCCTGGTACTTTTGCAAAAAAGCACAGTTGCAGTTATACTGGCAGAGTGACTCTGTCCTGCGAAGATGGGAAAAATAAGAGGTAGTAAGAAGACAGTGAATTATGCATATTCAAGAACATCCAGGTGAATGTGAAAGAAAAGCATCACTTAAGGTGGAGACCCACAGATCTAGAGTACATCCATCTAGACTGATCCAGCCTGAGGTTGCTGGTTTGCAACACAGTCAGAACCACAGATCACAAGAAGCATCTACCAGCATTAGCGCAACTGAATCCCAGCCCATGTATTCTTCCTAAATTTGAACAAATAATGGTATCCCAGATTCTCTTGGGTATGTTAAGCATTTTCACTAACATAAAAAATCATCATTCTTAAAAGTACACTTAAATATGGTAATTTTCTACACCTTCTTTTATTTAATATTTTAGTTTGTTATTAAACCCAATAAGTAAAWTTGTTTTTAATTATCTTCAGCTGGCATAAAACATAGAAAACACTGTGCTGGGAAATGGAGATGTAAATAAAATCATATAGATTTCATTTCTTTAAATCAGGAAAAATAGTAATTTCAAAATTAATTGCCCGAGATTACTTCATCTTCCTTGTTACATTGTTAACATTGACATTCATTTCTATTAATATTTTTCTTTACTGGGAGGGCAGCACTAGTATATGAAAAGGTTTGTAATGCTTAAGTTATTCCCGTCCCCAGTTCTTGATCTCTGAAAATTTGCAAGGTTCCTGCTACATAACACAATTATAAAACTGTGCCATATGCTTTATGCATATGACAAGCATTTTAGAGAAGCTCTCAGTGTTGTGTTCTGCAAATCTGTGCAGAAAGTGCTACTCTGAGATTTGTGCAAATTGTTACAGCTGGAAAAAGATCATTTAATTATAAAACAATAATGGAGCTGGGTTTGAACTACTTAAGGGAAACCTGACACAGATGCTTGTGTAATGGAACCCAGTTATTAATTTATAGCATTAGCCCTGTCTTGCAAGCTGCTCCAGGCACGTGAACTCCATTGACTTCAGCAGGGCTCCACAAGGACACCACGCATTCCAGCCAGATGGGCAGTTTGTAGGGTCAGAGATTAACTGCATTGCTTGAGTTAGATAAAAAGTGACACAAACAGCTACATCAGACCTCAAATTTTCAATGTAACTATCATATTATTGCACTTTTCATTACTTATTTTGTATTTTTGTTGTGCACAAATTGATGAATGCATCCATAATTTAGTGGAATTTTGTTGAGGAAGTTATGAGCTAGATTCTCTAGTAGTATTTGTTCCTATGTGATGTAATGAAATGTAACTAGCTTTCAATTTCTCACTGCAAGTTAGAATGAACTGAGGCTTCTGACTTTTATGTCTCTTTGATCCTGTTAAGAAACAGTGTCACAGTAGCTGGACAGTGCTTGCCAAGGATTCAGCTCTAAACCCAGATTACACCTAATATGAAGAAAGGCAGGATAGACAGTCTGAAAATCTCTGAACTGTGGGAAAGACTCAATGCAGAATCAAAGACCTTGTGCTTATTCTGAAGATCAGTCTAACACTGTGTACGGTGAGATCCTCTGATCTCAATATAAGGGYGTATATACAGAGAAGTTTCAGGTGTGAGTTCCAAATGAGAGAATAGCACAGTATTGCACCTGAATGTGCATGTCAGTTTGGCAGAAATCCTTCATCAGTAAGAACATGACAACACAAAAACCGCTGTGTGCACATTGACAATTTTCTTGCTAAAGTACATAGGGAAGAGAAAACACAAAAAGCACCTCTGTTAAAGCAGGCACATTTTCCTTAAAACCATTATATAAAAGAAATTTTAAAGAAATGAAAAAGAGTAAGAGAAAGTTATTTTTTTCAGTGACCCTGCCTTATTCCCTCTGATGTATTGCTATTTTCTTCTCAGCGCTTCAGATAATATATCTGAGACACTTGATTTTCAAAAGTTTTAGCATTTCAGAGATGGTTATTCTGATAGACAGCATCTGAGTTCTGTGCTTAAGTTAAAGTTATAACAGTGTTCTTCTATGTTAGAACAATGCTCATATGTAAATTTTGATATGTGATTTTTTAATTTTATTTTACAAAGGATGGAAAACCACTGCATTTTGTGTAAGTAAATGACCATTAAAACAATCATACAGCATACTGTGTTTCAAATACATTCACAAATGCAAATATTGTTGCTTCAACAAAGTATAATATCAAATAGATTTTTTTTATGCTTCATATGAGGTATTTGGTTCCTATCCATTGCAGCTGATTCTATATTATAGCAGTACCTTTTATTACAGAATAGAAAAAAAAAAAAGACACGGTCCATTATCATCCTATTTGTATGTGAACTACTCTTGAATATATACTAGTGTTTTGGGTCTATAAAGTAGAGCCTAAAATACTAGACTAAATAGACATCTCAAAAATAATATTTCATAATGGAAGTATATTAGATATTCTGTACAGACTGTTATTCTGGGATTAAATGACAATAAATCTATTTCGGTCAAAAGTACATTTCTAACTATGACTTTTATTTTTACAAAACTCAGATGGTCTTCATGTAATTTTTGAACTCTTGATATCATTGAACTTTATATTTATGAGCATAACCAATAAGCAATCTCTGACTCTACCTTAATCTATTCTTACTCTTTGCAAAGCAGAAACACTTTGGGGCAAGAAATTCATCTGCTCATTGCATACTTCACTCAGTACTATGCATGATATTTGCCTACAGCAACTTGATGTGTGTAAAGTTTTATAGTTATATTAGTTGTACTTCAATATACTTACCTTTTGGTTATATTAGCGGTTTCATGAGAAATCTTGATTTTCATGTCTGCTAGTTCTTTTGAACCAGAGAACATAATGTATAAGAAGCTAAGGAAATTGTCCACTGTAAGATAGCCAAGGCCACTACATTTTTCTTTAGGGTAAAATTTGAAGCCAATAGTTGTAAATTGCTTTCCACTGAGATGTTAACTATTCTGAGGTAGAACTCAGAAGTTTCTATCAATTTAGGCATACTGACATTTTGCTGAAGTAAGAAATTTAGAAAGCAAAGGCAGTAATACTTAGCCTTAACCTTAATCACTG
This sequence comes from Apteryx rowi, assembly GCF_003343035.1. NCBI lineage: Eukaryota > Metazoa > Chordata > Aves > Apterygiformes > Apterygidae > Apteryx > Apteryx rowi. The sequence goes on from NW_020450975.1 coordinate 334,952, forward strand.
GTCTTATTCTGCATGATTAACTTTCATAAGCGTACTTTATAGGCAAAGATACTTTGCACACTTTAAAGATTTTTTAGGTGACAAAAGCTTTCATGTGGACTTCCAGCAGACTTACCTTGCATAAGACTTTATTCAGTGGAAGTAATACTGTTATGTAGGACAATACACAACTCACAATTCGCATAGAGAATCATAATTATGATATGTGCTGAGGTCATGGGATGCCTCAACTTTTTCCTGTGATTATTGTCAACAATCTTTGTTAATATTAATTAACATCCCTTAATTCAGGTTGGAAGGGATCTCAAGCAATAATCTTGCCAAACCTCCTGCCCAAAGCAGGGTCAGCTATGGGATTAGATCAGGTTGCTCAGGGTTTTGATCAGTTGGGTCTTGAAAACCTCCAAGGATGGAAATTGCACAACCTTACTGGACAACCTGCTCTAGTGCTTGATTGTCCTCATGGGAAAAAAAGTTTTCCTTATATCTAGCCTGATCTTTGTGGAAGAATGGTTAAGTGAAAAGGGGCATGATCTCTTAGAAGTGAGCAATCCTGTCTTCATGATGGAGGGAGGATCCCACGGCTATGTGAACTGTCCTTGAACATTCCTAGACCATTACAAAAGGGGAAGGCAAGTGGTGGTAAACAAGTAAAGGAGGGGGCTGACAAGCCCCTCCACGTGAACAGCAACTTTGCACCAATCGTGTATTCGCTTTGGGCGCGTGAACAGAGACTGTAAACCAATCATACAGCTATTGCTAGCACATGCTCTATCGCCTGTCTATATATACTCTGTGTAAGCTCTAATAAAGGGAGAACAATCATACTCATATTGAGACTCCGTTGTTACTCCGGGTCCGCCTCCCACTCCGGCGTCCTCCGACAGATCTTCTTCTTTTTTCAGTTTGTGACCACTCTCTCTCATTCTCCCACCATGCACCTCAGTGGAGAGCCTGTCTCTGTTATCTTGATGACCTCCCCATACATAGGGGCAGGTGGCTTTTAGGTCCCCCTGCAGCTGTCCTTCTCCAAGGTGAACAAGCCATGGTCCCTCAACCTGGAGCTCCACCTGGCCGTGAGGCAGATTATGGATCACTAAATGTTATCCTTCCAGACTGACCATCTAGTCATTTTTTTTCCCATCTCATAGACAACCTGTCTCGATCATAATGTCCCAATCTCCATTCAACAAGGGTGCTGGGGTTTGACCATGTCAAAAGCCTTGTTAAATCAAAGTAGAAAGCACACAGGCCTCTGTTCTTTCAGGCAAACAGGTAAGTCAAACATGATTTAGTCTTGGTGAAAATAGACACAAAGTGCAAAATGCAACTCTAATATTTCCTTTTTGTTCTGAATAAACACCCAGGTGGGAACTTACAAGTACTGCAGGAAGGTCTTTTGGGATGTTCTTATGCTTTTTTTTGTTGCCAGCTCTCACAACTATGTTACTCAATTGAAAGTGAGTATCAGGAATCCACTTAATTGCCTAGAAAATGTCCTCTACCAAATAGTGGGTCATATGCGATTCCATGATTACAATGCAATTCTTGTGTTTCATGCTAGTAAGGATCTTCTCTATGTCTTTTTGTGGTTGTAGTCAGACTTAGTTTAAGCTTGTGGAGAGATGTTAATTAGGCAAATACATCCTATATTTAGGCAAGAGATACAKCTCTAGCTGCAGTACTGGGTTAATGACAACTGTGAATCACAAATGATACACAGTGGAGTTTTTTGCCTCTGTCTTTACATTATACATTATGTTTGTGGTGATAAACCCTGGGAAACCAGGACTTCACTGAACTTTTCTGCAAGTTTAACCTTTTAAGTGCTAATGTTGCTGTGTAATTACTGAAAGCAAAAGACCCTGTATTAAATTCCTTTTTAAGTCTTTTTCTTCCTCTTGAAGAAAAATTCAAATAATACATTATGATTTTCTTCTCCTAAGGTACACAACATATGTAGAGCTTCTTCCAATATTACTCCTTTACTCTAAGGCCTTATAAGTAAACTGTGTCAGAAGTTATGCAGTGTTTTCTTTTTAGTATGATGATTATCATCTTTCCATTGCCTCAAATCTTTTCTGATAGACCTCTTTCCTTTCATCTGTTTTTTATCACATTTGTCCTTGAGCAATCAACCAAGAAAAACTTGAGGCCTTTATACTGCAGTAAAAAAACTCATTGTAAGTGTTCCCCACCTTGCAGCTTCTTCTTGACCTTCAGTTTGATTGCTTGTACAGATTTCATCATGCCACTGTAATTTTTTGGCAACTTCAGTTGCAGCACCCACAGAAAAGACAATGCACAGTGTCCATTTTAGTGCCAAAACAGCCTAAGTCCATAACTGGTTTTGAATTGGTTCATTTTACACGATACATACTAAATAATCCCTTAATGTACCAGACAGACTCTCTTCACACTGACAATACTTACTCCGTTTGCTTCTTTATATACTGCGTTAAGGAGCTGATTCATTTTCTTTTTATATTCTGTCTRTATGAACATCCTGCAATCACACAAGACTTTAAGGGTAGGTGATTTTGTAGAATTTCTACAATCTCAGCAAATGTTTTATCAGCTGGTTTAACCAGAGAATACCTCTAGGCTGTGTACTTTCATCCCACATTACACTTAGTGAAGCTTACATCTTGTTCCCATCACTGAAGTCATCAGCTATTACGGATTGTTTTCATTTTTGATAGAGGTGGACTATGATTCACCAAATGAGCTATCAAAAATCTATTTTCCAAAGTACTTCAGACTTTCTCTTTTTGACTTCAATAAGTTGCAGTCTGGCCATTGGGGGCTCTAGTTTTAGGCCAGGTCTTTACAGTTTAGTGCAGGTAAGTGAGTCTCTCTCTCTCTCTCTCTCTCTCTTTTTTTCTCTGTATAAAGCGTGAGCCGGTAAATTGAGGGAAGTGATTTTTACTGTGTCTCTTTGCCTGCGCTGCAAGACTTTGGATATAAGCTGTACACAGATAGCCATGCTAGTACAGTATTTTGCTCAGCATCATGCTAGCCCATTACACAGCTTCAGAAACACAGCTAGCTTGTGTCTAGACAGGTTATGTATGGATGTATCAGGTGCAAGACTGCTGGTATCTGACTTTCACCATATAAAAGCAAATTCCACTATATTCTTTGGATCCTATCCCCACTACAAACTGCAGTTTGGGCCTCTAAACCTCCAGTCACAGTTGGGAGTCAATAATTATTTCTGTTAATTGTGTTCAATTATTTAAGTACATTGTTACTTTGTCAGGATTCTGGTACCTTTTTACAAGAGAACATAAGAAGATGAATTTGAGGGCTTTGTAATTAATTAAAAGGTTGGTACAAACATGTTCTTGTGCAAAGTAAATCAAAATCCAAACCATTCTTGTATACTATAAATAATAAAACACTCACTTCAATGTCTTCCAATACTCAACCTAGGATTTTTTTTTTCAGTGAAACATGTTCTGCACCACTATTTCAACAAATGAATAGAATAAATATTATGTAATTTTACAATATGTTTCTATTAAAATTTCTGTGCAACACGAAATCATTAACAATTTTTTTTAAGGCATTACAAGATATTTTTTTCTGTAGAAAATCTGTGTTATTTGCACCTCACTGAATTGTAAGTGTTGGCTTTTATGTTGATTGTTTTACGGTTCCTAATAATGATAACAGAAATTCATCAGTAGAATGATATGCGTTGTATGTATATGAAGAAGAAAATAAAGAGCTAGTCAGCATGTTTGATGACAGCTGAGAATTATATCATTACTCGTTTACTGTCCTTTCCAGGCTAAATTTGGTTGAAGATGGTACCCACATGTTGCTATATGTGTGTGTGTGTGTGTGTGTGTGTGTGTGTATAATGTATATATGTACATATATATTACACACACACACACACACACACACACACATTAAATGGAAAAAAAATCAGTAGTGATGTGCTGTAGTGTATTTTAAAATGGACTTCACTAATTGGCATTCAAAATTTAAAGTGTATGAAAGGAAAAACAGCATAGTTGTTCATTTGCTAGTAACTGATGTTATACTGAGATATTTAGGGGACGAGCAGTTACAGTAGCTTATCTTTCTTGTGATAGCAAAGGGGAAATCTTCAGAATAGAAATGAACCATTGATTTACTGGTATTGCCCCGGCATAAAAATGATTTATAACATGTATCAGGCCCATGGATAAAATAAATAAAGGAAAGGAATGAAAAAAAAAAAAGAGGTCAAGTGAGCATCTAAGTGACAGGGATACATAGTCTTCAGTCAGATAAAAAGATCTGAGCAATCTCTTCATGTTAGAGAACRGAAGTGAAGATGGGGATAGGTACCATTTCACTATAAATACATTTGTGTCTACTAAAAAGTATCCATGCAACTGAAAGAACGGAACAAAATGCAGTAAAACTGTGAAATAAAAATGCTGCTAAACCTAGAAAACAAAAGCCATGTGGATTGAGCTAGTCTATTAATCAGCCCTTTTTCTGGTTAAATAAATCTTTTATAGATACTGGCAAAATATTTCAGTTCACACTTCTGCAAACTCTGCCTACATCTGACTTTTCCTTTTGTAACCAACTTCATCTCCACTGTTCAAAAATGATGAAGCCCTTTATTTCAGCAACAGTTAAATTCTCATTCAGAGTGATGTAATCCACATCAAAATGTTTCACTCAGTCTTAGCAGGCAATTTCTTATCAGTAAAGAGAGGCAACAAAATTCARTCTATGTAATTCAGTTTCTGCATGGCTTGCTTTGTTTCACAAGTTGAGGAATGAGTTGGTACACTAGCATTTCTCTTATTATAGAGCTAAAACTAAATTATACACAATGTTATAGCAATGTTTTCATAGGGGGAATTATAAAGCAAATCACAGAAGCCCTTGGACAGTGGCTTCCTTTCATATCAAATGTTAAAGTATAGTCAGATATAACTAGCAGTTCATGAGATCTAGTCATCAGGACAGYTGAAAAGCAAGATTTACTATTAGTGACCCTGTAATAATGAAGAAAGAAAAAGAATTTTAAAAGTGCTGAATTCTTTAGAAAGACTAATTGATAGACTAACTAACTGATATTTTCCTATATCTCTTATCGAAGTGATGAAAGGAATTCAATTACAAATATAAGCCAAAAAAAAAATTGTAGTGGAAATTAATTCCCAGTTGATTGGATCATGCTTACAAGGGCTTTAGGGCTTTCCCTCTGCTTTTTTCTCACCCCAAAATGGAAAAAATAAAAAAAGATTGTTTTAGGAAATTCTTGGTACAAAAATAATTTAAAGCTATCCAGTTCTACTAAGGAAAACACTGTTCTTTTCAATGACTCAGTGAGCTAAAAATAACAGTGGACTCAGTTTGGAATTTTGCATATACTAAAGGATAGCATTGTGGATAAGAAATGTATGTCTTTAATATTTAGAATAGCCAGTTATTCCAGCCCTTGCTCTTTCACAGCAATCCTGAAAAATGAGGAAAATTAGTTGCTCTTCCTACTGCAAACTTTTTTTTTTGCCAATATTTGTAAAGAGCTTTTCAGCCATCTGATTAAAAAAAAAAAAAAAAAAAGCCCTCCGTAAGCGCAACAAGCAATGTTGATACCAAAATACTGAAGGGTTGAGTATTGGGGATATTTGAAATAAATTCTCAGTCTTCCCAAAGGCACACAAACTGAAGCCAGAAACTCAAATTTTATTGTGGATATCCACTGAATGTAGGGSGAATAGATGGTGTTTTCTTATGACTTCCCTTTAATGGTCTACATTAAGTGATTTGCTTAACTGTATCAAAGAATGACTTATTTGAGTGTACACAACTGTCCAGATCTGCATATAATATACAGTTCAAGGTGCACAACTTGTCATTATAAGCCTTGGTTCAAACAGTTCATCCTTTTAGACTGCTTATTGTAAGGGATAGAGATGAGCRTCTGATTTTTCTTTTTTCAGCTTGTGACCTACAGGCAACTAAGAGCCTTCAGACTACTTCTGTGAAAGTTAGCTGAAAGGTATAAAAATCAGCCTAATGTCTGTAGGATTAAATTTGTCACACAGAAATCTGCAAGAGGTATACATAACTCCATGTACACCCAACACTTCTGATAGGAGAAATTTGTAGTAACAGTGAGATGAATTTTGGGAAAGTTGACTTTTTAATGGTTCGGCATGAGTTCAGACAGGAAAATGTTTCTTATATATAGTCTAATGTTGGTTGAACACRTCCTATAAATCTTCTCAGGAGCTGAAAACAATTTCCACTGGAGGTCTGGAAAATGTGCCTCTTCATCACCACTGAAGTGTTGCCTTCTGGAAGGGCTGAGTAATTAAGAAAACGCTTGCCAGTTCAGCGTGGTGTGGCAGCAGCTGTCTGTTCACTCAGGTGAGAGAAKTGAATTCTGGAGAGCTCCTGATTTGCTTTCCATGGCTCATTTTTAACAGGGAAGGTCTATGCTTCATGAACTTCCCTCAGTTTTCCATCAGTACCCAACAGAAAGATTAGCCCCAGGGAGTTCTGTTCATCTTTTCCTCCTTTGCTACAGACATTAGGTGACCGAAATATTGCAAGGTTATAGATAAAAGGAGTAGAAAGGGATCAGAGCAAGCTAATGGGTATCTTCCGATCAGTGCAGAGGCAGACTGGGCATTTTAGCCCCTCTTTCTGGCTCTATTTTAATAAAGTAAGTAGAACTTACTTCTTACTGCCCAGTACCTAAACAAAGCAACAGAAAGAAACAAAACAAGGAAAATGAGAGAAGCGTGAGGCATATGTGTGTATGAAAGAGAATATATTCAGTTTCTAGCAACAAAACATTTCAGTTTCAACTTTGTAGCAGGTTTTTAATATACAGAAAACATTAATTTAAAGCTAGTTTGTGACTAGAGAGGAAATTTTGCCAAAATCTGAACCCTTGCAGACATCATAAACTCAGACATTGAGAGTAAAAAAGCAAGTTACAATGGAATTGCCTGCAGGAGTCTGAAGTCAACTATCTGGTTTCAGATCTTTCTCCTTTTATTTTGTTTTTCTTTTTTCATCACTAGTAACCCTATATCTTTTCTATTTTTCTGTCCTTTCTCTTTTGCTTCTACTTCTGCCTCTAAAGCATATTTGCTGTCACTTCAATTTCAACCCCAGATTCCTTCATTATATACAAAATCTGAAGCTGACCCAGCAGCAAATTTGGCTTATATTTTTTAAAACATAGCTTGACACTCCCTTTCTCTTTCATTTTGACCAGAAATCATTTCCACTGAAGGAAATCAATGTCATCACTAGAGGTGATACTACATCAAAAAGAATGAGAAAAAGAGGAATAAATTCTGCATACCAGCTATAATCTGGTAGTATCCTTGTGTAGTAACATGACCTTGTGATACTGGAAGACACAGTCAAGGACTGCAAAATCAGGTGGGTGATCTCTTTCAAAAAATCTCATATATTTTAAGCAGTCATTAAAGAAGAAACATCGTGTGGAGAGAGTTAAAAAGGATAAAGAACCTAAGGACCAACAGTGAAAATGAGACCTTGAGTCTCAAGCAGCATCTGTTCTTCTTTGTTCTAGTGTAAAATACACATTTACAAAGCACATTTATATCTTCCATGTTTATCTCTGAACTATTGTTTCATGATTAACTGGTGAGCTAAGCAGTTGTTTAAAGCACTTTTTTTTCCCTGGGTATCCAACGTATTTCCCTGTTTGTGAGCCAAACAGTGCATGTTCAATGCTCATCTAGAATGCAGTGATTTTTCTTCTATACCCACTGAACACCGTCCAAAAGGACTTGTCAACACAGACAAAAGTCTGAAGAACAAATGTTTTTTATTTTTACATTTCAATCAGCCATCAGCCTCTATTTCTTGACTTCTTCATTTTTGGTACCTGAATGAGGAACTGCTTTCTTTATCAATAACCCTTACAGTTTGAATTTGTATCTGGAAAAGGTGAGGTATAGGATATACTTCACATTACATTTACCCTTGAAAATTGTAGACGTTGCCTGGTTGTGTTTTCACTATTGGCCTCTGTGTTTACCTGCTATCCTTTTCTCTTTCATATTGTTGAGGCTAACTGGAGTTGGCCCTTTCATACCAGTTTGGTAAATAGTTATAATATTAGTGTTGAAAGAGTGGCTATTTATTTGGGCTCAACAGTTTGTCAATTTAATTTTAATGTTGTGTATTGATTTGAACAGTGTTTAAATGTCTTACTATAAGTCACAAAAGGGTTAACTATATTAACTTTAAAAGTCATTCCCAAGGTATCATTCTGCATGAATTGATAAGAGCTGGTACTTAAAGGTTGCCCAAGAAAACCTATTTCTATATCTCGTTGTTCTTGTATTGTTTAACCAAAGAAACGTGTAATGACAGCATGCAGTATGTCTTGTAAAAAAACAGCAATTTTCTTCTTCCATCTGCTTCCTTCCTCATTATGTCTCAGTTCTTGTCTTTCCATCTTGTCTCTCTACTATTTTCATATTTTCCCTCCCATCATCTATTCCTTCCCTCTCTTACTCTGAAAAAGAAAGAAGAGGACAGAAAGGCATGAAGTTTTCAGAAACAAATGGATTCTGTGGAATAGCTGTTTTACAGGTCAGCAGAGTTAAACAGAGACTGACTGTGTTGTACAGGAAATTTTAAGAACATCATTAATTTGAAATAGCTGCTTTTGACTAAAGTGCATTGTACAAAAATGTTCAGTACCTAAAATCCATTTAGTCTCATTCTTTTTCTTTCTACTTTCATCCTTCCAGTACAATCATACTTCTCAGTTATGACAGCTTTTTCATTTAAAACCCTCTTCATGTCTCGGAGACATCCAGCTAAGTTTCAAGAAAATTTCTGAAAACATCCTGAAAGAGTTAGTTCGAAAAAAACTCTTGAAACAAAGGGAGGGAAACTACAATGGTAACAAAAGAAAAGAACACTTAAGAAAGTCTCTTCCTGTTTCTGGGTGAGTTTGGCACTGGATATTTTTGTGTGAAAAGTGAAAAAAATGCATTATTGTCACTCCTGCAAACAGAAAATCTGGTTGCTTAACAATTATCTTTTTGAGGATTATGATTTATCTATGAATATGAAGCCTTTGCCCTGAAAAAYTTCTATTTATTAGTCTTCTGATGGCTAACGATAATGTAATTGTAAAAAATGATTATTTAAAATTGTTTACTACTTTGCTGCTGTCAAAAAATTCCTGAAAATTTTGCTGAATAGCTTGGTTGAAAAAACACATATACATAAGTACCCCACACATACAGATTTAAGTCTGTCAAATACAAATGCCTGACTCTAGATACAAGGTGGTGAAGGAAGGAATTAACAGCAATGGGCTTTTTCACATCCTGGCACTGCTGGAGTTCACCATCTCCACGTTCCCCCCGAGATCCTACACACAGTCACAGGGAGTAGTAGCCCCTCCAACCAGGATTGACAGAAGTTTTGCTCTCACTGAGGAAAAAGCTGCTTTTGCAAGGCATACCTTACACCAAATCTCCCTGTCTCCTCACCCTCAGGCAGCTCACAGGGATCAAGTAAAATACCTGTATCCATGCAGGCTTCACAGCCAGAAAGCCAGTCATAGAGCAAACAATGTGTGTCAGTCAAATCAGCCTTTCTCAGAAAAGAAAAGAGAAGGAGGAAAAAAAAAAAAAACCACCAGAAATGATAACATTTCATTTCCCTTCAGCCTGTGGCTAAATATGGATGTAAGAACTACAATCTTCTGCCTACCAAATTTAGAACAGAAACTTATTTTTCATTCACTGCAGATTAGTAGACAACTTCCCCCTTACTCTGTGAGATTCACTGCATATTTATTATAGATGAAAAGTGGAAGGGCTTGTCCAGAAAAGGCTGGGTACATGTATCTCAGGACACCTGACATTCAAGAGGTTAAGACACTCTCCTAAGCCATAGGAGAGCTCAGATGAAGTCTTTGATGTGAATCAGAGAAGAAATCAGATGTAAGCCCAACACAGCTAAATATTCCACCTGGGAGTGAGAAATAAATAGCTGCACTGGGTTATTTCTGGTTCATGCAGGGCTGTGTTTTCTGTAAGCATTTCTACTGGACTGAGCCCTGCAAGAAAGACAGGCAGGGGAACAACTGGCTTTTAAGTCCTGCTGGGGTCAGGAYGAGAGAAAGCTGCTTGCACTTACTGTATGCTTTATTATGAGCACCAACATGAGAACTTCATAAGACGGAGAGTTTTATCATTAAGTTTCGTTTGGTGAAAAATACAGATCACCATCACCAAAATGTTTCAGAAATGTAGAATAAGTTCAAAAATATTTTATGGAGAAGGAAAAATATTTAAGAAGTTCTGATTTTTTCAGTTATGATTGACTTAAAAGATATTTAGCTTAGAAGTTTCTTTCAATTGTATTCTAAAATTGGCAAAARTCTAACACCTTGCTTGACTTTTTAAACTTGTTTGTTTCTTTCTTTTTCAAGTTTTAGATTCACTCAGTGCTTTGGAAAAAAAACAAAAGTATATTTTTGGTCTGAGCTAGATTGGATTTTTAGAGGTTCTTCATTTGAATACTTCCTAAATAATAATAAAAATATAATATTTACTTAGCTGTAGATCAAAGCCTTATTTAGGAATATGAATATAATTGTAGTAAATTAATTGTAGAAACATGCTATTTAAACATGGGTTCTGTGTCTTTTGTATTTATTCAATAATCTATTTTCTAAATATGTTTTAAAGATGTTTTATAGGCTTGTGGTAGGTGGGAACAGCTCCTCTTATGGTTTTTCATGAATACTTCTTTTCACAGCCATTGACTATTCCTGAAGGACTCTATAATGGATGGGAGTTCATTGTCTTACATAGCCATTGCTAGGTGCTGACAGTATTCTGTAATGTATATTTATAGCGATCATTGCATTAAATATACCCCAGTCCCTTTCCAAAATTCGTATTAAGCCAGCAGAGAAATATCTGCTCCTCAGTCAAAATGTGCATTGGGTAGTCCTTTGTGTAATTCCATCCTGTAAATATCAGTTTAGAATCAATTCACTTGATTCTCTTTGATATTCTGAAAAATTGTAGGAGTGGGGAAACACACATCAGTGCCATTTAGCTCCAGACAAAGATGTCACAACTTATGTGGGAATCAATTATAGCTAATTACAGCCTGACTAACCTTCCGTGGCATTAAAATTCCTGAAGAGCTTGCATTACTTCTTCTAGATGACAATTTTTTCTAAGAAGGTATCTGACTTGGGAAAGTGAACTTTTTTTCTCTTTTACTTGAGATGTCATTTCAACTAGAAGAAAAACGAGATTTAGGAAATGAAGGAGAGTCCCAAGCAGATCCAGTAATAAAACTCCACTAGTGACCCCATGGCAAAAGCCACATACCTTCACCAGTTTGAAGACATTCATATTTAACATTCAGTTTGGAGACTGGTTTTCTTTTCAAACCCACGSGACTCAAATCCTCTGGAGTCATAGTAATATTGACTTGAAAAGACCATGTTCAATCATGAGGCATTAAACACAGCACAGCTGTGGCTCCCATTCTTCTGTCCAGGACATTTGAATGAACATAGGTATGCATGTGCTCTATATCATCTGTGCATGTATATATACACACCTGTATACTGTATATATGCATGATGAGTTACTGTCCAAATAATTTTATTTACATAACACACATAGAATACCAGCAAGGTATTTTGTGCAATAAATCTGGTATATCTGAGAAGTATAAGACTTCCTGCAAATACGCTGAAGTTTAAATTGTTCCCTTTCAGCAGATATATCCATTATTTTCCAGCATATTGTAGCCTGGTCATGCTTATGCTTGGCCCATAATGTGAGATGCTCAGGAATTCCCAATAAATGTCCAGCAACCTTTCTTTCTACCCAGGCAAGATTACTGGGGTAAAAACAAAGAACATGTGAAATGAACCATGGATACAAGTAGTAACCATCATTCCAGCAGAAACTGGAATTTTTGCAAATATAAGGGCGAAAACTTTTTGGTATAAATTATGTGCAGAAAACCATGTATGTGTATGAACAGAAAACTGACAGATGAGTACTGTGATTATTGGCCACTTCAGCCCTGTGTTGGCTTTTTAATATGAATTAAAGTTAGAAATCAATAATTAGATCTAGCAATAGTAGCAGAATATGATAAAAGGGGGAAAGAAGAAAGATGCTATAGACTATTAAAGCAGGAAGGCTTGTTCTAAATCCTCTAACACTCAGGACTTGTTAATAGAGAAGGACTTTTACTTATCGATGGATGGGAAAGAAATTTTCGCCAGGACACAAACTAATGAGCACATCCTAGAAATGTATCGAGAACAGAGGTATTACAAAAGCAATTAGATGGGTAAGGTGCTATAAGTTTTAATTCTAAAAAGTAGCAAGGAACTGTTTGGGAATATGATGGTGGAAGGGAACTTGGGAGAATCTAACTGAAAGAAATAAAAAAAAAATACAAGAAAAAGAAATAAATACAAGAAGTCCAAGGAAAAAAAACAAAGAAATACAAGAAATAAATACAAGGAATAAAGGAAGAGACAGAATGAGGGAGGGAGGGAAGGAGATAAGAGAGGAAGAAAGGGAGGAGGGAGCAAGGAAGRAAGAAAAAAAAGAATGAGAGAAAAAATCAAGACAATGGGTTGGAAGAAAAAAATGATATTAATGAGCTCAGAGAATTGGTAAGTAGACTAAGAAATTGCAGTTCAGAGAAGTTAGAAGTTCCTAAAGGAATCATAGTAATGGCAGAAGTGCAGGCTATTTCAATGCAAAAAAGCATGGAAGAGAAGAAACCATGTCTTCATGATACAGCCATGGTAAGATAAACCATGATAAGAAATGATGTAATCTTAATCACCTGTGCTTAAATTCCCACAAAAACAAGGAAGACACACAGAAAAACTGGAAACTAGATAACCAGGTCTAATGACCAAGAACAAATGCGGAATAGTAGCACAAACCTGTAGAGACAAAAATCAGTAAATTCAAAGCACAAAGTATGATACAAATGGAAAAAAAATGTAAAGTGTTCTGGGTGGTATACATCTCACCTAAATTTAGCCATCAGAAATGAAAATGTCTAATCAGAGCTAGCTGTCAACGGATAAGGAGGAACAGCTCTGGCGTACAGTTTTCCCCAGTTCTTTTAGGTTGAGATAACTATCCATTGCTCCTGATTGTAGAGGAAGTCCAGATGACCAAAATCTACAGATCAGAAATCTATGTGTTCAATATCTATAGAGCTTAAGTTAGGCGTTATTAAACCCATTTCCATAATTACTTAGCTAATAAAAGCTAATGAAAGGAAGACCTACAAAAGGAAGACAAGAGGCTTCATCTCCTGCTTGGTGGAAAGGGAAGGTTGTTGATGCCAAGGAGACAGAGGTGCTTAAAGTTTCTTTTTGCTTCAGATTTCATTATGATCAGATATTTAAAACAAAACATTGCAGACAAAGACTAAGATTTTTCTTTCAATAGAAATAGAATATGTTAAGGAATAGATAAGACAGATGTTTCTAAGTTGGCTGGGTGTGATGAAATTCACTGTATCATACTTTGAGAATAGGCTAAATTATTCTCAGAATCATTTACACTTATCTTTGAGAGCTGATAGAAATGGAGAAATCCAGAAGACTACAGAAGTGTAAAGCTAGCACCTACTAGCAAATTGGGAGGGGGGAAAAAGGAAGAGGAAGGAAATTATTATCCCGTCAGCTTCGCTTCCATTCCCAGAAAAACATTGAAACAAACCAAATAAAAACTTCATAACCAGCTAGAAAATAACAAGGAGATCAATACTGACCAGTATGGTTTTCACAGAATCACAGAATCACAGTCAAGACTCATGAAGATAACCTAATTTCTTCTACAACATGGCAACTAGCCTCAGGGTTAGCGGAGAATTTCTAAATGCTTTGGCATTACTAAGACTTCTAACATTGCCTCAGGTGACATTCTCCTAAGCCAGCTAGGGAAACATGGTCAAAACAGAACATCTGTTGAATGTCTGATTGGAAAATGATAATTAGAAAGTAGTTATTAATTTTTCACTGTCAAATGGAAATCTGTATGAATGTGGTTCTATCCTGAGTGTGGTTCTAGACAATTTTCTTGTTTTACAGATTTGATAAGAAAAGGAAGAGTGAGAAGGGAATGTGATCATTAAGTTTACAATTGATATTGGGCTGGGAGTATTTAAAAGCATGCCAGAGACCAGACTTTAAATTTGAAATGGTCACAGCCAACTGGAGAAACTATTTGAAGAACAAAAATGCATTGCAATAAGGACAAATAACAAGTTATGCACTTATGCAGAAATAATCAACCGCCATAAATACAAGAAGAGAAACAAATGATCAGGCAGCTTCACTGTGGAAAAGAACCCAGGCATTTAATGGATCACAAACTGAACATGAATCAACAATGCCACGTAATTGCCATAAAGGGAAAAACCTACTGGGATATGTAAACTGGACTGTTGTCCATGAGACATATTTCTCTTCCATTCAGCACTTGCATGGCCTCTGCCAAACAAAATTTGCCACAGTTCAACAAGGATGTGACCCAGGTGGACAGGGTTCAGAGGAGAATGATGAAAATTATGAGAAGCATAAAAAATCTGACTTGGAAAGACAGGTTAAAAAGAAGACAGAGAGGACATACAGTAACAGTCAAATGTATAAAGGGGAGGGAAAATCTTCCCATTGTCAGCTTCTGGACAGAACAGCCTGTAYGGGCATCACAGCTACAGCAATTTGGTTTATGTTATCAGGGCAAGTTTTCTTACAGTATTGAAGCACAGGAGCATATTTTTGTGAAAATTATAGAAGTTCCCCTATCGGAAGTTGGACAAGCAACTGTTGATAATGACAGATTTATATTTGATCCTGCCTTGCGATAGTAGGTGATTTCTTATGTAGACTTATTTCCTATTATTTTTGTTATAAGGCTTTCAAAAGAACCCTAATTTATGCTTGCTTTCTGCTAATCAAAGGACATATCTTCTTTCTGTAATCATTTGTTTTGGTGGTTTACGTGGAGAATTCTTTATGATACAGTCTGTAGAATTTTTCTGAGATAGTTGTCTTTTGTCCCTTTTATGTATTGCCTATAGATCTAAGGCAATATTTTTAAGGTTTTCATGAAAAGTGATGAAGAAAAATGAACTGATATATGCTCTACAATGATATGCATATATGACATTTCCAAACTGAATCTTTTTTTCCAGAGTCCACATTAGGAAAGTTTGAAAATCACCATATTAGACTTTAAATACACACCTTAAACCAGGTATTGTATTGTCTTATCTTAGTGATTTTGATTCATGGTTTTGAYTACAATTGGTGAATGATAAGAGGGAAAAACACTGTTTAAAATAGCAGTCATATACTTCCGATGTGTATGGTAATAATGGCCATCAGCTTTGCCCTCACAGTTTTTTAATAAACTTCTACCTTAAATGTCAGATTCCATATGCAGATTTTTTATTCTGCTGTAGATGGTCTTGCTCTGCAGGTAACTCAAATACCTTTAAAGGAAAATATATCCACTATTATCGAGACTTTTTAATGGAAATCCTGGAAATACTGCCCGTATTGGAAAAAATGAATGTGGTATTAAATCTGTGTTATTACTGGAATGTATTCTTGCAATGTATATATTTAAGGAAGAGTCAGAAAATGTAAATTCAGAAGTATTTCACTATTTTGAACTCTATGAACTCATGAGTGCTAAAGCCTCCATTTTCAGCTGAGTTCTATGTTGGCATGTTTTTCTCATGATGTTTATTAGTAAAGAGAAAATGTCACCATTCACACACAGAAATTATTTCATTGCTGAAAACACAAACTGTACCTGATTTGATAAGATCTTTAGTGTCAATATTATCACTAGATAGCTCACAGATTCACAGAATCAGAATGGTTGAGGTTGGAAGGGACCTCTGGAGATCATCTAGTCCAACCCCCCTGCTCAAGCACGGTCACCTAGAGCATGTTGCACAGGATTGCRTCCAGGCAGGTTTTGAATATCTCCAGAGAAGGAGACTCCACAACCTCTCTGGGCAACCTGTGCCAGTGCTCTGTCATTCTGACAGTAAAGAAGTTTTTCCCCATGTTCAAATGGAATTGTCTGTGTTTCAGTTTGTGCCAGTTGCCTTGCATCCTGTYGCTGGGCACCACAACTAAACATGAAGTTCTTTATTGCTGYGAATTTTGTTTATAAGGTAGCAAGTAGTCTGCTTGTGTTAGGATTTATTTTTTCTACAGACTTTTCTTCTATGAACAGTTTTTTCTAAGAACTTCCTTTTTGCCAGTTAAATTCAGTCAGTCTACCTTGTCTTCATCTGGAGAAATCAAACAACACAGAAAAAATAAAATGAATCCAGAGAGAAGTCTTGCAATATAAACAAAAAAGAGGTATATAGCAAAATCATCCATGACTGGAATTGGTCCTAACTGTTCTTCATAACTATCAAAAATAACTCATAATGATACTCATTACTTACTAAATATATTTCATTGTTAAATCACAACAGTTGGCATAAAGCTGTTCAAAACTATCATTCTTGTTTTTTGGATAGGAAAACTGAGGTGCACAGGTGAAGAGAATGGCCCAGAGAGACAGATCAATGACAAAGGCAAGCATATAATTCTTTAAAATGTCCTGTAAAAYCATTTGTTTATAATAAGTGGCTTTCTTATATGCATTTCACTACCATTTGCATCACTTCATAATCTTGCAAGCTCACGTCCAGTCACTGAGCAAGTGCTAATTGTAAACTGAAAGTATGTTATAAATATGCAACAGTCCTCTTTGAAGGACTAGGGATAAACAGTATGTTGTTGTTTCCACTGCAAATGAATATGGTACGCTCTTATTATTTGATTTAGGAAAGTATGGGCATATTCTTAGTTGTTTATTCAAAAAAAAAGTTTATTTTGTCTCTGAGAGCTCTGTATTCTAGCTTCTCTATAATAGCTTTCAGCTCAGCTTCCAAATGACAAGTACAAATTGTTTATGCATTTAATAAAGTGAAAAATATGTACTGCATCAGTGAACTAAAGCCAAAAATTTGGTTGTGATTGTGGCTGAATGGTAGGAAGTTTAACCAGAGGTAGGATCAGTTGAGCTCCAGCTTTCTTTGGGASCTCTGACCCCTCAAATCAGACTTGCCTTCTCCTGATGAGACAGTTCAGAACAGACATTGCTTGTCTCTGCCTGGTGCAGCTATTAAAGAAAGAAAACAACATAACACCTCGGCTGGAATCCTTCCAAATGAAATCTCTGCAGGTTGTACAATGGTGAGATGAACACATTTCCCCATTGCTTTGCAGAATCTGAAATGATTGCAGTTAGTGCAAGGAATGTTTGATGTCCTTTGGCTGCAGGGCTTTTTTGGGGTATTTTAAAATCAAAACTTGTGCCTGCCGAGTGACTCACAAAAGAAGCATTCCATTTCAGGGAAGGGGCAAACTGCTGTGTGTTCCCTACCGGCTAATCTTAGAAAAGGATTTTTGAAATTCTTTTACATTTGAAATTAATAACAGCCATTCACTAGTTTTAGTCCAAAATTCACATTCAGAAAAGTGGATAAATGCCATTTGAGTAAAATGCTCCAAGCAGTGACCTTAAAGAGCCTCCAAGCATATAAAAACTCTAAAATTGTGGGTCTTTTAACAGCCCTTTGCCCTAAAACTCTAGGAGAAGTGTATAAAGCTTAATTTTAACAGATCTGGGATTGAGTCCCTAATTGAGGAATATCATATTTTATGCAGTAAGTCTGTCAAGCCAATTTTCAGAACCTCAACTTTAATACAAGGCTACCTCCTATTTTCTTAAATTGAATACAGCAGCCCAGACACTTATGCATCCAGTAGTTTAGCATGTATCTTGTGGCACAAATACATTGACATGTTGTACATCATTATCTATTTAAGTTTCCTCCCTACAAAACATATTTGAAAGGGAACCTAGTTATCTGTAATTTGCATATGGAGTTATGGGATGGGATGAAATTTTATACTGGATACCTACAACTGACTAAATTAAATCTGGATTGGAATATGGAAATAATCTCCTATCAACATGGACAAGAAAGGAATGAAAAGAATGGAAAGGAATGAAGAAAAGCCAACTTCTGATTTGAATCATGGGATGGACATTTAGAGTACCACGAGGAAATTCARAAGAGTTTATTGCTAAAAATATACATTGCATAGATAGATAGATAATATGAATTGTTTCTAAACTGTTTAGTTCAGTCTGAATTCTGAGCAAAGCAAACTTTCTTGCCTTAATCCCATACTTCAACTACCATTTACAATAATTGTCATAAAATGTGCAACTGTAGAACAGTCCTTGAAACAGATTTTGTTTCTGCGCAAATATTTTACTACTCAAAAATTACATTTTAATGAAATATTTAAATAGATTCCATCATAATTCTCTGTATTTACCAATTGCTAAGATGAAAATCTGTTGGTAAAATTACAGAAATGACCTCTAAAATATTAAGGGTTAAAAGATATCATTATCATGCAACATTCTATTTTTAATATTTCTGGCAATTTAGGCATAATAATTCATACAACAACAGTTCCTGGGGTGGGAATAGGGCAAGGTTTGAGATCTAAAATTATATTTTTCCTGAAGCAGCAAGCAATATAATTTAAGTGTTCTATCACTAGTAATTTGATTTGGTGTTCATTATAATAACAGTAATAATAACAAATTCAATTGCTATTAATGRAAATGTCATATGCACTTTCATAGAGGTTTTATTGTAATTCAGTATTAATCAGTGTATCATTAAAATAAAGTGTTATCATCTAATTTGTATTTATTCAAGCATAAAGGCAAAAAGTCTATTATCATGTACTGTACTGTTATGCARTCAAATCAGGTCTTTTTATAAAACAACTTAGCTGTATGGGGGCATCTTTTTCTTATATTACAGTGGAGCAACAGTGTATCAGCATGTACTGATTCACATTACATATACCTAATGCTCTGTTGCAATAGCAAGGTTTAATTTGCTTGATGTTTTCTTTGCAAAAGCATCTGTGCAAGATCTTCAAGGTTAGAGCATGCTAATACACTTTTCGGGTCCATGGTGCCTTCCATTATAAAATAGTATTTTTGTTTGAGCAGGTTATCTTTGTTAACAGAGAGTAGACTAAAMTATAGTTTAATATAACAGCTCATAACCTGTATGAGGGGCAGATTTTTCTATTTTCATAATTTAAAATATAAGTTCACCTTCCTATTCATATTCTACACTCCCAGTTACAGTTATTGTATAGAACAGAAAAAATTCCACAAAAAACAAAAAATTAATCTTATGTAAGAAATAACACTCATTTCATTGACATTTTCAACAGGACTGATGCAACGTCGCTTTAGATCAGCCAGAATCTAGATGGTAAGGACTCTTGTCTGGATAGTGAGAACACTGCGCTTGAAACCCTTCAAGCCATAAATACATTTCAGTTAGGTCTCCTGTATTCTGAGCCTATGTTGTATTTGCCAGATTTTTGTAAAAGAGGAAATATCTTCAAGACAGTTATTCAGTAGGAGTGGGCATAAAGGATAGTGTTTTAAAATCATGGAATAATTTAGGTTGGAAGGGACCCCTGGAGGTCATCTGCACTGACCCCCTGCTCAAAGCAGGGTCAACTTCACACTCAGAACAGGTCGCCCAGTTGAACTGAATATCTCCAAAGACAGAGATCCTTCAGCCTCTCTGGGCACACTGTGCTTCATGGTGAAAAAATGTTTCCTTATATCTAATCAAAATTTCTCATATTCCAACCTGTGTTTGTCACCTCTCATCCTATAGCTCTACACCTTCAAGAGTGGTCTGGCTCCATTTTTTCTCTAGCAACTCTCTATTAAAGRTAGCAGTAAGATCCCCCTCAGCCATCTCTTCCTTGGACTGAACAAGCCCAACTCTCTCAGACTCTCCTCACACGGCATGTGCTCCAGCCCGCAGTCATCTCTGTAGCCCTCCACTGAACTTGCGCCAGTTTATTGACATCTCTCCTGTTCTGGGGAGCCCAGAACTGGGCGCAGTACTTAGGATGCAATGTTGTAAGTGCCAAATAGAGGGGAATGATAACTTCCCTTTATCTTTCAGCCCCTTTCTCACTAATGCATTTAGGAAGAGCATACTGCTGGTCCATGTTCACCTTGCTGTCCTCCAAGACACTCGGGTCCTTTTCTGCAAAGATGTTTTCTATCCAGTTGGCTGAAGCCTTTACTGATACGTGGGGTTATTCCATTCCAGGTGAGGACTTTTAGTTTACCTTTGCTGAATTTCACAAAGGTCCCTGTCAGCAAATTTCTCCAGCCTGTCAAGATCCCTTTAAAYGGTAGCCCTGTCCTCTAGTACATCAATTAGTAACCCCCACCCTGTATGGTATTATCTGTGAACCTGCTAAGGGTGCATTCCATCCCAACATCCAGGTCATTAAAGATAACAACAAACAGTATTGGCACCGTACTGAATCCTGAGGAATGTTACTCTTTTAACTGGCTACCAGTGGGGCTTTGAACTGCTGATCACAGACTGTTGATCCCAAGGGTTTTCCACCTCCATAGTTTTTCACCTACCTAGTAATCCATTCATGCAGTCCATATCTGCCCAACTTGGCTACAAGGATGCTGTGGGTGACCATGTCATAAAACTTTCTACAAGTCAGGCAGAATGACATTCAAAGCTCTTCCCCATCTATCAAACCAGTCATTTCGTCATAGATGGCAACCAGGATCGTCAGGAGTGTTTTGCCCTTGATAAATTTGTGCTAACTTATCCAAATCATCTTCTTGTTCTTCATGTGCCTGGATGTGCCTTTCAGGAGGATTTTCTCCCTAACTTTCTTGGGGACTGAGATGAGGATTTCCAGGCTGTTTTTCCCTGGATCCTCCTTCTTGCTCTTCTTGAAGTTAGACCAGGTATTTACCTTTCTTCAGTCATCAGGCACTGCTGATTGCTACTACCTTTCAGAGACGGCAGAGGAAGGCCTCACAGTGATGTTGGCCAGCTCCCTCCTCTCACTTCAATGCATCCCGTACAGTCCAGTATGTCCAGTTTGCTTAAGTGGTCCTTATTCAATCTCCTTATATCCTAGGTAGCATTTCACTCCCCCAGGCTGTGACACTAAGTGCAGGGATCAGGGAGCCTGAGAGCAAAGCCTGACAGTAAAGGACAAGGAAAAGAAGACACCAAATACCTTAACCTTCAGCACACCCAAACTTTTGCTGACAATATACCAGTAGAAACCTTTCTTTTTGCCATGCACATCCTTCAGTTGATCCCAAGTTGAGCTGTGGCTTTCACAGTCCCATCCCTGCATGCCCAGATAGTATTTCTGTATTCCTTCTGGGCAGCTTCTCCTCACTTTCACCTTCTTTATGCTTTCTGTGTTTGAGCTCAGCCAGGGGATTCCTGGTGAGCCAAGCTAGCCTTTTGCCAGGCCTGTCAGATTTCGTGCCTATCAGAGCAGACCATTCCTGGCCCTGAGGAGGCTATCCATGAAGAACTCTGATGTGCCTGCCTGTCTGGAAAAGGGGCCCCGATGCAGACCCGCCATGAGATGTCTGTGGTACTGGCCCATACAGGAAATGAGGCAGTGTTGTACAGTCAACCAGCATTTTGTTTTCAACCTGGAGCAGGGAGGAGAAAGAGGAAGTCACATTCTTCAGTTCCCCCACTTTCCAGGGCACTGGTATCAAAGTTATACATAGTTGTTAAGTAGGGCTAATCGTGGGCTGGACTTCCTACTTTGAGACAAATTCCACTTATTCATAGTAGTAAGCCCCATATGTTTAGGTGCTTTCTTCACAGCTAGTAATCAGGTGCTGTTAGTAATAAACAGTCATCTGATCATAGATTGACATTGGAACAAATGTTTCCAGGAGTATCATTTTTCTCATGGAGCAATACTAAGTTATATAACCATCATCTTTAGTCCTTCTGCCTTACTGATTTAGAGACTGGATGTCACATATGTATACATACATACATACATATATATATATATATATATATACACACACACACACAAAATATATATATTCACACATACCATGATGCATCTTAGTTGGTGTGCTGCTTCATTCCAGTGACTAATACCAAAGGGACGTTTTGAATTAATGTAGACCTTTAGTAAATCAAAAAGGCAATTCAATACAACACAGCAGGGAGAGGATGGAATATCCACAACACTGGAAAAATATTTTAAGAAGGGCAGTTGTTTGTTAAGGCCTAGGGAATCGAGAGAGACAATTTAACAAAATGGTCTAATAAAGATCAGAGTTGTACTGAACAATAATAAAACCCAGAACTGAACAAAACAAATCTAGGAAATATCTCTAAAAGCCTATCAAGTAAAATGACTCACTCTCCCAACCCAGGTGGTTGATTATAACCTCAGTCAAGAACAGATCTCAGAATTTTATGCTGCGCTATGCCTTAAACCCACAAGGTTCACTCATTAAAGAACCTAAGCATTGTAGCATATAACTTTTAGATGGCTAACATTGAGGTACTTGCTCCCAGAGCCTTAGTTAGGCACTTACACATCATTACATAGTCTATGGGAAAAAAATGGTGTCTTAAAACCATATATAAAATTTCCAGCTTGCTATATAAGGACTCATCTAAAAGCAGAGGAAATACTAAAGAAGGGGGCAATTTTAAAATCCTGCATCTGTCTGGAAATTAAAAATTTCAGTCAGGACTGCAAAGAGGATTTCCCATGTCCTTGGAATATACTATCTGGAATTTCTTCTAATGGAAACCTATATACACAATTTTTATCACAGATATGAGAATGCTGTGATGTTTTAAAGTTCATGTACAAGACACCACTCAAACCTCTTGCTCCTCACAAAAACAGCTGCTATGAATAGGTCCCTCCTAAGCTTTTGCAGCACTAAAGGCACTCCTAAGGTTTTTGGTTCCCTAAACTCATCTTGGAAACTGGCTGGATGTCAGTGGATGATTTAATCTACCCACAACTGTGCTTACAGTTTCTTGAGAAGGCAGACAACCTCATTCTGTATGAAGCTGAACTTTCCTTTGTATTCACAATCATTTTCATATCCAATAACTCAGTAATTGAAATAAGACATATCTGAAAAGCATTGCTAGGTCCTAGGGAAGGCAGAAGAATTCAGAAGTGAAAGAATATGTTTTGAATAATACAGAGGATGAAGAAGGAGGCAAAAGAGACCCTAGAAATTTGTGCATGCTCCTGAATAGAATAAAACACCTTCTTTGGAGGATGATGGCTACTTCTCAAGCAGTGTTTCAAAGCCTGACTGGGACTCCTGCTCGCATTCAGACTTTACTAGTCTTGATGGCAGATGGATCAGTGAATGAAATTTACATTTCAGCAAAACAACTCTTGGAAGCTATGCTGTATCCTGATTTCAACCTTGACTGCAAAGTACTCCACGTCTTACATGATACCAAGTGTTCTTGGAATTTTCTTTCTTTTTCTTTTTTGTTTTTGTCAAACAGTAAGAAGTTTATTAAAATGAATACAGAYAAATAGACCAACAAGTCTGAGAGCTGACAGACATCCTAGGAAGCACAGTTAGAAAATTTTACAAAGTTATGTGTTAATTAAGTTATAGGATAGTTTGGTTGATTCCACTTGAYAGAGGAACTAGCAACAAACTGATTTATATATACAAATCTGAAACAGTTTGAAATTATGTCTTCTGCATGGCATGGGTTGTAAGTTGGGTCATATAATGGACTTTCTATTCTGCTTCTATTTTCRACTTCAGCAGGCTTGAAAACTTGTATGGTTATAAGCCCTGCCAAGATCTGGGCACCTACTCTAGGATCTGGCACCTTCACGTTTGAGGGACAGAACATAGACCRCAGTGCTCTGCACTGGTGGTGTGCCTCTTTACTTGTTGGTTTTGGCGAATCCAGTCACTCTGAAATACAATTGGAGCCTACACCTCCAATGTGGTTACCTTTGCTACTAAGCAGTAAGACTCTAAATGACAAATATTGCAATATTGTCACTTTGCAAAGTCTGCTGACTGGTTCTGCTTGTCTTTTTTGCTACTCTACCAAGTCCTCCAATTTTGTCTTTTCTTTTTTTAGGAGAGRATAATCTGAATTACTTTAATATAAATTATTCTCCCCTGAGGGGCAAGCATTCTGTCAGACAAAAAGTAAAATCCCTGTCACTGGGACTTCACTTCCTGTTGTTTTTATTTTCTTTCAGTTATTATCATCAGCTCATGAGGGAAGAGTTAGTAGGCAAATAAAGTAATGTTTTCTGGCATTCCTGTCAATTTCTACCTACAAGATTTTTCCACCTGACCAGCTGGTTCATTTTGGCTGGAAATAGATTTTTTCTGCTCTGCTTGAAAACTTAAAAAATGTGTAAATGCGTTTGTGTTTTATATTCCTCTTACTGCTTCCGTTCAAGGATTCCAAACACCATAACAGGTGACTTTGCTCTCAGATGATCTACRGACTTTTGTAACTGGTAGCAGACAAAAACAAGGGACAGATTTTTGTTTTTAATTCCTTGCTAAAGGAGAGTTGACAAACTGTCTGTTAAAGAATTATGTATACTCTTTTCCAAGTTCGGATTAGGATAGTGGAACCTGTTTAATTCAATGCAAGAGGAACTGCTGGCCAGAATAATAGAAAGGACTGCACATATCTTTTAACTTTCTCGTACTAACCATAATGACAATGAATGAATATGGCATGTCTTACTCGAAAGATACTACATAACTCATATATGAAATGTCCAAGTATGGAATATATCAACTCTTACTCACTGATTTTGACAGGCTTGGGAGTAAGCCCATTGTCTCCAGGTCAGGCCCAAGAGCCCATTCATCATCTCTAGAACCTAAATTAAGTGGGTATTAATTCAAAGGTTAGTCTCCCACTTTAAATTAGGTCCTCRGAATTGCACTCTAAAAGACGTTCTCTACTGACCAGAAAAACAAGTGCAGGAAAGCTGGCGGGCTAATTCAAATGTCTATGTGAAGTATTAAGAAGTGAGCAGTAGGAATCTTCTCTCTTTTCCCTGCAGTCTTCTTACTCCTGCTCCACTGAGAAATTCTTACCTGTTAGGAAGACAATTATCAGACAATATGTTAGGCAAGAAGCCCATTTTCTTTCAYGATTTTGGTACTCTGGGCAAGTCCGTTCCCTTTCTTTCTTTCCTACATGTGTCAGTTTTGTATTTTTATACTAGAGGTGTATATTTAGGCTGAAGGAGTCTCAGTCCCTAATTCCAATACAATGCACATAAGAAGTAGATGACCAAGACCGGGGCCTGGGATGTTTTGGATATGGACTATTAGTTATTATTTATTCATTCATCAGTGCAGCAAGTCCCTAATTCTGGTTCAGATCTTTAGGCATTACTGCAATAGTAAACTCAAAAGTGATTTTAGATCTAGATCCAAGTGCTATATATGTCATATTATGATAATTTCATATGCAGTGTTTTCAGAAATGACCTGCTACCAAAGGAAGCTATAAACTTCCTAAGACAATTGACACATCTTATAAATGTATTTCAATTGACTCTCTCTCTAAAGACCTAATTTCCACATCCCCTAATTTGCCAGTAGGCACACAATAGACTTTTAGGATGTATAAATCATGAATCAAAAAAAAAAAGATAAGAATCATTCAAATAATAGCCTATTACTTGACAGTCCCTCTGTACACACCAAATTATTTACCACCAGTTACAGACTGCAGCTTCTGCCAGACAGAATCTTTAAATGATTAAGCTGGATTTTAACARGGATTGGTTTCATAACTCCTGATATACACATTTCTGCTCTTTACAATAACATCAACAAGATTCYTATTAGGCAAAAGTCTACTAGCAGAAGTTGCAGATCATTGCTGAGTTATGTTTTGTTACTTAATCATTCTTCAGAGGCTTTAAAATCAAGTAAAATATGAAGCTATCCTTACCTGAAATCACTGAAATAGCTCTACCTTATCACACCTTTTCAGAGGGTGCTAGATCTAAAAGAGGAGCACTCTATTGTAGAAATTTTGCAGAAAAGGGAAAGTATCTTTTTTCTAGCAATTGTTTTGCATGGTGACTTCACTCTGTTCTTCTGGAGGAAACTAAGATTTCCAAAGATAATATTCAAGATGTTTTGGGGACTCATCCTTCTTA
Organism: Apteryx rowi; assembly: GCF_003343035.1. Lineage (NCBI taxonomy): Eukaryota > Metazoa > Chordata > Aves > Apterygiformes > Apterygidae > Apteryx > Apteryx rowi. The sequence goes on from NW_020450975.1 coordinate 361,155, forward strand.
TCACAATAACCTAGCCAAAACTCTTCCCCCCCTATCCTCTTTCCCATTTACTTTGCAATGATTTTCACAAAGCATATTAAAAGTTTGGGGTAGATATAAAAGCAGAAAACCATTAAGAAAGGTACCAGTCATGCCCATGCCACCAACTAAAATAAGAAAGTACCACATCTTTCTTATAAATGCCTTAGGCCCCTGCTCACATCTCCAGCTACATACTTTGTGTTAGATAAAGGACACAAAATCGAATAGACTCTGTAGTTACACTGTGAATCATTACCTGCTTGATTTTTATAGGTTTTCCCACTTTTTCCCAAGGCTTAACCTGTGTAAGAAAGGTGAACAGAAGCTTTTTGTTCATGKAAGAAATTTTATTTTCTGTAAAACAAATAACAACAATAGCCAGAATCAATCATTTCTCTTAGATTCATACAAGTCATACATACGTGCTGTGAAAGGACTGAAAGATTTGCTCCTCTGTTCTTGAGTGAGAGATCACTYAGACCCTCCAGTTATAAATTGCACTCTCAAATAAATTTTCTATTAAAAAAAATAGAAAGGACATTTTGAATCTGCACATCTCAAGGCTTTCATAATCAAGATTGGTAACTGCCTCATTTTTTTTTCAGAGTAATTATAACACATCGAAAAAGTTCTTCATCAAAACACATCTTGTAGAGCCAGACTATCAAAATTAAGGAAAAGCTTCAACTTCATTCTAAAACACTTTCTTCTAATACTTTCACACTGTAAGTGATTTTTACAAGGTTGAAAATTTAGACACCCTCACTCCCCAAACCAGTAATATTTACTGACATTCTTATTTAGCTAGTAGACTCCATTTTTAGCATCTTCTCTCATTTAATTTTAAGGTGACAGAACAAAATTTTTGACCAGGCTCATACTTACACAACAGAAGTAAAATCATTAGATGCAAATTGTTAAGGGGGCATGATCCAAACCCTACTGCAATGAACACGAAGATCGCCACTCCAGCAGAAATAGCAGTCAGTCTGTGAAATCTGCTGAAAAATAATGAGCATTCACTACCAGCAAAGTGTTAAATTTTGATTATACAGGGAAAAAAAAGACATGATTTTGCATAGATGTATGCTTATAATGCTTTAACACCAGCACTAATATTCCTCTTCAGATTCTGAATATTTCTATGGCAGTGCATGAGAACTCCCGGAAAGTGATAAAAGCTGAYAGTGTTTCATCTCACCAACTAGACTGACAGCAGTGGCAAAGTTAAACAAGCGTCCTCCTTGAACAAAACTGAATATAGCTAATATAAAATATATCTTTCGTAATAATGYTCATGAAATGAAATTCAAGGTATGGTTTTAGTTCTTGCAGCCAGTTTTTCATGTGTTGTACCACATAATTGCAAGTACACATTTGTACATCTGACTTGCAAATATAATTACTTCATTTGGGGCCTGCAACTCAGATATCTGATTTGTCAGATATCTAAATGTCCAAATAAGCATTCATCTAGATGTTTTGCAGACTTTTGGATAACTTAGCATAAATGAGTGCTTATAGTTCATTTTCCTAGCTGTAGAAATAAAACTGATCATTTTTTGCTTTGAAAGAGTTCTTTTAAATCTGTATCTTTTCTTTTTCTTGATTATATTATCTGTATAGTATTTAACTCCTTGATAACCATGATTTAAAGTAAATTGATTAACTATGGGATGAGTTACTAACTGATATGAAAAAGAATGGAAWAATCTAGTCCTTTGACTGTCATGTAGTTTTAATAACCTCATTCTACAGTCTTATCWTTTTTGAAATATAGAAAGAAAAGATATATGAAATAAAAGATATAAACAGGCTGACAAGTGCATGACAATTAATAAAGAGGTATTGAACACTGCATTACTTTTTACTGTATTTCTAAGTAGTACTATCAATCAAAAATGCTTTTATGCAAGGCTGATGTCAAATCCATATATAACAACAGATTTGACAGGTATATTTTTCATACACTGGTACATCTTTGACATGCACAGTCTGGTTTCCCAAGTCATTATGGACAGATTCTACTATTTATCCACTTATTCTGTCCATGAACCACTGACTAATTTTGGCACTCAGTCCAGTCTTCAAATATGCAATCCAGATTCTGATTCTGTTATCACTTCATTTCATCTAGAAATGGAATACATAACTTCCTTAAGCGCAACTGTATTTTTGCTTTTTTTAACTTCAGCATCTTTTTCTTGCATCAAATACCACAGTTTCACATACTTTAAAATGGACAGTCAGCTGCTCATAGGATTAAGGCACCTACAGAAAACCTGAGACTGATTCATTTCCCCATATGCATCCTATGTCCCTTTTTTCCCCATGGCRTCTATATGTGTAGATCATGTTCAGTCAGCATACCCTCTCTTGATGTATGACCCAGCGTGGCAGAAACAGCTGGTGTTTTTATCTTGCATAAGAGGTCCCAGAGAGAGCAAGAATGAGAAAGAGAGCGAGCAAGACCAAGAGCAAGAGAGCAAGCATGTTGTGTTGCTGCCCCTGAGGGTGAATCATCCCAGCAGGGCTGTGCGCTGAAGAGAGCTCCTCCAGAAGGAGTTACAAAGCTGCAGTTCTGCACTTTAGCTTTCAGGTAATGAAACTTGCAGTCATCGGGCAATGTGGTGTGTGCAGGCATGCTGTTCTGCTGTACCCCGACACACGGTCCCTCTGCAGTGTGACCTGGCACATGGGTTCTCTTCTAACAGGACTTCAGAAAGCGGAGATGTTTGCCAAGGGACTAAGCAGATTGCACCCTTCCTTACAGACCATCTCACCTTGCTGTTGCCAGAATAAGATCATTACTGGCTCTGCCAATGCTATATTCTGTTCATATAAAGAAAGAGTTCAGTCATGACAGGATGAGGGGTTTATTCATACATATGCCAGTTGGGATCTTGAAATTTAACGTTCTTCCAAAAAAAGTCCTGAAATACTGAAGTTATTAGGAACAAGCTTCAAGCAAAATGAAATAGTAGCTGCTGCTTTCTATAGCTATTTGACTGAAGGTGGAGGGGACCTTTTTCTCCCTTTCAGCATGYTCCCCAAATCATGGAAGGCTAACAGGAGGTAAATCAATTCCTTCCAGGATAGTGTCCCAGAATTATTTTATAGCCTATGCTGTGGTAYAGGAAGACATCTAGTTTTAAAGCCTTTCCATGTGTTTAGTAAGGTAAGAAGCAGATAGAAATAACATAGGAAACAACATAGGAATAAGTTGGAAAGAAGCTAGCAGTCCAATTGGTACTAGGATGGTTCACCTTTAGTCGGTGAATTAATCACCACATTGTAACAGAGGATAAAGAGGCAGATGCAAACACTTTTTGGTGATAGAGAATTATTTATACTAACTAAAACAGCAACAGATAAAATTGTGAAACACTTGAACAGGACTTCTGAGCTGACTAACTCATCAACAGTAACAACAATATTCAAAGGAAGCACTGGCACTATGACGCATTTTGGAAGTGCTAGTTTTAAGCTATTTGTTGATTTTGAGAGATGGTGCCTGAGCTGTAACCTCGAAGAGGAGAAGATACCAGAAGCATATAGAGTTGAGAATTAATATCTTTCATGTTGGGTTAAGCAATAAAGTTTGGTGCCTTCAGGTTAGGAGTATCTTCAGTTGTCAAACAAATCTGAATTCAAACACATAAGACCAGTGCTGGAGTTGTTATAGCTGGTGAAGATTGAAAAGTTTTCTACAAAGAAAAGTTCTTTGGAGACAAGTCTGTAATAGGGAAGGAATGACTGAGAGTTTCTGGGATTGTGTGCGATGAATGGTCAAGGGAAAGGAAACAGGGAGGGCTGTAATGTGCCAGAAGCTTGCTCAGATGTCAGGGGGAACAAAGAAACCGGAGGTGGTGAAGGTACAAAGTGGAGTGGATTTCTAAATGTCTGTAACATCTTAATCAGGTTTACATAGTAAGTTTGGCTCTGTGGTGTTTATTTAGCTGAACAGAGTCACCGAACTTTCTCTCCTGAGCCTTTAGTTAAACTGTGAGGCTTTGAAAATCACAAGCAAGTTTCCTCAGTGCAGAATCTGAATGAAGGCAAAGCCACATCAGGGAAAAGATATTGAATTCTTCTTCAGCATTTAAACATTTTATTGCCTTTGTGGAAAACAGTCACTCTGGGCTTAGTATGGGGACACACTTGCTCTAGCTCTAGAACCATCTCCACATAGTTTTTCTTTTAGTAATAAACTCTATTATTCTTTTCAACCATATGCCCAGAAAAATTGGTACTCACAGATGAAGTTTATTAGTACATGAAGAAGAAAATCCGAGCACCTCGAGTTTCTACATTTCTTACTACCTGCTACTCACATTGTGAGACCCAGATAGTTTCACAGAAAGAGCTGACAACAGAGAATCTTGTAATTCATCCACATTAAAAACAACTGAATTTCTGTCATAGTAAAACTGTATACTAGCACATGAACAGGAGCAAGCTCAGTGCTAAAGCAAGCATGATACTGTTTCTGGGTCCATCTGCACAGAGAGAACAGAAAGTTGTGTCTATAACCTGCGTTCTGCCATCACTGAAGGGGAGCAAGCTTCACTCTGGGATGCCTGAAGCGACAGTCATGGTTATTGTGCTCAGTTTCAAATATGCCAGCTCTCACCAGGGCCTATTATCTTCATCACAGCAGTGCCCTAACAAGGCTATATGCCCTCCTCAGCACTCAGAGCAGGGCTATCTAAATGGCTATGCATTGATATCTCATCTGAGGCTAAAACGCACTTACATAAGAGCACCACTCATGCTGACTTAATTTTAGTTATTTTGTTTGATTTTTTATTGTAAACTTTCTGACTTTAAAGATTGTAGATCTTTAGGCTGTTTTTCAGTTTTGCTATGTTCCCAGGTAGGCAAACCCTCCACTGAACTTCAACAGTCCTGATTCCCCTGAACCATTTCTGTGTTATATGTATTACACCCATTAGATAAATACCCAGAAGTAATTCTGGGGGCTGATAACCCAAGAAAAAAGCAGAAGCAATCCTAGGTCTTGCCTCTAAGCGTGAAGTAGTTTAAGTACCATGCTGAAGAGACAAACTGCTTTTTAGCTGATACATTATCTAAACCCTTGATCTAGTCCATAACATACCTCTCTGCACAATAGGCCGCCTTTGACCATAGGCTTGGACGTGTTCCTATCCATCATCTTCTCCCTCTTTCCATCATCCCAGTCTTTGCCTGGTGGTTAAGCCACTGTCCTAGAGCATTGTGGAGCAAAGTAGAGAAGGGCTTTTCTTCTCCCTGGTTTTGGGTGAGTGCTGTAGTCTAGGCTGACGTGCAAAAAGCAGGGGCTAGCTACCCCACTATAGCCTTCAACACCTCAGCTTAGGAAGCAGTGTCAGGCTCTGAACATCAGATTCACAGACAAGCCAGCCTAGGTCTCCAATTAGGTGCCTGAGGCCAGGCAAGCATCGCCTTCTCTTACCATCTGGTTTATTGGCTCTTGCACTCTATGCTGAATGTGATCATGTTCTTGGGCATTTGATCTTCCTCACTCCCTCTACAGAAAATGGAAGGCCCTAATTTATCACTGGTAATTCTGTTCCTGGGCCTGTATGCTTACCTTTAGGCTATGCTACACACAAAAGTATGAAAGTTTTCTTTGGCTGTGACCTCTATACACCAAGGAGTAGTAACCAGTAACTCCCTAAATTCAGCACGCACTCCAAGTATTCACATCCAAGCTGGACTACACATTTTCTTGAACCATTTAGCTTTTTTTTTTTTTTAATTGTAAACAAGTTGATCTGTCCATGTCCTTGAATGTTTAACAACTTTTACTATATGTATTTATCTGCAAGTCCTTGAACTGAATTTACTTATCGGAACTTACACTGAMTATATCTTGTTCTGTATGCAGATCAACCCCCTGAAACTACAGAAGTAAATACCACTCATGTGTGACTGGTTTCATTTGTGATTCCCATCTGCTGATAAAATACCATTGTGTTTGGTCTCACAGTACTGCAAAGTAAAGGTTAAATTAAGACAAAACAAACAAAGCCTGGTTCATTAACATTTAAAATCAGTCATAAGTAAACATCTTGTCCAGCCAAGTGCTGCAGGGCATGCTGCATGTCTAAGATAGAACCCCAAATTTTATGTAATACAGAGTGTCTYCTTGGAAAGTGTAGCCAAAGCAGAAGCCAGTTGCACCCATAAAGTAGAAAGATACCAAGCAAGATATAATAAGCATTTGTTTGCCCTGAACCGAGACAGGTACACTAAAATAGGATAACCTGTGACTGTGTATAAGAATTTTGTAGCATTGTAGGACTACTAACAGAGTTTTGTAACACAGCTAAGCATAAATATACAAACAACACAACTGCAAAAAGGCTAACAGAAATTTGTGATATAGTTGAATGAATGGGGTGCMGGAAAATATGTTCAAGTAGTAAAATCTTCAAGATAACAACTAAAGATGTAGAACAGGCAGCAGAGATGTCTGGTGAAACCAGAAATATCCTGCAGAGTAAGAAAGATGCCAGGAAAAAACAGAACAAATCCTGCTCCCAAAAATAAGGCTCACAGTGCCAAGGGCAAATGAGGTCATACCCTTYTCTTTTGGGGAGAGGTCAAGTAGCATAAAACATCAGCTATGAGAGAGGAAAGCTGGGGAAGAAAGAAGATAGCCCGCTTCATTTCTGGCTTCTCTCATCTAGCAGCTCTCAAACCTGATTGCCTTGACCAAGACCACTAGGGCTATCAGCACTAACTCCCCAGCCTCAGCTCCATGGTACTGTATATTCACAGTTAATTTAGGATATAAGTGTTAAGGACTGACTGCTTTGAGTATATATTGATAATAACTGAAAGTGATTAAAAGCTAACCATTGCCAGTGTGGGTTGTTAATGACTGTCAGTCTGGTAAAGTTTTGTTTTGAAGCTTGAAATTGGCCTTATTTGTCAGTCTTTCAAAGACTCCATCACAGTAATCTCCAGTTCCCTAACTGATACACAGATATATGCATATATAATATAATATCCATATATGTAAAATATGCATGTATACATATGCAATTTGCATGTATACTTATGTATATATACCCACACATATATTTATTAGCAACAAGAGCATCTGCCCTTTCATATATGCCCTTTCAGAAATCACTTTCAGGGTATCTCAGACATCTCAGAGATATGGAATCTCATTCCAGCTTCCAGACCACACGGTAYAAAAGCAGAGAGCTACACTATAGCTCCCTGCTGTCAGAATTAAAAGGATCTTTGATTGAACTGCTTGTAAAAAAGAGTTCAGCTCCTCCAAAGAGGAAGATGTTGCCTGGCAGCAGCTGAGGAACTTAATATACTTCACTYGGTTGTATTGAACCTTCAAGGACTCCATTTTCTCCTGGCACTGCACTTCAGCCTGCAGGATGCATCTCTACTTATAGCAATCACCTTGAATATTTTCTTCACTTCAGATCCCAGGGTCTTAGTTTCAACTTTTACTACATAAGGGAGACAGCACCTGACAACCAGCATACAGTAGTTCAAGTTGTATGCCCTTCAAAATTATCTGCAAGCATTATAAATCTACTGGTGACTTTCAGGGGCTGTTGTCAGGTCTAGTTTGTCCTACGGGAAAGGCTTCCACAGAGCAAGTGCAAGTTGCAGCACTTTCTAAACTTCAGAAAGCAAACATGTTCTGCACATATGCAGAATAGATTCCAGAGTTATATTCACTAAAGATAAGAATTGTCCAGAACTGTAGTTGTGCTCTCACCAGCAAAAATGCAGTAGTAGTTGCAAGAGCCTCTGCTTAGACATTCAGATTTTTGTCATGACAAAAGAAGAAGCTCTGCCCACCATAGGAAATTGGTGTGGAGATGACCATACTTCTATCCTACTGCAGAATGTACTAGTTTGATATGGGATGTTCTTTATTTTCYTATTTTCACAGTTTTTAAATAATTAAATGAAGTCATGATCATAATAGGCCTGTATTTTTTAATATTAGTCAATGTTGCAATAYTCTCTCTTTTTTCTCGTTCCCCAACATGATGTGGGGGGCTTTGCTTTATCTCCTGGTGTTCATAACAATATCATGTTTACAGACAGAACACATATGATGCAACCTCTTAAAAYAGAAAACTTACTCCAGGCAAACTTTAAATCTGAGAAATGTGTTATTATCTTACTCTTTATGGATTGTTTTAAACCTGGCATCTATTTGGATTTAGAAAAATTTAGGTTTAAAAACAACGATAGGAAATATGCCAAAGTGCCCTTAATTTTTGGCATGGCTCATCAGGTGACATTTTCATTGGACTGTTTCACAAATGAAGTATTGAAATTTTATATTTCTAGTAAATTTCAGTGGGTCAGTAGAGTGCACAGTGATAGATAATGGCAAAAAGTGCCTTTAAGGTGAAGAAGTCTCTAATATGGAGACAGAATACAGTAGCATAGATTGTTTTTATTGCTTCCTAGACATTCAAGGAACACTTTAAAATATGCCTGCTAAAGTAAATCAGCCTGATTAAAACTACAGAAAGTCAAAGCTAATGAGATAACAAATAGAGTCTAAATTGCACCTTCTACTCCATTCACTAGATACTCTAAGGAAAAACGCATATAGGCTTGAGTCTGGTCTTGTAGAAAGAAATCTGGAGTAGATGAAGGAACTGAGGTTAAAATTGCATCCCTTAGAAGATTTCTTTGAAGCTTTGCCATATCAGAAGAGTGATTCTGAGGCTAGTTCTGTCTTTTTTATTTTCACAGACTTATACACGTATTACAGCAAGTTCCTCTTGCCCATGGTCAGCAGGTAGTATCTTCATTTATACTTGTCAAGTTTTCCCCACAGAGCACTCCTTGGATTTTTTTTTTTATAATATTTTTGCAAGCATAATATAACAAGAGTTTTGTGTTTATACATTCATTTTCTGGTCTCTTATTTCTACTTCTTGGAGAGAAAAGGCATTCCATATAACCTCAAACCAGAAATAAGAAGTTTTAATCACTTGCTCTAAGCTTTTCTGAAAAAAAAATTCCATTTGTATATTAGAATAAAACATACATTAGAGAGAAGAAGAGAGATGTCTGGTTCAGCAAGTCTTTCTCAAATAAAGACTGTCTTTAGGTGGAATCAAGGCCAATAAATCTAGAAGAGGAAATTGTTTATTGGGGCAGACATTACTCAAGAGTATCTATGCTTAAACTGCCAGCCAAAAAAAGCCCTACTCAGTTCTTGCAGCTGGGCTAAGATGCAGAACAGACCACCTCTKCACTGTAGTTAACACGCAAAGATACACAAACGTGCAGGCTCACAAGCATTTTYAGGCTGCTAATGATGTCCCAGTCAAACAAGTGGGGGACAAAGACATCATAACTTTGTGAGCTATGTTTGCCCTACAGCATAGACATTGCCTCTGAGCTCATCAGATGGGAAGAACTCACCCTCTACTGATGCGTATGGGCACCTATGGGACTGTGGGATATGAGGAAGATCACTCKGAAAGGTCCTTGCATTTTGCATTCTTCTCTGTCCCAGTCACCAGGTCCCCTCGCAAGGTAATTAAACTGAACAGGTGCGATAGAAAGGAGTTTTGAAAAAGAATATAGGGTCAGGATGTAAAGAGAATTGCATAGATGTTGCACATGTTGAATGAGCTCCTTGTTGTTTTAGTATGCTTTATCTTACAGCTTTATAATAGCTTTTAGTTGTTTTGTGCTGTAGGCAAGAGAGAATATGGCTTTMCTTTGTGTCATTTACAGTTAGCCCAATAATACATAATCTCATTGATAGCAAGGACTAGTCAACACTATAAATCATATGTAACTATGGATTGGGACTTAGGCCTCATTATGCACTTTTCTACACCCTTACTGTAGGCAAAGGAGGAGACATATCATGTTAGAATACAAAATGAAATAGATAATGAGAGAGAGACATGAAAACACCTTTGTTCTGGTCTTTCACTTTGCAGTTACAAAACAGCAAAGAAACCATAGAACAAAATAAGAAAGAAAGAAAGAAAGAAAGAAAGAAAGAAAGAAAGAAAGAAAGAAAGATGACTTGTGTTGCAAAAGCTTGGTCAATAATAATAATTAAAAAAAGTTCTAGAAAGTAGAAGAAAAGCTTTCTTTTACAGGAAGTTTACTCTTCTTTGAACTTAATTTCTCCTTCCCAGACAATGTATTTAGAGTACTCTTGCCTATGTTATTATTTTAGCCCTTGATTCATAGTGCTGAACAAGCACTCAGGGAACAGAGGACAGTCTCTTAAAGGTTCCAAAAAAGAGAAGAAAGCTCTGCCAATTCAAAAACATATGTTAAAATATAAAAAAGTATCACTTGTTTTTTAAACATTCAGTATATTCTAAATGATTTTGCTCTTTAGAATATGATAAGTTTTTACCCYGTTAAGCATTATCTTTTTATTTCTGCTCGTGTTGTGTAGTTTTCAAAGGATAGCAATGCTGCGAGTCATTTTTTTAAAAGAACTAAGAACCTGATTCAGATTTATGATAATAGGAATGTTTACAACTACGGTATTCAAGGTTTCCCTGCTAAACTCTTGGGTTTAGTCACCATCTTTCTGAAAATTTTGCTTTCAGGATTGAAATGTTCAAAATTCATGTGCCCTCCATGCGACAAAGTAAAGGTCTGTCTGTGAAGATTCTCCATTTTGCTAGTTAATGTACATGTCACGGTTTTATCCTCAGAGGGAATTCCTGTGCTTGTGTGGCTAACCAGAACATTAAAAAATATGTATTTCTTAGTGCCTCAGACATGCCTACACACTAACTTATGCTAGAATGCATTTAATGGTAGCTGCTTAAATTAATTAAAGTTTACTGTTGACATGCCACATCCTCAAATTTACCAAAATAAATATGAATTGAGATCCCAGATATGTTATGAGACTTCAGTAATAATGACAATTAAAAGTGGCCAATAAAACATATGTATAATAATTTACAGAAAAGACTGTAAAAAGCTGTATAGGTGAAAGAATATCAATTTGAATCAAAACCAAGAAGAGGAATGCAATGATATAGGGAAATTGAGTGGAAGGTGGTGTATAAATTTTCTAAGAAAATCACACACTGCAACAGAAGTAGAGTGTAATTCCAAAAGCCAAGGAAAATCAGTCACAAATAAGAGTCTGGAACCTGGTATAGAAATAGAGTGCCTGCCCCTGGAGTTAAAACTTGCAGAAAAGCATTCCTCTGTCTCTGTTATACTCTCTTTGCCATTCAGTTATAGTTTAGATATAGTTACAGCTTCATCTGTTTCAAAGCTTAATTTCATAAAGTTCATTTTAGGTAGGATTCTAAATTTACCACTGAATCTACTGCTTTGAACTTTCTCAATTCTGTTCACCACTCCAATGCTTGATGCAGTCATTTAATTTCATTTCCTGTCACCTTCAAAAATAATTATCAATTCTCCTTTCATGTCTTGCCTTTTTTCTGTGATTCTCAATTTACATTATGGTTTTGCAAATTTACGTAACTAAAAAGTTGCATTTCCTTATCTTAAATTTTCCATGGCTTAATCTCTTTTTCTTGACTATCAGTGTGATTTTATACTGTCATCTACGCAGCATCACTGAAAGCTGCTTCATATAGTAGCAAAACTGTAATTTAAATTTGATCTACATGATATTTCGGAGCAGATGGGTTTTTTTGTGTGTCTCCTTGGCCTGAATCTGAATGAATCACTGAGTCATGCAACTGCTGGGATGTTTGCAGTAATTGCTTGTTGATTTTCTTTTGGCCATTTGTGGCTGAAAGCACTTTTGATTTCTTTATTACACRTTGGAGGAAGGTCACTGATTGGATTTGTGATAGTGTTCAATTCTTCTGTTAATGCTTGTGTCAAACATAGTGTAAATGTCTGTTTTATTATGTCTACAAGTCTCCTTGTAATTGACATCTAAATTGTAATCGACATCTAAATTGTAATCAGTGCGTTTATCTCAAATTGAAGGTTCTCGGAATGAAATAGTTATATCCAGGGAAATAAGGAAATGTTTATAAAACATGATAGTCTTAATCCTCATTTTAACAGTTTTAGAAACCAAGARGACAAAGTACATTTCAGCAAAATAGTAACAGTGCAACATTTTGGCTGAGAATATTAATATGTGATGTCAGATTTTGATTTTTGGGTAAGGCACAATGTCTGTACTGAGTGCTTAGAAGGCACATAACAAAAACACGATCTGGGGGCTGTAAGTCAGCTTTTCTTTTCCCTGTTGTGAGAAAGAGAAACCCTGGGACAACACTGTTCAAATCCTGCACTGCTACATAATTCTGGTGCAATTCCCCACATAAAAACACTGATCAGTTCTTGGGAAGTCCATGTCACACAGCCATTGAATGCCTGTGGCCATCTCTGTCCTGTCAAAAACAAGTTCTACTATCAGATTTTCCACTTAAGGCACAGTTACTAAATGTAGGAGGAAAAGGATAATGAACACTCTACTGCTTCATAATATGAACCCTGGGTTTGGCCCAGTGTTGGGTTTTGYGGCAAATTACAATATATTTCCTTTAATATAGCATGCATATTAAAAGATTTTTGATGAAAATCTCTTGTTTCTTTACCAGTAGGACTGTCTGGCAGCTCAGCATTTTTCTCTCTGAGTACTGCTGTGCCTTCTGTTTGATAGCATACCGTCCACTCCAAGACATTAGTGCAGCTGCCTCGGTATCGCCCCTTCATTTGGAAGAGCAATATTAAGTTATTGACCTTGCTCTTCCAAATGAATGCTCCAAATGGGGGCAGCTATGCCAATATAAGAAGTGTGAAGGGCATTGATTCTGATGGGTATGGATTCTGATTTTTCTTCATTAATGTCCAAAGTACTTTGCAGCAGAAATGGTACTACTAGGTGACCAGGCAAAAATTAACAAGCTGTGGACAATGTTCATGATACACAATTGCTTTCATCCTAGATTCACTGGGATTTCAAAACTCAAGCAAACAGAGTGAAAAAGGACTGTAGTCTTTTTACTACCACCTATCATGCGGCTTTGTCTTAGACCATCTATGTGGTCCTGTCTTTTTTCCCTAACATGGGGAAACTAGCTGAAACTGGGCAGCCTCATCTTGAACATGACCTTTCCAACAGATGCCAATGACAATAATGGTGGCAAAATTCCCTACTCTGGAAATTCTTTTCTAAAATAAACAGSTATAGCTGAACTCTCCAAAAATGTTCCTTCCCTGGTTTTTAGAAAATTATTTTTTTTCTCTAATCCATTTCWCGGGCAGTTCTTTTTGTTTGCAAAAACAGTGTTTGGGGATCCCTGAATGTTTGGAGTTGGAATGGAAAGTGGGAAACAAAATAGCACACCAATTYTGGAAAACGCTAGTGAGATTTGCCAATATGACTGTTTGAGGAGGATGGCCTGTTCCATAAGTGTTTTTATGCACATGTGCAAATGTTCATTGTGGCCACAGAAGTTATGAACCCCAGGTRTCCTCTGCTGCTCATCTGTACTAGCTTAGCTTAAACAGGTTTTTTGTAGTTGCTGATTTAGACTGAAGTGGATAAAGGAGAGTTCATATTTAGAGAGAAAATGACCAGCTAGCTGAGCTGACAATTATGTTCTTTCTTGCATAGTATACCTGTAGCTGGAGGCAACAAGTCCTTATGTCTTCTTATGAAGTCATGTCTGTGTTCACAGTAGTTCAAAAGAATCCCTGATGTGAAGGCACACTTTCATTGCCACAAAGGTCAGAATCGTCCATATGAACATAGAGCAAAAAGGACCCTTTGAGAAAGTCCTTGTTCCTAACGTAAAGAGCTTGCTCTCCAAGTCTCTCTCTCCTCTCCCCCTCCCCTTTTTTTAATTTTGACTTTCCCAAATCAATGCACAAACTGTCAAGTRAGCATATGACTCATGTACTCTGCAGTACAATCATGGCATCCTTTCATGAGTACAGTTACAATTATGATCTGTTGTCATGTATATAATGCAAACATAGAAAAATCTTAATGAAAGCATACAAAAAATATTCAGAACTATGGATAAATGCATTCAAATCTATGTAAATGCAGCTGGCTTCAACTAACTTTTCCCCACTGCTACCTGGAAGAAAGAGATTATTCCATATATCTATGGCTGTCAGCTTGCTATCTTAGTGAAAATACGTTTTGCTTTGCATTCCCTTTATAGAGCAGTTCCCAAATKAGTACCTTTGATGCTAAGAAATCAGTTACTTTAGTCACTTTCCAAGCTTTCGTGTTAATGAATTACAGTTTTTCTCTCCTGTCAAAAACCTTCTACCACCTATAGGTCAGATGTTTCTCGTTTATCAAAGTTTGTGAAATTTATGTGAAACAGAAGTTTAAGATTCATAACAATGAAACTAGTAGCAAAACTGTGGTCTAGAACTCATTTGGTTTATAAATGTGAAATAGCAAGTGTTTTATGAAGTAATCAATGCAACACATTTAGTTAAGGCAGAGATATGTGTCCAGATTGATCGACCCATAGATTGAAGAAAAGGATTGTGAGACTGTGGATTATCACTACATGAAACAGCATTATCTGTCTTTCTGCAGTTACCACAGATTCTCGGCACCCAATTGAAGCCAAATCTGAAGAATATGAGTAGCAGCTGAATAAGCATGCCGTGCACCACAGACAAAGAATTGAAATGTTAGAAAGAATGAAATGCTAAAGGAATACATTTTCTGCACATTAAACTGTACATTGTAATATAATGCACCATAGCCRTCTTCAAATTAACCAACGAAAGAAGAAAGTTGTAAAAGCATTAAATTACTGAGAACCATGCTTGTGCATCTCACATTATTTCATTCAACTGGGCAAAAAGGGTGAGACATTTTATTTCATACAGAAAAGAATGTTATTTTTCCCCACTTCAACAATTAAATCTGTAAGAGAAGGGAATAAAAAGGGTTTAAAAGGACCCCAGATACTTGCTTCTCAAGGCAAGGAAAGACTAGTGAAGAAGTGAGGTGAAAGAGAGAATCAAAGATGATTTCAACACTTGCTTAAGTAATTTAAGTAATCTAACCTTTCTAAGCAGATCTAATGACTTTTTGCCCTAGAATCAAAGCAAACTATGCCTTATAATGATCAAAGTCCAGCATTAATCAAAATCAAGAAAAGACTTTACATATGTGTGGAGGTTATGGAAATATATTAATGCTCTGGTAATTAAGGAAACATTTAAACAAATTTGTTTTAAAGGAATAGATTATTTGAAATATATATAAGTGACTCAAATAATAAATATGGTGATTAGCACTACCAYTAATCATATTTAGGACTGTTAACATGAATGGAGCCTTTGCTGAGCTTTTCGGCCATTTTGAAAAACATGCACTAACATAAGGAGTTATGGGGAGAYTGTTAAGTCTTATAAGAGAATTCTAGATAGTCAGTGGTTTTGTGGAGGCTATCTCTATTTAAAATGAATTGCCATTGCACCCATTTAAATCATGGACCTAAAACTGTAATAAAAATAATGCTTAAGATTTATTTAGTATTCTTCATTCACAGGTCTCACAGACCTTTGAATGAACTCATTTCTCAACTGAAGATAGATTTCTCATCAACAGATAAATGGAACTTGACCTTTCCCSAGGTTTCCAATGAAAAATAGCTGGTTTGGAGAAAATTTGCAAATATAGTTAGATGTAATTTAGAAACTCTAGCTTCGTGTTCTAATTTCATATGATAGAAAATCACAAAACCTCATCACAAATTCTTTGTGAGATTAGAGCCATTATAAAGTACGTCAACTTAATGTGAAAAATATATTCCAAAACTAGGCAAAACAAAATTTAAACCAGACTTCACAATTTATTATTAGTGCCAATATTTTAGAATCATTGTGTGTCTGGGAGGAAAGCATGTGGCACAGCTTGCAATGAGTCAGCTTTCCTCTTGTCTTGATGGTAATGCTACACGTATGATTTAGCTGTAAAAGCAATATTGTTTTTCCATCAGAATTCAACTGCGACTCCTGAATCATCTCACCCATCTCACCCTCAATTTATCTCACCCATGATCACTGTCAAGGGGAAAACAATCTAAAGTCAGCAGCAAAAGTAGCTCTAATCACATCCAGTTAATCCAGGCAAAGTACAATTCCTCTCACATTACACTACCTAACACATCATATTGCTATTTTGTACCTCCTGAATCAAAAGCTGCTTTGACTGGTAAGRGCTGCCAGCATGTGAGACAGGAAGAAGTCTGCTCATGCTTGCACTTCAAGGACGGACCCATTTATATGTAAGAGAGGAGAGCTCCTCAAAATGTTCCTGTTTTGTTAAGATTAGGGTGGAGTYCACGAAAACAGTTGTAAAATATAGCCTGCCTTTTTCTCTATTTCAGTTGGCACTGTCAGGTTAGCTAGTAAGGACTGTGGTGGTCCACTTTGTGAATAGCCCCAGTTGTGGTCTTCAACTGGTATTATGCATATATCTGCCAAGAGCCATGCAAACCAAGTTACAGTTGGCCGAGTAGCTATTACAGTGTATGTGTGAAAGGTTGTTTCCAGACATCTGTAGGAAGCGATTGAGTGTTATTCACRGCACTTTTGAAATCTGGATGGGAATGAATGCCTGCCTGTGCCTTTGAGAGAGCACAGGAAACTCCCATTCATCACGCAGCCAGCTGCTGTTGTTACCAGCTCATTTGCTGCTTCCTCTMGCTCCCCTTGGAGAAAGGGCTTCTCAGGAGCAGAATGTGCCCTTAGTGCATGGGGGGAACAACAGAATGAAGTGCGGCGAAAGACAGCCTAAGGGTGAGGTTACTTCTGTGGTTTGATTAATTAAAACTGAGATCAGGGAAACTGCTAGAAATTATACCGTATTTTATTGTGAGGCATTTCTGCCAAACTTTTCTGCCATTGCTTCAGCTACTCGTGCGAGTGCAAAGCGCTGCCTCTGCCACTCCCCTTGTAGCCTGGCACTGGGATGGCAGCAGGAGGTGTCAACAGTTAGCTTCTGTGTGGAGAGGACACATGTTAATTTTATCCTTACAAACCCTTTTGAAAGGAAAAACTGTGTCATCTCCATGATTGAAGAAAGTATCTAACTTCTTCTATCATGAATTTTTAAGAAGAAAACTCAAGAAGGAATGAAAACTTAATTAAAGACAAGGTGACATTCACTGAGGAAAGTAAATAGAAAATAACAAAAATAACTCCCCTTATGTGATTRCATTCATGTCATTAAATTGAGAGAAGATACTTCACTGAGATCACTTACAACTAAAGACTAAAGAAGTGAGGCTGAGCAGTCATAATGCACTCTTCCTGTCTCAGAGCACTCCCACATTAAATACTCAGTTCATTTAAACACTCTGAGAGGATGATTTTCAATACGTTGATTGATTACAGTGATAAAAAATTTGATTATGAAAAATATCTCTTTGTGACTAGTAACCTAGACATTTTCCTAAGTGTGTATTGTTATGAGAAAAAAAATGAAAATTGCACCATTTCAGATATACACTCTGCTCATAGTTCTGGAATTTTGATTATTTCTGAGAATCAGATTTAAAAATAATTCTGTAAATGCTTTAGATGAGAAAACTACAACAGGGAATACATTGAGGGGGCAAAGTGTTCCAGGATGACCTCTCTTTAACAGCTTACACTGATTTTCTTTTTATTTAAATGGGGATCCTTCTCACTGAATTCAAGCTATTTAAAAGATATGCACCTGGTTTAAACCAGCCAACTAAGTATCCACATAAWCAATGGAGGAGTAAAAGGGAGAGCTGTCATTGTCTACAACAGGTATCCAAGGTGGTCTGGATAAACTGGCTTCAAGAAGAGCCCAATCCTCGCAATGTCCTGCAGAGAGTAACTAAGTGATTAACTTAGAAAGAGCCATATTTTCAAACAGGTCACATTAGGCCACCCTTGATAGCTAATGGCTTTTAAGGAGTGGCAGGAGAAAAACATGTTTGCATCTGACAAATAAATGATTTATGTTGTGGACATGTGGCTTAGACTAGTATTTATGGGTACGACATGAATTCTTTGAGGTATAACATGTAGAAGCTGTCTCACGTTGACCAATAATTCCAGAAGGCAAGCTGAACGAGAAAGAAATTGTTATGAGGACGGGTTGTTTCCAACACCAAAGGGCATCAGTCATGTAGGCAAATGGAAAGGATTTGAATGCGGCACTGTACAATGTTAAATACACTTTCAAAAAACAAAAAACAAAAAACCTTGCAGTATTCTATTTGCATATATGTATGACAGGACAAATGCTGTGTTAGAGCAAAGAAGGAAAAGTATGTGCCATCTTAGCCCAGTAATGTTTTGTGTTTTAATCACAGGGAAGCCATTTAGGTGAATGCAGTGAAAGAAAAGGGACAAACTCTTGTTACTACCATTTTTGAGAGACAGCGTGAAATTGTGTTATGCAGAGTGAATATTTCTTATGATAATACTTCCAAAAGTGATTAAAAATTTCCAGCATTAGAGTGCCAGCATACACGTCTGTTTTCTCTTGTTAAACTGTTATTAGGGCTCGTTACGAATCTGTAGATGTGAACAAACTTAGAAAGGCATGAGTTAACTTGCACAAGATTACCACACAGAATCGGCATTTCCATGCTATAATAATGGATAGCATCCCTAATCACTTATGGTTCATTTTGGAGAACTGTTCAACCGCTCATTTTTTAAGGTAGTGGTGGACAGCACACAAGCTTTTTGTAACACTTGATTGCAAAGAAAGAATTATAGCTTGACCCAAATATTTCAGTTTCTTGTTTTCAGCTTTGCCAAAGTGAGTGGTATGAGAGTTCTGTTCTCTGCCCATTGTTAAATGTCTCAATTGCCATTTGCACTTCAAAATCACAAACTATTTCTTACAATGTCTTTCATGCCCAAACTTCCATTTCTCTTTTCAACCAGCTGCAGAGATCTCTGATGCCTCAAAATAAAAGTGGTTTGTTGTTAAAGATGCTGTTGAGTATAGCTGAACAAGGGATATTTCCAATGCTGAGTACAATTCAGTGCTGCAGTAATTCATAGATATCACTGGAAGAACACTAACGAAGAATTAAGCCTGCCACAGCATAGTGGTATCTTTTTATTTTTAATAAGTTAATTGCTTTTAGAAGTGACATGGTGCGTGCTGACATAAGTCTTGACACATTAACCAGGAGGTGTTACAGTCCTTTGTATGTCTTGTATGACCTGACATAACATTTGAATAGTGTGACACAATGTGCTCTTAGAAATTTTTCTGTCATCCTGAGGTATATTAATTTTCTGTGAGTGTACTGAAGTATTTCTGACCTTTTGAAATTGCTGGGTTTATAATATTGTCYGGCACTTTATATGTGCATGCATACATACATATATACATGTAAAAACTTGTGACAGATTCTTGAAGGGTGAAGTCTATTTTTTAAAAAGAGATAGAATATCGGCAAATCACCTGATACTACTTCTGCCAGATTTAATCAATTTTGACTTTGAAGAAGCAAGTATACAAAGAAAAGAAAGTTTATTCATTGTAACTGTCCATTCACTCTTTACTTTCTTCATTAAAACAACAAACAAGAGCATAGCTGAACTCTTCGGTATCCAGAGAATAATATATACAATAAATCATCATATTGTTGTACAACAGTAATGATATTCAGTCACTATTCATATTGGATGGGCTTGTATTACACAATAAAAAATTGTACATCCAGTCTCCTACTTAAAAAGGAATCCTATGTACATAYAAAGTTTAGCCACTCTGAAACTGAAACATCTTAATTTTATAAGACAAGAAATTTACTTTGGGCAGGACCACAGCTTAAGCAAGATATAACAAATATAACAGCTTACCTTAGATAGCCTTAGATATGACAGCTATCTTCTGAGCTGTCTTACTGTTATTGCATCTTTTCTTGAGTGGCCATTAATTTCTAAAAAGTTGTGCCCAAATACTGTAAAAAAGAAYTGATCGTCCTAGTGAAATTTGTACTGTTCTTACCCATCCTGGTAAATTCAATTGAGACAAGTTCCTTGGCTAAATTATCCCACCTGCCTATTCATCATCTTTGATGCAAAAATTTTTGAGGAAAGATCATAAATGAGAACAGAAGAGTTCTTTAGCTAGATTTAATCAGCTGCATTAAGGAACAAATTGTAGCAGTTTTGGTTCGCAAACACTGAGAAGTGATGAGGAATCATTTMAAAGAAAGTCTTCATTCATTCTGATGAGCTTAGGTGGTTATCAACACTTCATGGACTTTAGGAATGAATTTTTATGGTCAGATGCATGAGTACAATTCCAAAGAGAACTCTGATAACACTTTTAAAAGYGATAAATACATTCATAGCGCGTAAGCTGACCTGACACCTAGGGAGGGCACCACAGGACAGAAGGGTCTGGATAATAGCATCAGATAACTGTACGGTATTTATATGATGATCTTTCCATTCTTTGCCTGCTATGCAGAGAGAGATTGTTCTCCTGTGGCTTCAATGATAGACTAACAGTGCCTGTGCAATCAAGTGCTTTTATTTAAACAGACTCTCATAAGCTTTGCTAAATGTGTCTACATTTCACCCTGGTGTGGAGAGCCAGTAGAAGGCCTACCTATTCTCTGCTAACACCTTTCYTGAAGACCTTTGGTGTTCAGGAGTTGGCAATGGCCCCTGCATGAATCTCTATATAAGGATTTAATTTAGGCTCAAAAAAACAGATTACTGAAAAGCAGAAGCAATATACCTGCCAAGAAAACTCAAAAAATATAGGTCTTCAGGCAAAGCACATGTTTATCTTTGAGTGTATGCTTTGGCTTGAGTGATTTCAATTAATGTTAAGTATACCTCAAATGTGTTGCTGAATTGGTGTCCTAATGTACTACTCTGCTGTCCACATAAAGCGTACTGGAAACCAACAAAATGAAATTCCAGAARACGACAAAAATGAGAAAATTACTATAATTTTGCTTGCTACCAGTGTCTTATTAGCTGTTTTGATGTAGTTTCAGTTTAAGCAGATTGACAATTTAACCTGTTTCCTTAATGGACTACATTGTGCAAGCTTGTTATAAGCGTCAGGTCCCCACAGTCCCCTACTGGAAGCCACAATGACACTACACGGAGGGAACTGCCTCGAGGTCTTTCAGGATCAGATGTGTTGACCTTGCAACAAACACATGCCCAAACGCGGTACTCTACTAGGCTGTGCATCCTACCAGGCAAGCCTGTCTGAGCTGCCTTTCTGGGAGACAGCCCTGAAGATGGTGTGTGCATGGGAGGGGCAGACTGCATATGGCCTGTTGTGATTTCAGCTGTTCTCGTGCCTCTCCATCAGCTGCTGGGTTTACATGGAGGAAGAGATCATTAGAATAGTCAGGTTGTAAATGCTTTAAAGAAGACCTACAAGAAATATAAAGGCAAGAAGCTGTGTGTACATTATTGGCTTTTGAATATAAATGGCATAAATGACAAAATACCACCCAAAATATATAGTTTCAAATCATAAAACTCATTTAAAACACATTCAGTGTAATGACTAAGAGCGTGTTTTGCATCAGCTTTATACTATCCCATCCTTAAGTAGTACAGATGGAACTTACGAWGTCAATGTCATAAGTGAAGAAATTGCAGCTCTGAATGTTGTTAGTACTGGATTGTATGCTTTTGAAGTGAAYATCAGTTGATTTATCTTTTCATCACTTTCCCTGATTTCCTTGTTGGACCATGAGGACATTATCACAGGCTCTTTTTCATATATAGCTGTAGTCATTTAAGAAATTAGCATYCCCAGGAGCTTATTGCTACTCCTAGTTGAACAATACTGCCACCACAACTGAAATGCCATAAAGCTAGTGCAAAATCAGCCACCTTCATTTAAAGTGGGGACAGCTAGAGCTACTGAATATGTTACTGCCCCCTGAGAATTACCCCTAAGCAGCTGGATACCAGTGGTTCATAAAATGTTCATGTTTGAGTTTTATCACCTACTTCTTTGCAGAATCAGCCATATTAATGGAAACCATTCTCAAACCAAGGACTCAGCAACTGCAAAGCCAGAGGCAAAAAAATGAAACACACTATTCTTCTTGATGAGTGGTGCCTCTATGCATTTAAAGTTCTCTCTGCATTTAAAGTTCTTCAAGCCATTAAAAAGAGCACACGACAAGGGTTATGACTCTCAGTTCTATTCCTAGTGATTTTACTCTGTTTTACATGGAGTTTCCACTGGGTAAAACACTTCAGCATGACTCAGAAATCCCTTTACTTAGGTCAGTGCTTCAACTTGCAGTAAAGTTCACTTTTCTTTCACTCTTTGTCCCCATTTGCCTTCAACATTCCCTGTAGCATGGCAGATTCAACAACAGGACTGGAAAATGCTCTTCTTTTTCTCCCATTTGCCCTACACACACACACACACACACACACACACACACACGCTATAAACTGGTATTAAGGTACTATCTTGAAGAATAGACTGAATCATATCCTCCATCAGTACTGAGTAATATTAAAAGGAAAAAAAAAATTCCTGTGCCTTAAGTTTCTCCTCAATGATAGTAATAATAATATGATATTATTAATATTCCAAGTTTTAGCAAGGCTGAGATTTCATTATATAGTATTTAAAGTGTGGCAAATAAATTTAGACTGTGGCAAATACTCAAATACTGTGGCAAATGGACTCTTACAGGCATCACACATTTTGAAAACTGGTGCATATCATTTTTCATAAGGATCTGGCCTGTTCTCTGTCCTTACCCTTGTCCTGAGCTCTGGTTACCTGCTTTCTAGACAAGTATTACTAGTTACTGTACAGAGAGGAAGTATAACCGCTTTGTCTGAAAAGCAGCCCACTGCTGAATTTATGTGGCAACATGTCCCATCAGGCTTCTAGTGATGTGTGGTAAGATCATGCCCCAAGACTGCTGCATGGATTGATTCCCTTAGGGGACATGGAGCTGAAGAGTTCCTTCACTGGAAATGGCTTAGATATGTTTTGAAAGATCTGTTTTATTGTGTTTAAAAAAGTCCTAATCAGCTAGGATGCTTACTCATTGACATGATTACTGGGAAAGAGTTTGTTTGCAGACAAAAACAAACTATCAAAAACCAAAACAAATATTTGCCTGCTTCTTTAGCTAAACCTAAAATGGAGGATTTTTCAGTTTGTTTTTTTTTTTTAAGTGTATACACACACACAAAAGAGTACAGCATCTCAGGAAACCATGTGAAATGCTACCAACTCACAGTAAAATTGAAAAATTTCAAGTATAAAAGTATATTTTTATGAGCTTTCCGGTAAAAAGTCATGAGGTTAGAAGCATCAGCTCTTATAGAAAGCATGTTTTTTCTGACACGTCTATCACTAGTTTCTGATTTACTGCTGTTGAGATTTTCTCACCTGATGTGTCAAGGAGCTTTGACTCTGACATATTGCAAATATATATTTGCAAATATCAGTTTGTTCAAATATCTTAAAACATCTCCATAGAGCTACAAAGGATACTAATGAGAGCTATGTGGAGAGAGAAAAGGAATATTTACGGTGGGTGATTTTTTAGACTTCTCTTAACTTTAGGAACCAGAGCTGTACTATTTCAGTGCTATGGGGTCAGATCCATAGCTGGGCTAAACTGACACAGTGCCACTAATTTCAGTTAAGCTAAGCATATTTATTTATACTTCCTGAGACTCTGGGCTGCTACTGTTCATACGCTGATTTCCAGAGACAGGATTGTATTTCCTTGCCATGCCTCTGATGCACAGCACTGTGACGCATACCTGGGATGCCTAGAGTTGTGGCCTGTTATGAAGAGGATCTTTTTTATAGYTTTATTAATCTTTCTCGGGAATGTGTACCTGGAGAGAAATGCTTTTCTTCAGCCACAGATACATAAGTCTTTGAAATTTAGTCTTTAGAGAAAACCCTTTTTGTGTTGTACAGAGTCATACTGTGAGCAATAAAGTCCATAAATAAAAGAATGCCACACAGCTCACAGGTTATCTGTTTAACAACAACAGCTTTGTTCTTCTTTCTAATTTAACAGATTTCAGTATGCTAAGTTTTTGAGATTTAATCATTCTTAACAATTGACTAAAAAGATTCCCACTGAGATTTGAAAAGCAAGAGCAACCAGAACACAGACCTAAATTAATGTGTGCCCTGCAAGCAGATTGAAAATTAGAAAAAACTGGATTATTTATTTTATTATGTGAAGCAAGATTAAAAGTGGTAGGAAGTTTTTTAATTATATAGACATGTTTAAGTCATCAACTTCCAGACGTCTTCTACAGTATATTTAGCAAATAAAGGGCTAAAGTCTTGCTTCTCTTGATAGCAATAAGATTTTTGACATGGAGTTAAGTTAAATGAGTTTATTACTCATGAAAACTTTAAAATGGAAAAAAAAAAGGGGGGGGGGAAATCCTCCTTGTATTTATTTTAACTAAGTAAGCTAAGGTTGTTCACAGGTATTATTTAACKCCTTGTCTTTACCAAACACTTCAGTTATGTGATTATTAAGATAATTTATTGGTAAAATTAATTAATTCTGGGTAAAATTATGAACTCTCTGCATGTGTCTTTATCACGCTATAGACTCTATTTTGAATATATATTTTTACTTCTTTGTAACTGAAATTTCTAACAGGTGCTGAAATATTAAGCATTTATTTTACCAATGGAACTCTTTTAATAACACTAAACAGATTCCTCTCTCCCCAAAAATGGTTTTCCAGGGAAGCAGATTAGTTAAAGAAACATCTGTTGGAGGACTGTGATCATTTGCTGTTGACAGATGAAACAGAAGTTTTAAAACGGCAAAGGAGCTACAGTCAATTGTTCCTCAGCTAAAGATAAGGAGAACTAAAAGTTTTGTTAGGCAGGAGGCAAATCTGTTGGTTCTCTTGCTTTCTGTAGGAGATTTCCTTAGCAGATGCCTGTTTTGGGCTTGCTTTCTGGAGCAGCATTTATTCCCAGAGGGCTACTGCAACATCTCTTCAGTTCTTAGATCCTATGTAGATGACTGGCTATTACCTTTAGCAAAAGAAAAGCTACAGCATAACATAAAATAGACAAATATTTGGGCAAGGGATGACTGTCCCTCCTGCTGTTACAGTTCCTGACATGAGGCCAGGGAGGTCCTGCAGCCCAACACAAGTAATGCGGTGAATTGGGTAAGCGCAGAYGTCAGAGGTTTAGAGGAAAGAGCCTGATTGCCCTGAATGCTTGTGCACTCCCAAAGGAAGGGGGGGATGTTTTATAACTGGGGGGTTGTTTTGTCTTTTAATGTAAAAGATCTATGAGAGATAACCAGAAATTCAAAAACTGGGCAGAGAGGAATGCTGTTTTGAAAAACACCACCAGCAACAGCTGTTAGAGATCTGGAACAATTTCTGTAGAAGAAAGGGTTTTTATTTTAAAAAAAATGTTGTCAATGACATTTCACTTTACATTTTTATGTATTTTATGATTTTATAGCATTTTTCAGGATTACTGTGGCATTAAGTCAAAATGACGGGATGACAAACTTCATTGCTTTCAGTGTGTCAAATTCTTTCATTATTATATAAGTAGAAGCTTTGAGAATGTGAGATGTTTAAATGAGTACTAAATTACAGAYTTCTTCAATTTTAACAAGGAAGTAAAAGATAATGTTTAGTCTAAACTGTTATTTCATACTATAATACATTCCTAATGACTCACCTTATAAAGTATGCACTAGGAATAACGCATGAAAAGCATCAAAATGATTTTTTTTATTATATTTGTAAATGCTTTGATTTCCATCTTATTTTTATTCTAGTTCATGAGGATATGGAATAATTGAATGCAGACTAGAAAGAGAAGTCAGCTAGAAATGGGACAGTATACATTTTGAATAGATCTGACTTGAATTACTATAACTGAACAAAGTACTAAGATCACAATAATGCTGTAACTGTTTCACTAGAATATTAAGCAAGACAATGTATGCCTAGAGATACTGGAAGAAAGACTAACCTATTTTATCATTWTGTTCAATGAAACTGAATTTCTCTTGCTGTGTATGAAGTAGGAAATATAAGACTTCTATTTACAAAAGAATGATTTGATAGTGTTCTATGGCAGCTTTTGTCATTCATAAAGTGATATGAAATGAAAATGTTCCACCAGCTTTAATAGGTTTTGCACCAGATTTTAAACAGTGATTCACTAATGGGATATATAGACAGGAGTATAATCCTTCTGTTCTGATCACTACTATGTCCAATTTGGGTATACACTTCAAGGAAGACGTGGGCCAACTGGGGAGAGTCCAAGAGAGAGTAATCAGAGATTTGCAAAATATGACCTATAAAGAAAAATGAATGAATGGAGATTGGTTAGTCTRATTAAAGAGAGGGTGAAGAGGGAGATGATAACAATCTTCAGATACATAAAAGGCTGATGAAAAGAGGGAAAGAATAATCTCTTTTCCATATTCATGGGGAATAGAACAAAAAATAAGATTAAGTAGGATCTGCATGTTAGACACTGTGCAATTTTTCAAATGGTAAGGCCATTGAGGCCCTAGAGCACAGAGCTAAAGGCAACTATGGTCTTTCRATCAACAGAGGTCCCTTTGAGGACAACAGATGCCCAGAATAATACAGTTATAGAGGATCTGCCCTGGGGAAGTTGGGCATGATTTCCTTTGGTCTCTTGCCTGCCCCAAAGTTGAAATGGGGATGTGAAGTTCATACTGACAATAGTGAGGATGGTGTTGCTCTGCAATAAACATGAGAAACTCACCACAAAAATCTATACAATTCCTTAAAGTGTTTTATAAAATAGAACCAGATGCAGGTAGAACTGGAGATTTTAAGTCCCAGTGGGAAGGGCCTGATCTCGTCGTATTTGTTACCCAGATCAATACCACAAAACACAATGAAGCAGCAAAAGGGCTGTGGAGTAAAAAGGACTTTTTAATATGGTCAGTATAATGCGTGACTTGGAGCTTAGCTCCTATGCTTGCTAAGATACTCTTGTCTCTTTAATGTATATAGCATCAAACTTGCATTTTGGCCTAGTCTATTTTCTGAATAAAGGCCTTTACAACACACACACACACACACACACACACACACACACACACACACAAGCTGAAACATTACAGATGATTCTAGCATACTTACAAATACAGTTTAAATACAAAAGAGAAGTTATTTCACCCTTTAAAATTAAACTGACATTGATTACATTTAGGTGATTTAATCTAATTATCTTGGTAAAATTGAATGGTTGGATTTACAGATCACAGGGATTATGAATGCAAATTGAAGAGGGAGGGAAAGTTGTGGGTAAGTTACTGTGGTGATAGTTCATTTCTGCTGACACTAGGGTTAGTAAAACATCAATTGTAGGTAAATTGCACTTGACATTATTGATGAAATGGTGGATGACAGAAAATTCCAAAACTTCTTTCATTTATTTAATAGATTCATGGACTTTTAAAGCCAGAAGGGGGACCATTACAATCACACAGTCTGACTGCTTCTATTACATAGGCCACAGGACTTACTTGAATTAACTTCTGTGGCTGAACTGGAATATAAATTGTTCTAATATTTTAAAATGTGTACTATTTCTAATCTGAATGTGTCTATCTTCAACCTCCAGATATTATATCTCTATGCAATTTCATGTTAGATTTGAGAACTGTATCAACAAATTTTTATTCCTTGTATGAATTCCTATCAGCTGCAATAAAATCACCCTTAGTAATTAGGGAAATCTATGTGGAGCTTATGAATTCTGTTTGTTGCTGTGGAATCTCTAGGTATGTGCACATTTCTGCAAATTCCATAACAATATTGGGCTTTTCTAGTTTTCTGTATTATCTTTTTGGCTCTATTTGAGGATAAATTCTAAGGGGAAWAGACACAGAACTAAAACAAACAAACAAAAAAATTAGGAAGGCATTCTTTTAAAGTGGAAACATACTTAAAATAAATTAGCAAAGCAGAAACTAAGAACAGTCTATCTACGCAGACTATCAAATTAACAATAGATCAATGGGTCTGAAATGCTGCTTGATCTTTTCAGTCAGTCAGTCATTTTTGTGAAGTGACCCTTTGTAAATGTAGGATTCCCACTGCAGAGATGTCCACATGCCTGCTGTCAGAAAGATGGCCTGCTTGATGACACAACACAACTGAATGCTACAAAACTGCCTGATTGTTTGGACCAAATTGGGGAAAAGCCACCAAGCATTTGCCTAAAAGAAGATGAGCCCATCCATTAGGCAAATTAAACCCAACTGGACATAATGATCCTGAAGGACCAGGGACAGCACTAAGGGATGGTGCAGGGAAGCTCTGGAAGGGAAGACCAGCAGCAGCACCCGAGAGCATCAGAGCTGTGTAGGGAAGTTCCTGCTGGACACCAGACCTCTGAAGGGCCCCCAGAGACCCCCCAGACACACTGAATCTCTGAGTAGCCTGCTGGGCCAAAGAGTGGACAGTAGTACAGGAGAAGAGTAAGGAAGGAGACTCAACTCTGGGAGAGGCAATGTGTGTTTATTTTTGTGTAAAACCTCAAGGGGACAGATGCATTTATAGCGTGAACAAACCATTGAGTTGTTTTGTGATTCTGCCATGCTTCCATTGTCCTTGCTGCTTTTGTTAGAGGGAATTAAAGGTTGTGGATGTCAAAATTTTAAAGGTATGTTCAAAGTTTGTATTCCGCTCCCTACAACACTCCCAATCATTGTTAAAAAAAAAAAAAAAAAAGTGGTCAGGTGAACGAAGAGGTAGAAAGCTTTGCTGTACTAAAACAGAAGGGATCCATCTGAATATGAGGAAAAAAATTCTTTACTGTGAGGGTGACAGAGCACTGGAACAGGTTGCCCAGAGAGGTTGTGGAGTCTCCTTCTCTGGAGATATTCAAAACCCACCTGGACACGATCCTGTGCAATGTGCTCTAGGTGAGCCTGCTTGAGCAGGGGGGTTGGACTAGATGATCTCCAGAGGTCCCTTCCAACCTCAACCATTCTGTGATTCTGTGATTCTGTGAATGAGAAGGACAGTGCACCCAGTCAAAACACATAGGCAACAAGACAGCACATTTTGGAAGAGATGTCCTATGCGAGAGAGAGATTCTAGATACACTGACCAATTCCCACTGAACACTGAGAAAGGTGAGGTAAGAGAAGAAYGCACAGACGTGTTATTGTTTTGCCAAGAGCTGATGTTCTGTGAGTTAAATAAAGTAAAATGACTGTGCCAGAAACCTTTACAAGCGAACATATTTCAGTTATTACAAATCCATGTAAACCACAAGGGTGGATTCCTGGGAAGGGTATATCTAAGATGATCAGTGATGATTCTGGAATCAAGGACAGCTATGAGGTTCAAAATCTGGAAATAGACTGTACAAAGCATTTTAGAAAGGACAAAATAAGAAGTGACTGGACATCCTTTCACAGATCAAAGAAAGATTATGAGTACAAAGGTCTACTGAGATGAGCATCTGGCTGGGAAGAGCTATGAGTGTTATAGACACAGCTCTTAACCTTTCCTTTGCTAAATTTATCGTTTGAGCTGCCTGAGTCCTTCACAGTCCTTTGATAATTCTCCTGACTTTCTCTTAATCCTCTCCAATTTATCAATGCCCTTTCTGATTTGTAGATTTCAGAAATGGAAGCAATAGTCACACCATGAGAAATACAGAGGTAGCATAATTCATTTCTACTCAATATTCTCCTGTTTATATATCACATTTGCCTTCTTGCTGCAGAATTGTATTGAACGTTCATGCTCACTGTGACTTCTTATGCCTTTTTAAGTGTAGCTGCTTTCAAGACAGAAATTGTCAGCCTGGAAGTGTGGCTTATATTCACGCTTTGCTAAAAAAAAATGTGAAAACCAATGTCTTGGCTATACTGAAATGTAAAGTGTATATTTATATTATACCTACCAAACAACCTACATTTCTCTGCTGAATACTGTTTCTCTGCGATTACTTTATGTGTACATGTGCGCGTGTATGAGCCAAAAACTTAATCAATAACATTTTTTTTCCTTCAAAATCATTGATAAAAATATTAAATAGCAAAAGGTCAAGAACTGATCCTTAAAGACCTCACAAAGATCAGTAAGAAAGCAGTGTTTAATCAATATGAACTGTTCTATTGATTTTGTATCATCTGGCTTCTTAATCAAAATATCATGTTGCAGCAAACCAAATAGCCTGCAGAAATAGAAGTGGCAAATTGCATTATTGCTGTTATCAATAAAATCTTACAATATAAAAAATTGTGTCAATGACAAACCCATAAACCTATTCATTCAACTTTGTATTAATTTGATAATTACATATTTATAGTAAAAATGCAAAACCACCTAGCTGCTGGGCATTCAGGAGTTCACATACAAAAACCAGCATGACAATGATGCTCAATCATCACTAGCACTTTCAGGCAAACAGCAGAAGACATAGACATCAGTCATCTGCTAGTCGTTCTGACATATTACACTTTTCCCTGTCAGTCTAAGTCATGTAGTGACTAACACATAAAGAATTATTAAGCTGAACTTGAAAAAGAAAACAGAGATAACAAAACTACTACCATTATCGTAACCAATCTTTTAGCTGTCTGCTAACTTGCATGAGGACCAAGAAAATATACCTTAACGGACACATAGCTGGTCACTCACTTCTTCTATGATACCTCTTGCACCCAGGGAGAAGGCCAGCACCTCTATGATTATATATTGCTTAAATTTTGGACCRTGATAACTTAAATACTGAAGCAAACTGAAATATTGGTTGATATAGCCTACCTAGTCAGAAGTTCTTCAAAGAGTGTACTGCATTTCCTAGTGGAGGGAAATATTATTTTGCCCTATAGGAAACCTTACAGTGCATTGTAGCACTGTAAGATTTTTTGTTCCTGAGTGTTCTCAACTGTGTTCTCTTTCTTCTGATAGGCACAGTAAAGCAGAGGAAAATCTTGCCTAATCAGGTTCCTACTTGGTAAGGAAATTATCTATTCCATTGTAAATAAAATAGTTATTTTATAAAACTGTTCACATGAGATTTTTTTCTGCCTGAAATGGCTTCCACTGCTCAGCATAACTTCTCTCTGTGATGGTGAGTTGATCAAATCAGAAGCATTTCAAGAAGAGTCTTAAAAATCACATAGTTAGAAGGATAAAATACAAAACGGGAGAGAATATGCTTCCTAATAAAGACAGAACTGGTTCATGATATCTTTGCACATACATAAAATTTGCATGTGGACATGCCCTTCTGTATGTATATCTCATTGAACCTAGTGCAAAAGTATGAGAATACTCTTAAATTTTGGATATATATATATGTGTGTGTATATATATGTGTATATATGTGTGTGTATTGTATGTATGTGTATATATAAATAAATATATATATATATTTTCATTCATAAATGTCCTTGGATTAAGGACTTATACTTACCTGGGAAAAGAGATAGAGCAACACAGAAGCTTCAGACACATCACTTAATAAATTAACTAAAGAAGCATAATGTTGGCTATTCAAGAACTGATATTCCCATTTCTTTAAAGTAGAATAAAATTATTCACAGTAAAGCATTATACTTCACAGGGCCAGTTTTCTTACAGTTGAGAGTGGGAGCAAAATTCCTAGAAGCTCTAGTTCAGTGTTCACTTTGATGAAACCAGGAAGCTATGTACGAGAATAAGACACAAATGATGTAAAATAAGTTGGCAAGTCATTCTTTTTCAAAAAGTTAAGTGTTGCAAGCTGTTTAAGTTGTGATACGCACATTTAAAGGACTGACTGTCACTCGCAGTTCTCTTCTTAAAGTTTGTTTTTGTTTCAATGTTGAAATTCTAAAATTGTGTTTAGGATGAGCAGTAGCATTCAGCAGCTGCAAGCTGTTAACATATGATCCCTTCCTGCTGTAAAAGCAGTAATCCTACAGAAACGCTTACAAAATGTGTAGAGCAAATCAATTAAATGAAACATTCATATGCATTTCTCCAAACATTAGGAGAAAAATACATTCAAGAAACAGTAAGTTTACTTCTACATGTATTTTATTGCTAAAAATATCCCCCAAAACATTTCTGCAAGTTGCTCACAAACTGTTCTGTGAAATATCCATTGCTATTGGCATTGGTTAATTTTAGTTAATCAAATATCTAAATCACATGGTATGGAGGATATGGAGAAGATGGAGCCAGACTCTTCTCAGAGGTACATAGTGGAAAGATGAAGGGAGATGGACACAACTTGCAACACAGGAAGTTCTGATTAAACACTTGCCTTTTTTATTTTTTTATTTTTTACAGTGAGGGTTGTTCAGCATTTGAACAGTGAGTCAGCCATACAGTGGCACTTGGTAATACTGTAACCAGCAAATATCCTACCAGGTTAGCTAGGAGCAATGAAATAATTGAAAATGATAGAGAAGAGTGAAGAGAAGTTACTGTAACATGAAAAAAATGGTGAGAGAAGAAGAGATACTTTGAATGATGCAGAAAAAAGAAGCATCAAAAAGAAAGAAAATAAAAGTCAAAGAAAGGGAAATGAGAAAATGAGTAAAAAGAAACTTCGGACAGTTACAGTCACTGTACATGTACCTATTGTTCTCCACTGACAATTACATAATTCATGTTGTAACATTTTATAGTAAGCCACTTCTCCAAGCGTAAAATGAAAACTATAACAAAAATGAAGGGAATTAATGACAGCGTTAACTGATTCAGCTAGGAATTAGAGCTAATCAAAACAATTAAAGTGATTCGTTAAAGAGATCTCAGATCACGTGGAATGTGGGCTGGTGATCTTCAAGATGAGCTGAGCCTTGGGGGTGGAACAGAGACGTGTTTGTAAGGAGCAAATCCAGTTATTTATTTTAACTGGGTTCGTGCTGTAGCTACAAGCTACATGAAGGTTGTTCTTGTGTAAAGAGATGTTATACACTGGTCTGTTTATTTTTAATTTAATTTAATATTAAAAAAAAATCTTAGTTCTATTTCCCATTCAAATGGAGCAATCAAGCTGAAGGAGGAGCTGAAATATAAGGGTTTGCTCTTACTTCTATGAAAGCTAATAACAGGCATCTCCCTGATTTTAAGGAAAGAAAGATATGTTCCCAAGTCTCCATTTGCAAGTCCTTTCAAATAAAACTGTCTATAAGGGCTAAAGTCTTGCCATATGTATGTCAGTGGGGTTCTGAAGATTTATTGTAATAAGTAAAAGCAAAGTCCCTGTTCTGCAAACTGACTTGTCTGTAACGTGATTTCAAATGACCCTTACATTTGGGCAAATGTAGAGCTGTGCATAATTTGAATAAGTTATTGTGCAGAGCTAGGCATGTGAGAAAATAACACTGCCATTTTGCTTATTATGTGCTAAGTGATTTAGTGTCAGTACTACTCATAGAAGACCGGTAATAGTTTTCACATTGTAATATAGCTGTAAATAAAAATAACTAAATATTGACACAGTTGGACTATATCATTTCCACATTTTTWATCTCAGACACCAGTCCAAGTGTGTAAAACCTCTCGTTCAAGAYAAAATGTTGCTGGATTTTTTTTTTATAAATTCCAGATGCTATGCTTTTGGCAAGGCAAATTTATTACTCATTTCCGTAATAACAAAACAAATGCATTTGTGACAGACAGCACAAATATTTTTGAAATAGAGGTTGCTTGGAATCCCCTAGGCTGAAAGCAAATTTACTATTAGAAGAAGATTATGTTGGTTCACCTGGGCTTTGTTCTGTTTAATTTCTCTAATATCTTTCTAATGTATTTTATTGTGTATAAAAAGTTGATCAGAATTGAAATTACAGCTGATTCAAGATCCAGCTATCAGAAAGGCCCTACAGTATCTGCTGAAAGCTTCATCAAAATAAGGGAGTTCAAACTGTACCTGTATGCTCTTATCACTGTAACCAATTACTGTCTATTGAATGATGAAGGAGAATCTTTTCCCTTACTTCTTTGCTTCCCTCCATACCTGGTCTTACTGATTCATAAAGCCACTCTTTCACCAGAAGTACATTCTTCCTCTCATGGGGATCTTGATCTAACTCTAAGCTTAAATCAATAGCTGCTTGGCCTCTGCACTCAAAGTAGGATTGGGCCCATAACTTCTTTCCTTTTCTGTTGCTCTATCAAAACACTTCACTTCCTAGTGAATCACTCATCCTTTCTTACCAGGCTCTGTCCCTGGATGAGGAAAAAAAAAATCTCTTCATTTCTGTTATTCCCAAAGTCCTCTGCTGAAGCATCCTCTCTTCTGTTGAAATGCTTCTTCCTATAAAACTTCTTTCCCTTACATAGAGATAGCCTTTAGTCCTTTATGATGTATATATCCTTTTCTATCATGAAATGTATTCCTACTTAAACTCCCAGGAAGAAACATTTTATGACAAAATCTATCCCTTAAATCCATGATTTATGCTATAAGGGCTGCAAGAATTAGTTCAAGTCTCTAGTGCTAGCATAATGCAAACAATAAAATCATGTTATCTTCATGTGCCCCAGCACTCACCTATATCTTACTGTTTCTAATTGAAGGTGTCACTGTACTGAAGAATGTGAGGATGGGCACTGATAGTTCTGTTGCAATGCACATCCCCTGAATCAAGCTCCTCAGACATTTCTAGTGCCCCATGTTTTGATTACCTTTCTTTGGTGCTCTTCTGACCATTACCTACCCGAAGCAAGGTGACAAGAGGCTGATTACCTGTATGGTGCGCTCTGCACCAAGGCTGTACAGTCTAGTTCTTAGCATGATGTCAGTAAAGAAAACTATTGTCCATTGTTGCAGAGATTTTGCTTATATGAGTTATTCTTTAACTTACTCCTAAATTATAGTCCTCCAACAGGGAGGAAAGGAGGAAGAGAAAAAAAGAAAGGAGGGAGAGAGGGCGGAAATATTTTAAATCCAGCAGGTGGGCTATAATTCTTGCTGTTCAACCAAAAGCACTGTGGACACTGTGAGATCACTGATAAATACAAGGAATATTGCTGCTGTATGTTTTAGTTCTCTTCGCTTGAAAATGTATAAAAGTGGGCCTTAAGTCACCAGCAGATAAAATATGGTGAGCATGGATACAAAAATTGCAAGTAAAGAATAAAATACTACCTAGCAAAATACTACCTACCTAGTCTACAGTGAAAGGTAATAAGCGCTAAACTATCTGTCAGAAACTTTCATAGTTACCTGTTATTTCTTTACAACCTTTTATCCACTGTTTAAAGGTGGATTTAAGTAAATCCTACTTAAAAGTTTTCCTATAATCTTTGCCCAGTACTCACTAGCACAAGTAGTGCTAGCTAAGTTAGGTTTCCAAGAATGATAGCTTCTCAGACCTATTTCTCATTTCAAACAAACAATCAAAAAATTACATAGCTAATCATCAATTAAGAAAACCTAAACTGTCATATACAAATTTATCTGCTATAATATCAAAATGGTATTAACAAAGTTTTCTTCCATTTCAGTCTCTCATACACATAACCAAACAAAACCTTTTGAAGAGTACATTTCTTCTCTTTATTCTGACAGGACTAAGCTCATCTTTGGATTTAATAGAATACAGAAATAAAGCTTTCTTGCAGTCCAGAAATTCTCTCATCTGTCTTTGAAATTATATAACTGCCTCAATCAAAAATCCTTTGGAAAATATATAACTAGAGATTTGTGTGTTTGCAGCTTTGGTGAACAGATCAAATGTGCCACTCTCCATATGTTCCTTAAATCTTCTTTCTTACAGAAAAGTCACAGCATTAATAGTACTCATTTTAGCATGAATTAAAAAAATAGCACCTCTCTAAACAACTCTGCAGCCTGCAGTCCTCAAACACTGAAAAAAACAGAACTCGTTTGAATTGGGCCATTTCATGGGCATGCTTTATTATTGGCCCATTGTTATCTTTTTCTCCCCTACATTCACCTTAAATGCTTTTAAATCATCATTGACTGATGCTGGCATGACCAGACAAAGCTAATGAAACAAACTTAAAATTCACCTGATAAAAATCCAGATAAAATTGCAATTGTTATTTACCTAGTGTTGGGTATTGCTGAAGAAGAGATCCTGCTTATTCAGAAAATCAATCTACTGTTAAAGCAGTCATAATCCAGCAGGAACTTCTGGCCCAAGCATATTATTCCATATGTGTTAGGTCTTATTGCAACTTCCTCTATTTTTCATGCTCACTGCCTTGCTTGCTTAGTGGCTGTGCTCTAAGGCTAGGAAAAGTGTCCAAGAGCTGAATGTGAGAGGAGACTGTATGAAAGTACTAGGCAGAAGAGAAAYAGTAGTTGATATAAGGCATACTCAAGAAGCAGAAATGCACTTTCAGCCAAAGAGTTCAGAGAAACTGGAGAGAGCGTGAACAAAGGCAGGCAGGAGACGCTCCAGGGAGAGAAGCCAGACCATCAGGAGTCTTATTTCAGCAGTGGGAGGAGAAAAGGAAAACCTGAAAACTCAGAAACAATGACACATCCTCAACCAGAAGACTGACTGTTTGGTTCATAGTAGACCTGCTGTGCTGTCTACCTGCAATTTTCATCCATCTAAGTCTATCGCACATACTATGTGTGTATTTGAGCAGCAACTGGCAAAACAGGGTGTCAGCCCTGTACAGAATCGTTATTGATTATGTCCTTCTCCATCATCTTGAGCTCATCTCTGCATCTCAAAGCAGATCTGGATATGACATGTCCTCACTGTTTCAAATGTCAAGRTTTCTGTATTCTCCTACTAACAAGAGCAATTCCAAGTTTCCCAAAGCTTTTTCCCAGCCACATGGTAGCAGTGGGTGGGTAAGGTTTTATTATTTATTTTCTTGTGCATACTATGAGCAGCACATTGCTGATATTGTTGTTTTTCTCTTTTCTTCCATTATGGTATTGCAAATATTTAGTGATCCAACCAAGGCACACTGTGAAGAATTTTAGAGATTAATTATCTCACTGGAGGACAGTATGAATTCCATAACAAAACTTCTCCCTCCACTCACTTGTCTCTCTGAAAAAATAATAAAATCTTTTAATCACTTAGGCAGAGTGAAGCAAAGAGGAAAAGTTTTACTGAAAGCATATAGATAATGTCTATTATTCAACATGAATAAGGCTGGCAGAAATAGGTGCTGGATATTTACACCTCAAATATTCAACTTAACAGAAAGTAGGTCATGGCTAACATAACAGTGTGTGCTTCAGAAAAAACATTTTAAAGGGTTGGGGAAGTCTAAAAAATTACAATATATCAATTCTAAAGCAGTCAGACAAATCCCCATAAAAATAAACGTGCTTCAATAAGCTGCTCGTACCTAATAGTTTATTTAAAGGTTAACTTTTTCAATATCCATCATAATTCAGTTTGTAAGAATAAAAGAGAAGACTGCATATAGAATAACTGGGGGGGGGGAGTGTTTGTTTGTTTGTTCCTCAATGTCAATAGATTGCTGATAACCTAAGTATTCAGAGTCTTTTCCTGGGAGTAAAGAGGAGGAGAGCTCTTGCTGTTATTCTTATTTTCTAAAGCTTGGCTAAATCTCAGTTCTTTTACAAAGGATAACAAAATGAATATGGACAGAAATATTTTCAGAAATTTCATTTTTTTGATAATTTAAAAACCAATTTGATAATTTAAAAACCAATAGTACTACTTCATTGTACAAACTAAGCAAAAAGCCGAAGCCAGAAGTCTCTCTGGTCTTTACTGCTAAATTTTAATTTCATTCAATATTTGTAATATGACAAAACAATAGATTTATGGTTTAGTAGTAAGCATTCCTGAAAAGATATCATCAAGATACCCAGGAAATTGTTAAAAATTAATCTCCGTATAAGACTACAGTATTCTATATTTTGCATTTAGATATTTCTATCTTGTTTCCATACCTTCAGGAAAATTCTATTAGTATAAAAGTATATCAGGGAAAGAATTACCTGTTACAGTTATTGAAAACAAACTGAAGTTGAAGGCTCACCCCATATTCACAAAAACTCAAGAGTACCTGCATACTGTGTTGAAAGTATATTTGTATGCCTTACTGCTTAACGAACATTTGCAGACTCTCTTCATTTTGCAGTTTTCACACAGAAATGTCAAATGTACAAAGCTTTAGCAGCCTTTATGAACTACACCCAGCATGTTTGTCATATCTTCTTTCAACCATGACTGGGATATAATTCACTATTATCTTGTTGACAAGGCTATGATTCGTTTCACACATCATTGTTCATTAAAATAATATGTACCTGTGCTCTGGCTTCTCCCTCTTCAAAGCTCGACTACCAACAAATTCATGGTCAATTAGCTTAACTGGATGAAGAACAGTTGGAAAACTTTGCAGGTTTTTCACCCTTTCGTGTTTTGTGATTATGTGAAATTAGAGCCTAATAAATCCTTTATGATACAGTGAATTAGTTATTGTTCTTCATTTCTTTTATTTAGTGGGAAAAGACGTTATTTTTTTTTTAACTTGGATATGAAAAAGGCCTCTCAGATAATTCATTTCTTTCTGTGGGCTGAGAAATGTTAAAGATAATCAAAATTAAATCTCCTAACAAGATTTTAAGATTGCACATATTATTCTTTAAGACCTGCAGAAGCAAAGAACTCAATAATCTTTACTGCACCAACTTTGTACTCAAAGCACTGGTTTCATACTCACAGTATTGAGCCTTCCATCCATGGGTGCAGTTCTTTCAGTAGTCAAAAGTGTAAATGGTATTAAAATTGGGAAAAACATCTGATTTCTTATTGTTTAGTGATATATTCTTCTGAAATATTAACCAGAGGAATAATATATTATGTCAGTTACCTTCACTTGTGCCTTTTTTGTATATGTGTCTTTCATATAGAAACATTACACTTGTAATGTACAAGCATAATGTTCCTTAGTATGACCAGGTGGAGTTAACATTAATTTGCCTCATAATTCAGCACAAGAATACTTCTGCAATTGGTAATGCTTGCACATACAAACAAATACTGTACTCAGGGGGAACCTTAACTTCTGAGACATCTGTTTGGTGACAAATGCATAAAAACACTGATCAGTTAAGAGATTCTTAAGTCACACAGAGGGCAACAGATGATGCAGAAAGTAAACAACCTGGCTAAGAAAATAACCTAAGTCAAAATCATTCCTTCATGTAAATTCAGTAATTCAGTTTCTCAGGGGAACATTTGACCAAGATGAAATGCATATCTGGAAGAAGTACACCATAATCATCTGTGAAGTTGCTTACATTATGAGTCTTCAGCTAGGTTGTCCTGCAAACATTGTATTTTCTGGAACAAATTTATGATAGACTTTAGTTGAGGAGGAAGAAGGTTAGCCCTGAGGGCTCAGAGCTGAAATTTTATCCAAGTGAAACATGATAAGTGGCTGCTCTTTTTCTCTAAGCTCTGTTCTTCACCACACAGGTTTCTCTTCCAAAAGAAACCGGTTTTCAAGAGAACTAGTTTGTTCAAGATAGAGTCAGGTAAGGAAATTAGAGCCAGTGTTAGGTTGGCTACGCAGATGATACATACATACGTAGCAAAAATAACCCTTACTGTTTTGCTTGAATATCAAATGTGCCAAAGTAGTTTTGACAAGGTTCCAGAGAAGGCAGACACAGTCTTTTTTATAGGCTCTCTACTAACAACAATTGCTATTTGCTTCTACCTTTGTTTTAGCAGAGCAGATTCCTGAAAGGATTTTATTCTTCACTGTAAACTCCCCTTAGCTATGCACAGAAATCATTACAGTCCTCATTTCCTCAGAAGACCTTGTGCTTTAGTTTTTCAATTAGTGCCTAAGCAAGACAGCATAGAGAAGCAAAGCCTTTAAAAGACTGTTTTTTGTACTATATTCATGATTTAAGTTAAACAGAAACAGGAAAAAAAATGGGCAAAAACACCATCCCAGAAACTTTGATTAGAATTGAGTTCTGAATTAGTTCAAAATTAAATTGCTTAATATTATATCACAACAGAGTTTGCACAATTTGAATGCCTCCTTCCGAATCATTTTTCCTATAATGCATCCTATATCATAGGACAGCCTTGGATATCATGTGGTTTGTCAAAGGAGAGAACAAATTGTTACCTTACAGAATGACTAATGTGTCTAAATAGCCTGGACCCTAAAAGAAAACAGTCCTGTCCCATGAACATTTTCCATGAATCGTGATGGCTGGGATGTTACTTAATGTTGAACCATTACAGAAAAGAAAGATGTTTGGATATCTCATTAGACCAGGCCAGACTGTCGAAAAACATCTCATTTTCCTCACTTCGATAGCATGGAAGCAACACATCTTCCATGAAAAGAGCAAAGTACATTGGTCTGAATAAGGGTTGTAGGGCCAGAAAGACTGAAGAAAAGCATACTGCTAACAAAACAGATATTTTTAACAAGATACTTTAGAAGAGGCACAAGACAACAAGAGTCCTTAGGGAAAGAACAGGATTCAAAATGTAAAATGTATTAATAGGAATGCTAGTTACTTACTTTTCAGACTTGTAAGAAATTTACCACACATCAGTCAGTAAACAAGTTTAAGAAGACCTGATTTTAAAGTATTTATTATTACCTCTGCTTGCAGTCCTTCAAGGACATTTTGGGGATGTCTGCACGTCCTCCTGAGACTGGAAGGTTTGGAAAATGTGACGCAAAGGTTATTGGAAGCGAATATCAAATGGAATGCAGAGTCGTCACCTTGTTTTACTTCTTTCTACTGTTTTAGGTATATGAATTCAGTGTGGAATCCTAATAGTTGTAAGAGAGGAAGAGAAAAGCAAAATCAAGACTTAAACCACGGATACCCAGAAATGGCTGTCTAACTGTATCTTGATCTCTTAAATAAATAGCCAGATAGTTTTTCTCTGACTGTTTCCAAACAGAGTCAGCTGTTTTTCAACCAAATGCCTCTGTGATCAGTCAATAATTAGTACAAATTATGAATACAGTTATTATTTTCATAGTTCTTATTTGTGCCCTGCACATCAACAAAAGGTAAAAAAGGTTAAAAGGTTAAAAAAAAAAAAAAAGGCTTTTAGGTTACATCTAACTTACAGCAACAGAGAATGAATAATATCCATAAAATATATCCTCCTTAAAAAGAAAACCCCAAACCCTAAAGCAAAAGTATAATGGAATATGATCTTACAATTTCAGTGGTTTCTGGGGGAGGAAAGCAAAGCTCCTTA
Organism: Apteryx rowi; assembly: GCF_003343035.1. Classification (NCBI taxonomy): domain Eukaryota; kingdom Metazoa; phylum Chordata; class Aves; order Apterygiformes; family Apterygidae; genus Apteryx; species Apteryx rowi. The sequence continues at coordinate 402,368 of NW_020450975.1, forward strand.
AATGTTTCAGTGTGGTTCCTTAAGGGAGATATCTCATATTTCTGTGATCTTCAGGACATAGCACAAACAATGAACTCAGAGAAAAAAAGTAATAAAAGGACTGGGTTATCAGTGCCAAAAAGCAGGTGATGGGTGTTTATATGCCTAGTCCAAAGACAGCTTTAATCTTGGCTAGGGCATCCAGCAACTTAAATATGAACTTAAAGTAGAAATTTAAACCTACCAGATTTAATTCATACTTACATACAAAAAAAGTTGAGTTCTCCCTTGCCCGTAGATGCTGCTGGATCCAAGCCAGGGTACCCTGGCAAGTATGACTATCATCATTTCAGGTGCTGCCCTCTCACAGAGGTTATGTTAAGAAAATGCAGCTTTGGCAATAGTCAAGATCTTCTAGGGGTAAGGTTTTCAGACAGCTCAACAGCATCTCCTGAAATGCCTACACATTACAGGGAAGTGGGGGGCTCCTGAAGGATTCAGTGAGGAGGTCTAACAGCTGCAGATGCTTTTTGTGCTCCTTAGTGTCACTTCTTATCCATCCAAACCATAGCTGTCACTTCTGCTCATCTACTGTACTTCAGTTGGTACCGAGCCCTGCAATTTTTCCTCAGGCTCTGCCATAAAAGGTGATGGATATCACTCTATCTCACATCCCCCATGATGAGATTCACCTGTGCCATTTGAGGAGCAACGATAACTGACATAGTCAAGTGGGTGGAAAAGGCTAAACAGCTAAAAAGCAAGATAACTGCATCTCTGAAGACACGGGGGCAGGGATTCTAACCACATGCATTATAATAAAAGTAAATAGCATTTCTGTAATTACAGAAAGTAAGTTTTTGGCTCAAGACTTCATAAGGACCATTACGAACAAATAAAGGTGGAGTAAGACAGCGATCACAGTCTGGCAAATTTGACTCTGTGTCCCTACAATGACTGGGGGAGGGGGGTGATRCAGGCCAATAACCCCAGTTCAAATGTCATTACTTGTGTTTATGTGTTTTGCTTAGTTTCTGTGAATGTGAGGCACTGACAAGCGTTTGTAGTCTTATTAAGACAGGTATAGTTATTTCCTGAGATATATCATCTGTGAAATATTTTAACCGCAGGGAGATCACCTGACCTAGAGAGACTGGGCAGCATCAAGCACAGTTAAAGTGGAGAGAGACTCAGCCAGCCCCTGAGGACAAGAGAAAGACTCCCACCCTCCATGTATATTTGTATTAGTGTTAAATGAACCAGAATTCCGCAGACTAAAAAGCAAATCTGAGCCACTAAAAAGTCTTTTTCTTGCTTTTGTGTTGTCATATAACTTGTGTGATGAGTACCTGATAAGTCTGTCCTAAATATAGGTATTTCTTTTCATGTTCTCTTTGCAGAGATGTCCCATATATTTTGGTGAAAGAACATTTTTCTCATAAGAAAAATGGAACAAGCCCGCAAAAAAATGCTGCTGTATGCAATAGCTATCTCAAGAATATAAATAAGAGTCTATAGCCAGAGTAAGGAGTCAGTGTCTCAGGCCATGTTCTCTCAGGAAAATGTTTATGAGCTGTTCAGCTTGAGGGCAGGGACAATTTTTGAGATTTGGAAGTAATGTCTGGTGATAGAGTTAAGTTTCAGGACACTATTGACAATACATTTTATTGCTTTTTGTACCTCTGTTTACAAACTGCTTAATCAAATGTTTGCTCTGGGATAATAAACCAGACTTACCCTTTGCTTTGGAAGTTATCTAATAGTAAGCCTAGTCCCTGCACAATTTAAGAAAGACTGGGTATGCCACTCCTACAAGAATAATGGACGACGACTCTCAAAATGCCTATTACTAAAAACAGCATCCAGGATTCAGAGCTGGAGCACATGCTTTCCACCAAGCTGCAGGAACTGGTTTAAAGCCAGATACCACAACACTGGAAAGAAATCTCCTTTGGCAGACACAAGCACTTTGGCAAGCTTTATAAGAGGTGTGAAGACAGTTTGCTACTCAGAATATTTGTGCTAATTACAGTAACCTACTTAGAAATGTTAAGAAAATTTCATTTCCTTACTCTTTGCAAGAGGATGAGGACAGGAGTCAAACAATATTCAAATACTTCAAAAAATCAATGTAAAGAGGAAGAGAACAGTCTTTTCTTCAAGTCCACAGAAGAAGGACAAGAAGTAATAATTGTGACAATAGCAAGAAGGATTTAGGTTAATTACTTTGAAAGGAATATTTTCAAACTGACCACACCAAGAACATGTATGGAGAGTGAAAGGTTTACTCTTCATTGGTGGGGGCCTACAGAGGTTAGACAAACATCAGTCAAAAATGACAGAGCTACTGTTCATCCTGCCATGATAAATATGAGATTCATAAGATGCTATGTGTTGTTTGTCTGCACATGCAATATCATTTTAATAATTCACATTGTAATCTGTACATTCATTTTTTCCTTCACAGTGTGTTTTACAAAACAAAGTTCATCAAATAATGGCAATATCTTCATATTAGAATACCATTTGAAGATGATAACTAGATTGTCACTTAATGATAAGCACTGTAGAAATGAATAATAGATATCCATATTTGACCAGTGTCCCAACTCTAAAGAGCTTACTATCTAATAATGAACTTCAAGCAAGTTCATAAATAAAATACAATTAAATAGAAAACAAATATTTCAGTTAAAGTTCTACTGTGGTCTTTCCATGGAACTGTAATTGATTTGCATCACGCTGCTGATCTAGTTTAGGAAAATAGCTTTTCTTGTGYTAAACTTTTCTGCACTTATCATGTGAACTTTTACATACTTTATTAAGAATAGTAGATATTTCACTACAAAAATCAYTGAGCATTTTTCTTAGCATATTCAGGATTGAGACCTTAATGTCCATTTTAAGCTTTATGGATTAATTCTACCAATGTTTATTTATGCGCTTAATATTACCACCACTGTTATCAATGGAGCAGTAACATTAACATCAAAAGTCTTAAATTAGAAGCATCCTTCCGAAAAACCAACGGTGCAAATAATTGAGCCTTTCAAAGAAAGTAAGGAAATCCATCTTCTGCAAGTATTATATTTACAGAAATATGTATTTTGAAACTATTTGTTCAGTCTTTTTGCCCTACACAAAAAGTTTTGTTTTGTTTTTTGAAATTGCTGACTGCTTGAAGATCTTCATCTTTTTGAAAGTTTACTATATGCTATTTCTAAACAGTTATCAAATTACATTTAAAGGATAATGCCTGGAATTGCCTATGCTTATCATAGCGCCAGAAACACATATACAGGCAGAAAATGCTCAGCAGCATTGCTAAGATGACACAGCAGTTAAACTACATTTGTTCTTTTCTCCATTTTTTCACATGGTTCATATCAACAGTTCTAAAATTTTTAGTGGTTTCCTAGTCTTTAGGAAAAAAAATAAATCCAGGTCATCTTGTATCCCCATTTTGGTCATTGTGAGTCAAGAGTGATAAATAAATAACATTCAAATCAACAGAAGTACTGGGGTGATTGTACATACACTGAATTAATTTTAATTAACTGACTCAGCTCCTTGTGCCTAGGAATCCATGTGAGCGCTTTAGGAGAAAAACAGCTATATTAGAACAAATTTGTCTGTGAGGGTGAGCAGAGGGAAGGTCTTCCTGATTATCAGGCTCAGGAACTCCGTCCCAGCCATGACTACTTGCAAGTGTACAGCAGCAGGGTAATGAAGTAGACCTAGGAAACCAACTCTCAGTCAAGCACACGAGTAGAGGTAGGAGGATGTATAATAGATTATGTGGGAGTACATATATTTTAGATTTTGATAGAATACTTTGCATCATTTCTGCCAATTTTTATTTATATGTAGGCTTATTTCTTACAATCAATCTTTCAAAATATTTAAATTTGTATATTTTAATGAAGACTTATAAATCCTATATATAAATATCTGATATAACGTCAGCTTTTCTAATAACTAATGAATAACCACCAATCATGCCTTGAACTTGTCTAAGAAGAGTAAATGGAATTGTTCCAGAATATGTAATCTTCTCAGTTAAATTGYGTAGTCAATAGAAGACCTAAAAACAATCCATCACAAAGGCTAATTTTATCCAATCTACATGTGCAATTCTGAAAAGCAAATGAAAAATATAGCAGTAGCAGGTGTGCTGCGTCAGTGGAGGATTAGAATTTTGACTAGAACATTTTCTCTTGCATCTTCGGTTATTTTATTCAGTGACATCATATGTAATGCTTTTTTTTTTTCCCCCTAGGAAAATTTTACCAGATGATCCTTATAGCCAACATTTTATTAATTTTTTTGTGCAAGCCCGCTAAAGCAGGGAAGGCCTATCCAAAAGAGAGTTTTGAACTTCTTTATACTGCATCCCAGTGCTGTTTTCCTCTTATCTCATCTCTGTGGGAATTCCAGAGCAGAAAGTCTTCCATCGGAAACAGAGGGTGCCCAGACTAGTTCTAAAGATTTCATCTGTCAGTTGAAAACTGTTTGTTGTGTGTGTTCAACTGTAAGAAAAAGAAGATTGTATTTTCTGAAATGGGTAAGCCCTAGGACACTAAGGACTGAAGCCATAGGTTTATTAAAGGATAATTAAGTACTCTTTGGATGTGGTTTACCAACCAAAAAGTAAAAACAAGGGGGATTTTTAAATTAAAAGTCTCTTATGTTAAAGTTGCCTTTTTCCAGATTTATTTTCCATTAAATGTGTTCAGAAACATTAATACTAGTGAGTCAATCTTTCTAATACTATAGAAGCCTTTTTTCTAGTCTTAATTTCTACAGATTTGATTTTCAGCCACTGAACTTTGTACTTCTTTGGTCTGGTTAATTCAAGCATCCTGTTTTGTTAGAAGTCTTTCCATTTACTGGTAACCCTACTGAATTACCTTTTTAACCTTTTTTTTGGATAAACTAAAAGAACAGTAAACATTAAAGCACATGCAAATTGAACAGATGACTTAAGGGAGATGTAACCCTACCTTCACTTCTCTCATTATCTCTACTCTGTAATGTAAATTTTCCTAATCAGGTGAAGTGGTCCAGAATTGGACAGTCTCATTCAGACATTACCTAAATGCATGCAGCTCAGAATAATTTAATATATCTAATGCATTTCAACTAAGATGCTGTATAATTTAAACATTTTGTTCAGTATCTCTGAAGTTCTATTGCCTTCAGAAGACTTTGAAATTAAACTAACTTAAAAACAAGATTATCTAATTTACTGTCATCTGACCTATAATGGTACCTGGCAATCATCTTACCAATTTATTGATGACTGGTAGGCTACCACAGAAAGTCAAAGTAAAATCAACTATACAATTTTTGTAATACACAGAAAAGTATTTTTGGACTGTAGATTGTAATTCTAGGAGATGCTCTATCCTGTTCTCAACACTTTTGATATCCAAACTCCTGTGTGACAACTTCTTACAGAACAGTCTTGGCTGTAAATATCATGAAATATCATGTTTCCTCTGACTGTGATTCAGCAGTTCTCCAGAAGGAGGATGCAATGTTACTAGGTAATATTAAATAATAAAAATTGTTGAACTGAGGTAGGGAGATGCACGCTAACCTTAAGAAACAATGACTTGTCTTTTCCTCACTCTACACAATCAGTTTTTCTGGGTTTACAGCAGCTGCAAATTTTCTGCAAAAAAATAAGGGTTTATCTAACCAGAACACCCCAGAAACCACAGTCCTGAGGAACACAAGTGCACTGGCAATTAATCATGTGGCTGAAACATGTCTGAGTAATGCAGCAGCAGATTATGTTAAAAGTGCTGGGAATAGATACAGGTGGAAGAGTTGAAAAGCGTGCACGTACTATAGCTAATGGCCTTTACATGAAAAGTTCTTAGAGTAGATCACGCAGGTGCTGAGTACAGGAAATACATGTATTTATATTTCAGCTTACTGGAAAAAGTAAAATCCATCTGTTTAATTAGAAATATAATGTGGTTTTGCACTTCATGCAATATCTTTTTTAATTTAATTTTTTTTTGATACTTTATTCCCTTCTTGGTTATATTTTATTAGAAGGGAAGACAYAGAAAAAGACATTTATTATTTATTATTATATGATTAATAACAGTGATTAACTGAAAAAAAATGGCCATGCTTACCAGCTCCTAACCAGAAGTTAGCTGGTCTGCACTGGACTTTTTGAAAAGCTTTGTCAAGAGATACTGCATCATGAATTATTCATTATATATCAGCTCTATTAATTCTGTTACAATGGTAACACATCCTAAGGGACTGAGTCTCAATCCTCCTTCTGTCTGCTAGCATCACAAGAAAATCTAAAGGAGAGACTGAAAATGGCCCTACCATTCATCACATTTTGTTTGGCACATTCAGAAGAGCACATTAGTTATACATGAAGATTAAAAATGCATTTATTTATCACAGGCAAGGATAAAATGATTAATATGACTCCTGAAAACCAAAAAGAGCCTACAAGGGAAACAACCAATCCAGATTGTAAAATCACAATCAACTTCGCAGTAATGCAGTAAAATGATAGAATAATGTGTAATTTTACTGCATAACTGAAGGGCTGGTTGTGATTATGCATCACAAAGCCATTTCTGGATGAAAAAGTGATTACAAATTAGGGCAGTATAGAAGCTAACAAACCTCAAGAAATATAACCATATAGGTGTTGCTATGTCTTACGTTAGTAATGAAATTAGACTTTTTTTTTTTTTTAATCAACAGGACTATTAGAAACACTATGTTTCTATACATCTTTTTTATCCATGTGTATAAAAAGAGAAAGTACTCATATTCAACATCACCTGCAATTTGCAGGACAGGAAGACAGAGATCTGAAAAATAGATAATGATATCATAACAAATAAGGGTGAATCATTACTTATACAGATAGTCCTAAAGGAAGCAACTCCTTACTGAGATGGCTGTGGAGATCAGACAGTGTGGAATGACAGAAAATGACATAGATGAGGCTGGAGGAGAGAAGGATCAGGTAAGGTGTGGATATTTTCATGATTTGAATTAGTAAATTCTCTACTCAGTTGCCTTTCTGTTGAGCCATTAGTTATGGAAAAACAGGCCAAYGCAGTGAGTTTCTGGACATGAGAGACTTCTTTGAAGGCAGCCACAGGAAAAGACCATCTCTGAAAGAGAGGAGAGAAATGGATAATGTGAGGTTGTTGTTGATGGATTATCAGCTCAGGACTGCTAGCCTCCATACAGCAGAGGACTGAACAATAAGGGAAGAGGGATGACACAGTGTGAGCTACATGGTGTGTAGTCTGCTGCAGATTTCATGCTCAGGTCACTTGGGACAACTTCCTTCCTCTCAAATGGAGTGCCATGGGTGAACAGTGCAGTTCATCCCACAAGTGCCAATTTCATACCACTTTTGTGCATTCTGGGCGCATGTACCAGATTATTATGAAACAGATCACTTATAATCTAGGTATAATTTATGGTTTAAATTTGACTGGTACTACTTGTGTGGCTTTCTCTACCTAAAATCATTCTGCTTTCATGAGACAAGTGTAGTTATACAGATGTCAGGAACAAGCAGGTTTGCTAACTGTATTTTTTAAAACTTTCATAAATAAAATGTAATATTTCATAAAATTGTTATTATATTAAAACTGAGTGTGTTGAGAACTTCAGGATTACAAACAAGTATGTCTATAGAATACTGGTAATCATTTCTTCTGTGTGTCCATATACATATATATACTGCAAAAAATCATAAACAAGTTATTGATAGATCATTCTCTGATTAACCACTCCACTATTCATCATATTCCTGTTTTTACAGAACTTTATGCCCAACAATGGTTAGGTGCAGGAACATGCATTTAAGAATATAAATTTAACACATTGGTCTGACAATAGTCTCAAATAGGTCTCAAAAAGAGCACAGAGCTCTTTCTTTTGAACACAGGAATTCAAATTGAGTTTCATTTTAAGAACATGAAATACACCTGTGTATGTGGAGCAGTTCACAGATATGATTAAAATATGACAAAATAGAGCACAGTCTGCATCAAAATGCAGACAGACAGACAAAAATGAGACCTGTATTCCTCAAGTGCCTCCTCATTTTTATGTAGATATATTACCTCAAATATCATCTCTCCATTCAGAATCACGGTGGAAACAAATTATTCTGCCTTATAAAATTGGATTAGCAGCTTTTAAATGCATCTGAACTCAAATAAGTGCATGCACATTTATCTAATGGTTTTACGGCCTCAGATCTTACATAAATTTTGCCATTCACAGTATGCCCTTTAGAAGTACTCTTGATGCTATTAGTAAGGCTGTTTTTCCATTATGGGGGCAGTAGGAGGGAAGGCAATAACCTTTGGTGCTTTCCTGGAGTGGTCTCCCTGCCCCGCTTTTGCCTTGTACACTCTGTGTACACCTCACATAGGATGCCAGCAAAGCACAAGGGATAGAAGACAAAGGCAAAAGCCATTCAAACCACCTCCTGGTTTAGGAACTGGGAGGATTTTCACCATGTCTATGGCATCACTATTACTGCTTTCGGCAATGTACTCAGTAACCCTCTCCCCCACTATGTACCCTCCCCCTGCTTGAGCCACAAGACGTGCAGAAAGGAAAATGCATTCTTCTCCCCCAGGAGCTGCATGGGTGATGCGATGTCATGTGAGGTAGAGGGACAGGAAAGACAAATGCAGCCAGAAGACTCATAATAGAACAGCAAGATGTTCTGGGACTGTAAGCTGGGACTACATTTTGTGCAGTAACCTAGTCATGAGGGGTAGGTGAATGAGTCCTCCCTTTCCTCATCCCACAGGGCTTAGCAGGTCAAGGAAAATGGTCTGTTTCAAGACTGATGCTCTACCACACATGCCCCAAAAGGGAAATTCAGATGCTGAAATATAATTGGCAAAATTCGGGACTTCAGAAGAATTATCAAAAGCTGATAATTTTAAGAAGCTGAATTTGGAGCTCACCTAGATTTTCCCTAAATTCTACCCAAGGCACTGGGGAACRATGGCAGCCAAGCAAAATGTAGTATTGGAGGGGCAGGCTTCCCTCACTCATATCAGGGAAGGGGTTTGCAATTTATCCGTTCTGTGTACCTTAATTTACCACCTAAGCTCTCGGTTCCCTGAAGTGCAAATATACTCGGGCAGCATTCTTCTGAGTGGAAATCTCTCAAAACAGGTCTTTTTGAAGTCCTTCTGTGAGTCTCAGCCACAGATATCTTCTGCAGACTTAGCACAATTCACCCTAGAGATGTGGGCCAGAGTAAGCCAATGTTATGGAGTCTTTCTCCCGGTACAGCTGCACTCCTGGTGATTCACCTCTTTCTCTTATCTATGAAATGGTGGCAAAAACTTAAGGAGGGGAGAGAAAAGTGAAATAAAGATTTCTGTGGGCTATGGTTGTGATGTGGAGAGCACTACTTCCGCAGAAAAACCTCTCCTGCCTCTTAGATCTTCCTGTATTTCTATCCTCAGTTAGATGAGCTGTATAATTAAAAAATTTGGCTGTACATATACTTAATCCTTGAAACTGCTGAGAATTCTAAGTGTAAAGAGCACAGAACCATATTCATAAAATTTAAGTAAAATGAAGTGTTTCCTAGATATAGTTACTTGTCTAAATATAATTCATTCAGTATAGTTCATCAACTTTAACTGTACCTGCTTATTCACATTACGAAGGTCGAATGCAAGAATGGACTTGAACTCTAGACACTTATATATTTCTATCTACCAATAACATATATGAATGGCTCACGTAGGGAATGGAAATAAACACTTCACTACTTTGATAGTCTGTGAAAGAGACAGTTTGGAAAAGATACAAATAATTAGTGACACACTATAGAAGAGAGACCTGGAAGAAGGTCAAGAAATCATGCAGTGAGAAAGACTCTCACATACATTTAACACAGGAGCTCTCTAGGTTATCATCGTTTCATTGTTTTATTAGTTTTATTAAGGGGAGAAGTAATATGACTTGATAAAACAAAGCATAAAAGTATATTTTCTTTTCATTGCCTGAGAATTTATTTCAAAGGCTTAAATTTAGAAAGTTGGGARATTTGTGTATTCTTCAGACATCAGACAATTCAGCATAGAATCAATATATGGCGGGGCAGAGATCAGACATTTTAGGGTAGCCCTGAGGGATGATCCTCACGATTTCTTCTAATCGCAATTTTGGTATAATAGTTGATAGAAAAATTATTTTTAATGGTATTGCTGGATTCTGAAATTATGCTCAGCAGGTTGGGTGATCCTGCAGAGATTTCAAACACAATATTGCAAATTGTGCAATAAAGCATGTTACTTTAATTGCTGCATTGGGAACAGACAGTCTTTTCAGATAAATTAAAAACCATTTCAAACTTTCTCCCAGCTAAAAAGTACAAGGCTAGCCTAAGCCTGTTTTGTAGATTTAACAAAATGTGGCTTGGAAGCCATCAGCAAATATAATAGACACAATTCAAGCTCTAGCGTAATGTGCTTGTGGTCCAAAAATAACTGAGGAAAAGGCTCATTCAATAAATTATGTCCTTGATCTTGTTGATGCTTTTATACACACTTAACCTTATGCATATGGATAATCCTTCTGTCTACAATAGCAYTATTCATAAAGTTAGCAAGTATTGGAATAAAGGCTGCGGCGTTACCTTTAGTAGTGATGGTTATTGATTATGTTAGTGTTCGTTGTCTATTAAAGCTCTTAGCAATATGTTTTCTGAAATGTAGGAAAAGGAAACCTACTGAGTCTTTGAGCTCCATAATGAGAATTTTGTTACTTTTTATAGCTGGTGCACTAGAGTACTTGGCATAGGAGAGACACATAAGCCCCTGGAAATAAGTATGTAGAGCCTTTCACTAGCATAAGAGCAGGCACTTTTTTTTTAGTACTGGGGCAATAAAAACATTCATCCTTTTAAGACATTCATGGATTAGGTTTGAAATATTTGTAAAGTATATAATAGGGTTGTTTGACCATCAGTTGTTAGATATTTTATCATCAGGTTGAGTTGTCAGTGAAGTAAGACTATCCTTTTCATAATACTGCAATGTTAATGGCTGGTACTGTAACTCTGATGATGTTGCAATGTAAGACTGAAATAAGTGCAACATTAATCAGCAGAATAAGTTATTCAAAGAATATAGTGGAAGACTAACTGTTGGATATAGTTTACAAATGTGTATATAAATTGGATGTTTTAGGTACACAAATGACATGGTGGTTTTAGAAGAGGAGCTATTCTCCTCTGGATCCAGATTCTGACATCTGACATTTGTTTTTGTTCTTGACGAAAAAAAGAAGTTGTAAAGATGATAACAACTGCTACAGTTTGCTTTATAAGTGCATATGCTTAACACACTTTACAAGCCTGCTTCATAACAAAAAGACAGTGTTAAGCTTCGATCTAATTTCTGAAGATCAATTATACACTATTTCTTACCATGGTGTCAATGAGACTACCAAACTGGATTAATCTCACTGAAAGGTGGGAATTTTATAGTCAAATCTGCACAAGAAAGTTAAAAAAAGAAAAGAAAAGAAAGAAAGTTCAGGAGTATTTTTGTCCATGCACTTGGACATTTTATGTGTTCTCTAATGATACTGGGGAGTACAAGAGTTGCCAAGTCTATACAATGCTCCGGAGCTCAACAGCACTGTGTACACACAATACTTGTGTACACAGTACATGTACTTGTTATTTCTGCTACACCTTTTAACAGTGGTGTAACTGGCTCCAGTTTAGCAGGTTTTTATAATTTCTTCAGCAGAAAGCAGTGAGCTTCACAGTTCAGTGTTTCTCTTTGTAGACTCTCAGATGCAGTGTCAGCACAAGGGCAGCCCGCTGAAGGAAAGCGGAGCTTTACAGATAAGGCTGGCTAGGAGCTTTCTGACAAAACTAATTCTGTGAAGGCTTCTTAGGCATGTTGAACTTTTGCCAAGTAGTAGATACCATGCTGATTACCTGATGGGCAGCTGAAGACTTCTGGCTTCCAGTGATCAAAGCTGGAACAATCAATTTCACAGGCATCTTAGAAGAGATACTTTTTAATATTCCAGGTTCACTGATATGACCAATACCTGATAACATTTTAACAAATTAAGCTATAGTCAGGATTTCTACAGTCACAGGCTCACAGGCAGGAATATCAGAAAATGGCAGACAGAGAACACCTAGAAATATCTATTTTAGAGAATCACTACCAGAGGTTGATTGGGATTTTGATTTGTTTTCTTATATTGTTTGTAAATAAATACCAGTGGTCAAGGAGGCATATTACCTCATTTTAACAGCAATAAAGTCTGTATCTCAGAGACTCATTTAGACTCCTTTCACAGTCAGTGAGAGAAAAACAGTTACTTCTATCATTGCACTAATCTCATCCCAAAGCAGACATTGTAACACAAGCTAGATGAATTGGGTACAAAACATGTCTAACTTTCTCCGTTGACCATACACAGATACAGATGACCAAATCATTCATCATTGTGATTGTTTAAAGAAAGATGAGATAAAACTCCAGTTGATGGGTCAGTTTTTCCAAGAAAAAGAAATATTTTCATAACTAGAAATTCGGTGTTTTTTATTTGAATAGGCCTATTTTTCTGCAGGAAAATGCATGAACTACATGAGCTGTGTGTACGACTGATTTTTTTAGTGTTTATTTCTATAACTTGGCTTAAAAATCCTTTTTGATGAAAGCCACTTATCTAATGGAAAGCTTTATTATTCAAATTTACACATTTCTGTCCAGGCTGGAAGTTTGGAAGTGGAAGGTTTGGTTTAGCTGAAAGTCTCTGTAAGATATTTCACAAAGGATACGACAGAAAGAAATATACACATTACTTCATAGTGAACATAGAGCCTGATTGCGTGCATTCATAGCATGCCTCATTTTTATGAGAAGGAAAATGAAAGACGACCAAGGCCATTCAAGACTCATCAAGTTCTACTTGTACATGATTTTTCACTTGATTATGTGAATTCTGGTTCCCTCAGAGATTCCACAAATGTTCTAGGAAGTTCCAACAGTGTCAGACCTCCTCCCATCCACCCTAGCCAGTCTACCATCTCACAGCTAATCAGTGGCAGATCAAGTCATAACTGCAGCTGAAAAGAGCAGAGAAGAGAAAGCTAGGCGGCTGCAGAAATATGGAAGCAGAGTTGCCCTGACCTAGTACAAGTATATGCATAACCCTTCAGTCATGTTGCTACAGAGATGGAAGTGAACTGACTGGAGTTAGGCAAAAGCACAGGATAAAGAAAAAGGACAAGCAGGATGACAAATAAAAGAAAACTGTGGAGGGGGGAGAAGATTCAGAGAAAAGAACAACCAAATAGGATTCAGTTAAATAGGATTCAAAGTCCGGATGGGAAATTAAAAATGAAGCAGGATATATGAAGATGTGATAATAATATAAAATAAACCTTAGTATTTGTGTGAAGAAGAATAAACTTAATCTTAGTCAGCAGCTGTTAGGGAAATTAGAACAGGAGAAAACGACAGTATGACCCATTTTCTAGCTGAAACTGTTATCACTGTAGTGATTTACCTACCTAAATAATGTCAAAAACCTTACATATGGCTTTTCTTCTATCAGTTTCCTCAAAGAGTGTTCCTTGAAGACTGTGCTTTTGAAAACAGCTTAGCATGTAACTCTAGTATTTTGCTGACACCAAGATGTCATTCTCAGAAATAACACCTTTTTTTAGGTGCTGCTTCCAGAGCAGGGTTGTGACAGGCACTCCTCCAGATTTCAAGAGTTAAAACACACAGGCAATAGAATGCTTAGCACATAGGCAGCAGCTTTAAAACATCTTCATACCGTACTGACTTAGTGCAATTTTGGCCAAATAACAAGTTACAAATAACTCTTGTACACATACACCTTTAATTCAGAGTTCAAGAACTACATGAAATGAGTTTTGTGACCTCAATCCAATTGCCAGAAGCCAAGTGTCCACACTGATAAAACCATGGCCTCAACTGAGCCTAATTAGCATGCCATCAGACAATGTCCTCAAAGTTGCCAGGCAGTGAACGGGCAGAAAGATAGATCTATTCTGTCTCCCTTCAGAAATATGCCTCTGAACCAGCCATATTACTGGGATGAGAAATTTGTACCGATGTTCCTTATGCTGAATCTAGTTTTCAGACTAAGCAGAAGACTGAAGTCTTCAGGGATATATATCTAACATTTTTCTGGGAAATTGGATCTTTACAAGTAATTAAGCATATCTCTTACCAAGTCCAATTTTAAATGGAGTTATTGTGACAATAAGCAGAGTAGTACATTATGGTTTCTAAATTCCCACATCACTTTCAGAAGGAAAGGCCTGCTTCTTAATATGTGCATTTTCATTTTGCTTTTCTCAATACAAACTTAATTATCCCCTATCTTTCCACATTTTATTCCACTTATCTGTAGACTATCCAAACACAAATGTACTAAATGATGGCACTTAATGAAACCTTTGGCTACACTGTTTGCTTATGAAACCATAAACATTTCCTGGACCAAATTAGCAATAGCAGAAGCCTTTTCAAGCACACACTTGACAAAAATATGTATAATTGCACAATTCAAAAAATACATTAGGATGTAATGTCTTTTCCATAAAAGTACTTATGATTTGAACCTTCATAATACCTTCTGCAAAAGGGCATTTAGGAGGAATGATCAGATGTCAAGTCCTCACAATTTTGTGGACTGTATGATTGTGTGAGTAGGTAAACAAAGGCCATCTCTTCTTCACCAAGCAGTGCAGTGCAATAGGACTGAATCTGTACAGGATTGCAGAGCTATTGGACAAAAGCCTAACATGTCCTTATTCAYGTTGCTTTCCCTCTTAACAAGAGCAAGTTACAGTCTTTCATGGGCTGTTCAGTCACTAGGACTGAGCTAAGCACTTACAGAGGGCAAAGCAGCTTCTATTGGACCCAGCTGCTCTGCAGAAGGTATCTCTGCAGAAGGTATCTGCACATGGTTCCCACGGGAATTTTTATTTAAAGGCATAGGGAATCTGCTAGTCACACTAACAATATTCATCCCCCCCTTTGCAGACACTAAACCAATGCTCTTGTTCCACCTAATGCTCCACTCATTCTCATTCATCCTTCAAAAACACTTATAAAAAACAGCATTTATCTGGTTTGTATCACAGGTAGAGGCACTGTAGGCAACAGATGCCAGCTGTAGCACGGAGCATGTTAAGGAGATGTCCAGTGATGAAAATGTTCCCTTGCAGAGGTGATTTCCCTTGGACAAAGATCCTGGATGGCTCTGGAGGCCATGCTCTTCTCTGGACTCTCCTGCAGCACAGTTATTAAGCCAGGATATGAACTCAGGCTTGGCAGTATGTTCACACCTAAAGAGCTCCGTAAACTTTTCACAGTATGAGTGCATCTGCCTCATCGCTTCTGTTTTGTTGTTTTGGATCTTAACAAAGGTCACCATTTGGAGGGGTGGAGGACTTTGCACTGATTTCTGAATGCATCTAGTGGCATTCTTCAGGTTGGCAACTTCATTGTGTTTCTATCATGTTGACCTACCAGTGGAGCATCCTTTGACCTTTTCATGGAACAAGCTTATGAGTAATGCCATTTTTATACGTGGCGCTATACTGAATCTGCTGGGATGCAGAAGATGCCCAACGTTGCCATCCAGGTAGGAGAAGGTTTGATTGACAACAACAGCAAAAAGGAGGCAAAGGAGGATATGAGTGGTTCAAAAGGATTTAGCAAAGGGAGGATAGGAAGAAAAAAATGGATTGGTAAAGAAGGACATTGGAAAGGACATACAGTAAGGAAAATTATTAGTAAAAGCCTGCCACACAGATCAACACAGATGAAACACCTGGCATTCATGCATACACAGCAGCAATGGCCTCATCCTGTTCTCCTCTCTGGATGATCAATGTGGAGGTCTGTTAGTGGGAAATATGTGTATGTGTGTATATATATATGTACATACACACAATATGGATCCCCTAGTAACTGGCCTTAGACACTCAGTCTACCCAGTAGACTGGCCCTGGATCCTTGCTCTCCCCAGTTGCTGGCACCTGACATAGGAGCCCCCAAGGCTCGCAGCCCCACAGCAGTTGCTGGTACAGACCCCCCTTGCACACACCACACCAGCATGCACAGACACACACTGTGGACTCCTCCAGTAACTGGCCCTTGGATCCTCTTGTCTCTAGTTGCCTCCTGCACAGACACACAGACACAGACACAGACACACACACACACACACACACACACACACAGTGGGTCTCCCAGTTGACTCCCAGGCCCTATGGTCTCTCCAGCAGTTGGCCTGGACCTCCTGGTCCCTCCAGTAGCCACCTCCTCCAGCGTCTCACCCACAGACATACACATGCAGACACACACACTCCCACACCCCCACACCCCTGGGTCCCAGGCCACTTAACCTGCTTCCTGGCTGGTCTGGCTTGATACTCGCTAGTGATTTGCACTGACATATTGACCCTCACTCGCTCCGGTTGCTGGCACTGCAGACACACAGCCCCGTGACCCTGGTCCCAGTCCAGTTGCTGGCACTCCAACCTCCACACACACACACAGATAGAGCCCCTCACGCAGGGTAATAGTTAGAAAAGAAGTTTAATGAGAAGACAGGGCAGACTGTGCCGATCAGGTGCAGGGCATGGCCAGACAAAYGAATTGTCCCGCAACCCATTTACAGGCAACCTGCCCTTTCATCTTCTCATCCCGCTGTTTTCCCAGGCTCCTTCCTCCCCAGATCTCCTTGATCCCTCCCATATCCACTCCTGGTTCCTCCCCTAACCATCCCATATCCCCAAATGCTCTTGCCCTGTATCCCATGATGTGTCCCGTACCCCCGGCAGTGACCCCCCCAGTCAGTGAGGGGAGCCAGAGATGCCTGCGCTGGCTCAGGGTAGGGGAGACCCCACCCCAGGGGCTGGTGCTCTCCTGGGAGGGGCCAGGCAGGGGTTGTGGCTCTCTGGAGTTACTGGGGCTCCCCCACCTGCTGCTGGGCCTTTGTGCTGCCCTCTGAATGAAGGAGCAGGTTGAGCACAGAAAGCTCTTCTATGGGATGGGGCAGATGACAGGCTGTGTGAGAGCTTGTGGGTCAGGAGAGGCAGATAAGGGTGACAGCGGGGTGAGTGTGTGTTACAGTGACCAGGGTGAGGAAGTGGAAGAAGTAATCCTCAAACAGCTCCAGAAAGTCTCTGGATCAAAGACTTGGGGGGGGAGGGGGTGCCTTTAACCTCCCTGACATCTGCTGTAAAGGCAACAGGATGGGACACAAGCAAACCAGGAGGCTTCTGGAGGCTGTCAGGAGTAAATTCTTGATACCTATACTGGATGGCCCAACCAGGGGTGATGCACAGCTGGATCTGCTGTTCCCTAAGAAGGAAGAACTGTTTAGGGATGCAGTAATATGGGTAGTCTTGACTGTAGGGACCATGAGAATAGTACCAGTACTATCATAGCACCAATCCTGACTGTAATTTCTCATCATTTTGAGAGGGGATTCATAGCCTTGAGGACAAACAATCCCAAGAGAGACAGAGAGAAACAGATTGTGCAGATTGTCTATTTCCTTTTCATCCACTAACCATATCTCTTTTTGCTAAGATAAGCTTCTGGTATGAGGAAATAAAAGTGATGCAGAGACAAGAGCTAGTCTTAGCTGCTAATTCTGCTTTTCAGCATTTTTGCAGGATCTCAGTGGGGATGCTCTGTTACACCCAAAATCTCATTACGGGCAAAAGGGAACACCCCATATACATAGATCTAAAAGTATATTATTAGTCCAATTAATGTTTTGATGCTCTAATAGTCCAAATTACCTAAATAAATGAAAAAGCCTCATTAATAAAATACTAAAATTGTTATCCAAAAAGAAATTTCTAGTATCTATTGCATTTCTCTGGTGTTATGCTTGCTCTTCCAAGGTCCAGCTGGGTCACAAGGTTGACAGTTTCAGTCTTCTTCAAGAAGACTGGGGGTGTTCGCAATGAGTTGTTGGTATCCTGAGTTTTTCACCAGAAGGAGTATGGTGTTGATGGTGGGATTTCTTCCTTCTCTGGCTTGGGGCCTTTGGGAGGCTCTTTTTAAAATATTTTCCTACCCCAGCCTGCTCACTTCCCCCTGCTGCCAGTGAAGGAGTGAAGCTGCCCCACAGCCCCAGCCTCGGGGGCTGTTTGCAGGGCAGGGGCTGCCTGGGGCTGTCAGACCCTTCCCCGGCGGCACTCACCGAGCTGCAGCTCAGACAGGCTGGGCAATGGGCACTCGGCCATGAGGCGCCTGGTCAGCCCAGTGCAGCCCAGCTTGGGACATGGCAAGCCCAGCCACTGCTGCAGACCCTGTGCTGGCAGGGTGCCCCAGAGCCTGCTGCCTTCTGCTAGCAATGGCAAAAATATTTACTGGGATAAAACTCACCTGTGCTCTCTATGCAGAAAATAGTGTAGATAATATGCCCTGATGCTGTATGTATCTACCAGCAAACAGGGGTAGTCAAAACATGCTTAAAATTTGTGTGCCAAAATGAATATTTTGTTTCTCTTCAGGTGTGATTTCTTGAACTATGTGAAAGGCAGGCTTTGGTCCCATTCAGGTGAAAAGCACTAGAGAATAAATACAATATCGGGTGAGGACGCTAATGATCATCTCTTTTAATTATGTGGAAACTGAAAGCATAGATATTATTTGTAGTATCATGGGGAAGAGTAACAATTTTTAGGTGTTTATGATTCAGATTTCAGACCCTTTTCTCTGAAGCAGAGATAAATAAGGGGCAGAATATTATTGAGAGCTTTTCAAGGCATGGATTATATGTGAACCGAAGTTGTGAATGTGCTCACCTGAAAATTGTTCAAAGCCATATATACTGGGGAGGTGTAAAGGTGACAATATTTCTATCTGTAGACCACAGATCTTTCTTATTGTACAGTGACTGCAGTGCTGACCTGCCAGAACTCTTTCTCCCACCAGAGGCTATTAAGACCCCGTGATAGATGGTCATAAACTTTAAGAGAACAGAGGTGGGGATCATGCCCATTCTGATAAATTAAGTGTGGATTTGTGTTCTAGACTGTTTCTTCAGTGGATGATTGAACACAGAATCAAAGAAGAGATGAAAGCTGGTGTTTTATCCTTTGAGCCACCCTGCTCCTTCATTTCTTTTTTACTTTCCCAAAATACTGTTCATCAGTAACTTTTCTGCAAAATTCAGGGATGGATGAACATTTTGAACTGTGTTGTATTAATTAAATTTCAACTTCTGAAGTATTAACTAACCAAGCACCTTTGTGAGTCACTGATTCTTAACTAAAGGCTAACTTGATTTTTAGCATTACATTTTTACCTAATTAATTACATTTCTTTGACAACGCATAGCAAGCAAACTTGCAGAGTAAAACATACAAAAATGTCATTTACAATTAACTCTTGATAGGTTTAGTGTAAGACTTTTTTTTTTATAAACTTGTAGGAATTTTCTCAAAAGGCAGGCCAACAAAGCATTTTCTTCTGCTGTTATGTTTTATGAACACCTCTATTAATGGATGAACTCTCACGAGACAAAGAGGGACTTAAAACAACCTAATTTTAAAGAAAATTGTCCTTGATATGTATGAGGATGACACACCAGGGTGAAATGCTTTCAGAAGAATCATTGCACTCTGTCAAGTAAAGTTGATTAGCGTACATATTTACAAACATTTTGAATTAGCATGTATAAATACAATTTAGACATATTTTTAAATAAAGATTATCAAAGCCATTATATCAATTGACTAAGTAATTTACCTATTTGGAGAGCTTTTAAAATACATAACTTTGACCTACAGACCTTAATGAGTTCTTTATAGACAACACAGCTAACCTTGTGCATCTAACTAAGCATGTTAAATTGTGTGATCATTCACTGCAACCAAATCCTCTGAGTTTGCATCTAGAGAATGTTCTTACCTATTTTTTTTCTTATTAAGATGAAAAAAGTCTCCTTAATTTGCACCTGAGTAGGGAAAAATTTCTCAGCTAAGCAGATTCTCAGCTTCCATATTTTCAGTCATACATCGGAAATGATTTTTTCAAGCTTCCCCCTAGAATTCCTCAAGTCATGTCCACAGTGGCCCAGTCTTCCTCCCACTGTGTAAGTTTGAATCAGGGCCAGAGTAGCATTCACAGGCCACTGTTGCCGCTAACCTCCTTTTATCAAGACTTCAAGTGCTCTTTAACATGTGCACAGTTTCAGAAGAGACGCAGCTTTTTCTGGTTTCTTGCGTTACAATAGATTGAGCCTGGACAAAGAATCAGGTGTATGGCTTCAGTTTCAAACTTTGTCAAAGTTTTGTACCTGATTTGAGTAGGTCACTCCATCGTTCTATCTCAGTTCTTCCTATCTGAAAAGAGGAAGAGAAACAAATTTGCTGCTTGTAAAGTGTGGTAAGATGTGTAAGTGAAAAATCTCTATAAAAAACTAGGTATTATTTACTACTATCTCTTACAATTTTTCTGCTGAAAAATCACTGAATAAAACACTTAATTCAGGATACACTAAAATCTATCATCTATCTGGGCTTGTGTTCAAAATTTGTGTTTTTTTTAATGAAATTAAAGAAAAATAGATGTTGGATTTGCTTGGGGGAACAGAATTTAGAATTTTGACCAGAATAAATTAAGTATTCCAATATAACTGCTGGTTATTTGCAAGGGTCTGTTTTTTACAAATGCTAGCTTCAATATTTGTCATTGAAGGGTTCAAGCAAACTGACCCTGCTTTGAAACTACCTTTCTTTTGAATTTCTTGAACAATTGACATTGACAGATCTTCTACTTAAAAGCAAGCTTTTTCCTATTGTTTCTTTCACAAAGTGTGGATATTTACAAATTATTTCTGTTAACAGCACTTAAAATGTCATAGAGTTTCTTCTTAGTCACTCAATGAGGTTTATATCTGTTTATTGATTTACAGCAACACAAAATGACTTATCAAAAGCTACCAAGAACTGTCTTCTC
The DNA here is from genome assembly GCF_003343035.1 of Apteryx rowi. Lineage (NCBI taxonomy): Eukaryota > Metazoa > Chordata > Aves > Apterygiformes > Apterygidae > Apteryx > Apteryx rowi. The sequence goes on from NW_020450975.1 coordinate 423,394, forward strand.
TCAATGGGTCCAAGTTTCTGTTCTATTACTTTTTCCTGTTGTTCACCAGCTTTTAAGAAATGTTTGTTAATTTTCATTTATACCTTAAAACACAATTTCTTACTTTTAAATAGTTCTACTGAGAGTTGTATTTGTTTCTTAAGCCAGATGTTTGAAAATTACCTCACCCGAAGCCTACTGCAGGTAACCGATAATCTGGCATTGCTATACAAGTCAAGTTCATATTTGTGGTGTTTGATATTTTGTCATTTTAAAAACAGATACATAACACAAAATAACTGTGTTTCTCTTTTTGCAATTTGTACCGTGCTTTGCATTGTTATGAATTTACTTTGTCAGTAAAAAAGTTACTGTACATACAAATGCATTAGGTTTGCCACTCATTTGTTGTAAGGGATGCTATAAACCTAGCTGTATATGAACCTATCCGCACAATATTATTAGAATTTATTTTCATTCACCTAAGGTTTTAAAATGAGATATAGCATAGCCAAACTAATTGCATGATTTTAACAAACTGCCTGACTTCACTAATCATTGTCCCTTTCTCGGAGTAAGGCTGAAAGTCATAATTATGCTTCGTATATAAAGAACTATTCAATTCTCCTTGACTAAACATCATACATTATCATAAGTGTGATAGAATTTAAATAGTTATTAAAATATTTCTAACATTCTGCTCTGTAGTTAGCTATGCATGAAAAATCTTCAGAAAGTTTTCATTTGTTTGAATGGCAACAGCATACTATTTTTATTACAAGTATCTTTTCTTAATAAATTACTGATAGATATTTTGCCTTCCCTTACAATTCTTAGCATTATCTCATTAACATTTGCTTGTATGCTGCTGTTTATCAGCTAAATTCATGGGTCTGAACATTAAATATACCATAATGTACATACATTTAATACACATTTAATACACATTTAATCCAATTGTCTGTTCTCATAAGCAAAGTCCTTTGACACCTTGCCATGCATAATGTCACGGGCTCATGTGCTTAAGAAGCATCAGAACGTGGTCTGAGGATACAAGTCATCTAGTTCAAAAGTTGTCCAAATCTGACAGTGTACAAGAAGGAGGTAATGAAAGCAGGAAAGGGCTGGATAATTAATAATTAATCAAAATGACAACATGAAAGTAAGAGAAGCATACTTTGATTAATCAACCTCTCATCTCTTACTCACTCACTAAAAATACAGGAAACAACAGACTACACACATCGCTACTGTGAATTCATAGCTAAAGGATTCTGACATATGCTTTTGACTACATACTTTGCTTCTTGCTATTTTTAACACAATAGTTTAGCAAATAACTGAACATAAGAAATCTAGCTAGCTAGCTAGCCAACTCTAGTATTTAGGGATAAAGATCCATAGTATTTTCTATTCTAGTATCTAATCCCATGTAATACTACCATGTTCCCATTCTTCTTGAATATAAAGCTTTAAAATCCAATTGAAATAAATTAAAAAATAAGCAGTATAATATTGTTACATGTTGTGACCTTTCTGAAAAAAATCACGTTAGGTGAACAGAAAAAAATTTGACTTTCACCATAACTGTTATCATCTCTGTCTTCCTCTCAAAACCCAACCCTGGTGAGTGAGGCCTTCATCAAACTTTTGTTGCATTGTTTCTAGAATTAATATCTAATCTTGCAGCATGCAAGACTCCCCCCCATGTTGTTTTAGTCTTACTGAACTGAGTATATTGCAGAACTGAGAATTTAGACTGCCTTAGCTAGATGCACAGAGGAAATTAAATGTTCCTTTAAGAATCTGGGTTTTGTTTGTTTTTAGTTTCTTGTATTTTATTTAATGATTGCTTAAAGTAAAACACACAAATAGCTTTGATTCAGGAATTAGAAACGTGAACTCCCTGCTTCAGCACTCAGAAAAAAGGCACTTGCTCTAGAGTTGCCTTACTTCTTACTSCTTCTTTCTGGCCCTACTTATCTTGCCTACCTTTTCCCTCTTTCCAAAGCAGCATTTGCAACGTGATGTACAAAAATTTTTAGTCATTGAGAAAAGAAAATACATCCGTTCATCTGTATTAGGAAACACACCATACTACTTTGAAGATGATAAATACCAGGAAATTAAGGTATTGTTACAGTGGAACCCTAACTACCTCTAAGTAAGCTAATTTAGATAGCTAAAACTAGCTAATAGGCTAGTTTTCTTCACAAAATATTTGAATGTTCCTTTCCATAAAGGTCACACAATAATTTATAGAAATTTTATCTGAGCTCTGAATTTTGTCACTGGGTCAATAGTTAAAGTTGTATAATTTTGATTGTGTTGCTGCTTTTTTTCTTTTCAAAGCTCAGGGTTTTACTACAACAGCTTAGAACGTACTTTCCCGCTAAAACACAATACTTAATTTACATTTTTCAAAAATTCAATTAAACAATTTACATTTCAACAATTTACAACTTGGTTTGTAAGCTGTGTTTCAAATATCAAAATGTAATATCATTCTGCTCTGCAATACAATATCTGCAAGATCAATGTAGCATGATTGGTTTGACACAGTGACTGACCATGGTGAGTCACTGGCATCAGTAAGGACAAAGAGAGACACAAGTCATTGACAGCGTATAGACTTGCTCTGCAGAAAAACTATTTTAAAGATTGAGAAAAATTAATGACAAACTTAGAAACTTTCAAGGGCATTAAATATAAAGACCACAGCATAAAAGTAATTCAGATTTTTAAGACTGCTTAGCCACCCACACACACATGTTAAAAATATTGCCCTATTGTGCTTGTATGCTGCAGACTTCTTAGAACATCATGTACTATTAGATAATCAGTGTGTGCTACCAAATCTACTAATAGCATCCCAGCTTAAATTGGTGTTAATAGAATTTAACAATGCTTTATCAGTATTACTCTGATGTTCAACATCATAAAGAGCAAAACGGAGGATAATCAGAACATTTTTACTTCAATTAGTTGTTACTGCTAAAAAAATATATTATTTTGCCAAACCCAAAACTACTTCAAAGGAAAATAAGTTTTCTGGTAAACAGTTAATTAAACATTAAAAATTACTTGAAGATGTGAAATAATTTGAAATATTTCATTATATTCAAAATAAATATTTCTGTATATCATTTTATAAATTTCTTCTTAAGGTGCTTCTCTAAATTTCATCTTAAATTGCTTATAAATGTGGGTGTATTATGGTACTTTCTAAAAGAATAAATGTTTGGATAACCTTTTTCCCAACTGAACATTTTCAGTTTTCAAAATCACAAATTTAGACTTTATTCTATAACTCATTAACATTCTTCTGTTTTCTTCTGTGAATACGTATGTATATGTATGTACACACATACACACACATCTATATGTAATTATTTTTATGGATATAAAATAGTTTTCCACTCTTTTGTAAAACCACACCAGAGGCTACACAGCTTGCCACCTATTCTGGAAAGGACACAGGGCTTTTCTTCCTAAATAACTTCACTTATGTGGTCTAAGCCTGACATTTTGTATTACTTCTACATACTTGTAAGTGGTTTAATTATAAATCAGACTAAGAACATAAAAACAACATTTTCAATGGATTAATTCTATAATTCCCTAATAATATTTCTCTGAAATTTCCAACTGATAAATTACATAAATTAATGCCTTCAAAAGAGGCATTGATTAGAGGAAGAGGGCATGGATTTCTTCTTGGTGAAGTGCTGAATCTCTGTGCATGCTAAAACCGCACAAGTGCAACATGTTAATTATCATCAAGCTGATGTTTTCTTGCAAAAGGCCAGTTGTGTTCTATACTGATTACAAAACAAGTTTCAAGCATCATAGTCTTGAAGACACATAATTCTCAATTTTTAAATTCTCCTTAAATAAACAAATGTTTTTCTAAAGAGAGGGGAAAAAGGTGACCCCTGTATACTACATCTGACTCTTAGCAGTAGATTTGTGTCTCAAGTCAGCTGAAGTGCATACAGACTGCCACATAAGATGATCTGTATAGTCAATCACATTAATTTATGAGTGCTAAAACTAAAATATATAAATATTCTTTGTCCCGATCATAGTTTTAGATAATTCTCCCCTTCCTTCACCGTGCTTCTAAATGCCTCTTTGGACAGGGAAAAAGTCATATCAGCTCCACAATTTTTTTGTGAGAATAGCTTTGGTGGACCAAAATGCAAGTGAGAATCTTGTACAGATAAAGGAAGTAGAGATTCAAGATTACAGCCAAGTTGAAAAAAAGTCTGTTGTATTTCCAGTTGGAAGGGTTTTGATTAAAAAAAAAGTCAGTCCAGTCAAACACACTATATGTTTAACCACCTACTATTATTTTTAACTTGGCCCTAGTTTGTTTGTTAGGCTAATGGTTGCCTGAAATGTTGATATAAAAAAATGGTAACTGACTCTGTTTCATTCTAGCATGCTTTCAGAGGGCTTCTATTTCATCTATCATTTGAAATATATCATCAAATACATCAAATGAGCCATATCACACTCTCTATAAACTGTTGTGGAACGTGTAAAAAAAGTTAAAGAGGAAGCAAGTAGAATTAAGTGAAAAATCATCTCTTCCTAAATAATCTGTATTGAGATAAGGTAAACCTGGTTTTGCATTTACATTTATATATTTTATATGTGTATATAATACATAAATTTATATAAAATATATAACTACATGTTGCATTTATATATTTTCTATTTGTATTTTACATTTACAGTTTATATTAAATTTCTTTCCTCCACCCTTTCCCCTTCGACAGGTAAAATAAGCAATTGAAATCACTAGGTCRATTCACGCAACGATGCCATTCAAAGGTTCAAGAACAAATCATGAGCTTTCATAGTCGCAGATGTAAAAAGGAATCTCATCCAGCAAAAATCCTCCAGCTGGGCAGTCCTACAATATGCAATACATTTTTCATGCAACGAGGAGGCAGATACTGTCCTCAATCTCTCATGTAAAAGTTCTGGCTAAAACCTTTCTCAGGTATCAAAGACTCTTTCTGTTCACCTTTGTAGAGCAGGTACTTTGGGTCCTCTTTTGTGCCTTGATTAGCTTTGTCTGAGCCTCCTTCCCTCCTTCCTTCCTAACTTCCCCTTTTAATTATTCTCTACATGCCCTGTGGTAAATCTAATCTCACCTCAGTAGGACATGACCTTATAAATACAAGTGAAGTGTCTTCTCATGTGGAGGTTACAGGGCCCAAGCATCCCAGCAGGGCTATTTCACCCGTCCTTCTGTTCCCCTGTKGCTTACAAAAGATTTCTTGAATGAAATACCGTGGTAACTTCCTCTTAAGATTGGAACGATGTGCTGTTCATTCCTATACATTCTTTCTCCTGAAATATAATTTAAATAACCACGAAAGAAAAGAAAAATAAATTATGATACGGAACATATCATAACATACACTGGAAGATGGTGCTTGTAAGATCATACAAAATGGCTGTAGTGTATAACAGAGGTTTGCAAATGTCTTCAACTTACAGCTAAAAGCCTCTGTCCAACCTGTAAGTAAAGACAGTTATTGTCTTGGTATATGACACTGCCTTGTACAACTAGAATTTATTCTTTTTCCATTTCAGGAGTAAGCTTAACCTATCCCAACTAATTTATACATCTTCACAGATATACAAGCTTTGTGTGCACAACAGGCCATGCAGCGTTATATGAATAAAAGCAGATAAATATGCTACCAATTTTAATAAAAATGCAATACATGAGTGTATGTGTCTTTTTCAGTTTATCTAATAGCAAAACTTTAATGTTCTTTTAATAATGGTTTTGTGAGTATACTTATAAATATTAGCTAGATACACATATATGCAATATATGCATGTGTCTATATAYATAAACTTACAACAGATTATTTTCCATCAGTATTTTACAGATTTGATAGGTAGAAAATTGAAATGTTCATTCTAATGTTTCTAAATTTAATCTAATAAATAGGGAACAAAGGTTGTGTATTTTTGCTTGTTCACCTAATGAGATGATTGCTCTAATTTGGACTTAGCTGCAAAAATACTTTTTAGTTTGAAGGAATAAAGTAACAACATGATGAAATAAAATCAGTTTGGACTACAAATTCAAAATTATTTTGTCCAAGAAAAAAATAAATGCAAACCAAATGAAATAAGGCACTATGACTCTCTTATTTTGTTTACAACTACTGATTGAAAACAATAAATCAGTTTAAAAATAAATTATTTTATAAGAGATTTTAGCTATCCCTCTCTTCCATTTTTGATTGCATTCTGGGTTTTGTTTTGCCTTGTTCTGTTTTTTTTTTTAATTAGTAAAGCAGAAACAAGGCATCTTGCAGCATTTTGCATTGACCTTGTGGGCCTGTTAGGACTCTTTGTCAAATTGAAAATTTCATTGCTTACATGCTCAACAGCATTATTTACATCACAATATTTATTTCTTGGGAAGCCATTTGGTTGAATCCTGACCTGTACTGAAATCAATTAATTGAAAGAGCAAGGATGATATTGCTCCCATAAACCTAAATAAAGAAAAGAATTCTGCTGATTTACTGGGTCACATTATATTTTATTTCATTGATAGTATCTGAATTGTTTAGGACAYGAAATAGGGGTTGAACTTTCCCCTTCCCGCCCTGCCCCCCGCAAAGTATTACTTCATGTCTTGGTCATGCTGCTACCATTGATGTAGTAACAGCTGGGGAACCTCTTTTTCCCTTCAGGCTGCAATTGCATTCACTGTTTTTGACATACTGAACACTGTGCAGCTGCACTTCTTGGTCCTGATTTCGTAGAGCTTATGGGAACTTACCTTAGCTTGACACCCGAGAGTTATGTGCCTATTTAATGTTTAGTACACAGCTATTCAATTCAGTTTGCTCATTTTGAATGGGGCAACCCAAATACCAAAGGTTTTACTTGTGTGCAAGTGTTTGTAAAGTTTTTCTGATTAATTTGTATCAATTTGTATTCAATAGAATTCTAGTATCTCTTGCTATATTGCTTCTCATGCTCAGGATTTTTTTCCTTCTGTAGTGAGAACACCTGCCGAAGATCTGGTGAGGAGTCAGTGACTGGCAGAGTACGTGGTAGCAGGCCCAGCGTGTGAGACTACACACTGACCAAATTCCCATCAGGGCCAGGCAAGCATATTCCGTCTTGTCAGCAACATCTAGCTGCTTCCCGGGCAGTATCTACTCAAGGTTATTGAAGCTGAGATAAGGAAATAGTTCCAGCAGATTTAAGCGGCCCTTAGGATACGAGTCAAGTCATGCCCATGTGTCCAACCCACGCATCTGACCAGTGCCTCCAGCAATCTCCTGCCAGCAGCCCCTCCTCGTGGTTCCCAGGTTTCCCAGATCAGCTTGTAGTGTGAGTACTTTATTAAAGCTATCCTGTTTAACCCCTTATGAACCCTGAATGTCTCTCTCCACCAGTATCCGACCCTCTCTTGCCTGCCTTGAGGTCACACCTTCTTTGAAATATCTATATTTTGAACATTTTATGGAAGAGAGAGCAGAAGAAAAGCAGTAGTAAATGAAAGTGACATTGTCAAGGGGACAGGGGATCCTCCTTGTCCTGATAAGTACTGGTCCATAAACTGTGGCTATAAGAAGATGTGTTGAAGGGATTGAATATTCTGACAACTGAGAAGGAAAGCAACTTTGTTGCTCTCAGCTCATTATATTCTAGCAAATCATTGCCTATTTCACAGGCTCTGACAATCACTACTGGGGCCAAAAATGTCATCGTTAAGTGAGAAAAATGAGTCTATAGTCACTCCGTCATCTTAAGTCGTACAAATAATCTGTGAAATCACAGATTTGTATGAACTCTCCACTGAGATGGAATATCTTAGTCTTAGAACTATGAAACTTATTAGCATTAACTTCATGAAAAAACAAAGCAAACAAAAAAAGCCAGCACACCTCTGAACTTATGCACCAGATCCATTTCAGTGAACAATGACCTGATCCTTTGGTGTAGAGCTCCGCTGCATGTCCCATCCCTCAAATAAAGATGCCACATTCCACAAGATTACTCAATGGACACAATTTACCCCATGGATGCTTTTTCTTTTGTTTTTTTTTGTTGGTTTTTTTTTTTTTTTGATCAGGTAAACATATCAAGAATAACTAGACAGCTAGATCAGATTTTTGGACAGGGTAAACAAATGAACTCGCTATAACTACATAAGACAGGATCTGTCCGACTTTTTACATATAATGCAGAGTCCAATTCTGGTGATCAGTGAAGTGAACATATGATTCTGATCTCTTTTATTTTTCCTGCTTACCTCTTCTACTACCCCTGACGATATCCTTTGAAAAGTGGTACCCATCTTTTAGTAGAAATAATGTAATGAAATGACATGTACTGGTTTATAATGGTATGCTTTGAACAATCAGGGATACAGCAAGAAGCACCGCTTCAGATGATAATCATAAACACATTCCGCTCCCGAAATTTTTTGTAAATGTTTGAAAAGGAATTGCAGTCAATTAACTGGTAAGCCTACCTGGTTGTTTCAAGGTAGAAGTGAATTTTCTGATGGTGGCAGGTGACTGAAACTGCATCTGTAACTGTGCAGTGTAGGAGGCAAGAGATAATGCCCCATAAATCACTTTCAGTACTGGAGATTATAGGAACACGCAGGGCTAACTTCCAAAAGTCATCTAAGAAAAAAGGATACAATGAAAGACTTCATCTTAAAGCAGTATCCTCCTCAGCAGAGAAAAGGAGAAATTTATCTAATGAACTGCTTCTGATTTCCTGGGTGATGTTTGAATTGACTTTAGAGATAGGTGGATTGTTATTCCACTAGCAGAAGAGAACACAGAAAACACACTGAGACCAAGCTAGAATGGGAGCTAAGGAGAAGGAATACTTTAACTTTTCTTTGTCTGCCTCCAAGCATAACTATTGTTACAATTACTGTTATAATAAAATCTTTGTATTTTTATTAAAATAAACTTACTTTATTTTACTTCAAAGTTCACCCTTGTGTTACCAGATTGGCAATCAACAACAAGCGTGGAGCTGAGAACAGGGCATAGATTCTTACCTACAGTAATCCACATCTCAGGAGTCCTCTACAAGTCTCAGTTTGTATCTGCTGGGATGCAAAGATATGACTGCTTGGTCCAACAACAGAAGGTGCTGGACAGAGATGAGTGTCCCCCTGGCAAGCGTAAACTGGAGCATCTTTAGCATGCAGTAGTATAGTAAGGGAGTACTTTTGAGACTGTATACATTAGCAGGAAAGAGTATCACAGAGATAGTGGCAATAAAATTAAGCCTTCAGGATTTTCTGGAAGCATGAGAATTAGGCACACATGTAGAACAAATGGGATAATAGTTATACAAACCAACAGAAATAGTCATCATACTCATACTACCATAGGAGAATGGAAGCTGGATGGTCCTAAGGGCAAGGAAGTTTTTTTAGCTTTGGCCTGGGTCCTGCTTCCAGTATTTTGCCATGGTAATCCAAAGGCTTACATGACTACCAAAAGGTTAATTAATTCTTCCATATGGTTACAGAGTGTGTTAATTAATTTCCCCAGGAGTCTGGAAGCATAGCCTGGCTGGTGTCAGTGATCAGCCTGTGTGCTCCAGTGAATTAGTGACCCAGCTGCCAACGGCAGTATGACTTAGTAGTGAGATTCATGACATGAGCTGGGATGAACCTCTCTCAGAGGAGATCATAATAATGTTGCACAACAGTTCTGCTGAAGCAGAAGTTCTTCATGCAAACCCCTGAGCCTAAGAAAGCAGGACAGGAGCTTTGTCCCAGCAAAGCTTACCCTATCAAGCCTTCTAGGTATGCCTAACTCCTCCTTTAACCTAAGGTAAGGCTAATATGGACACATTCTCTAATGGTCTCTGTACTAACACTCTCCTCTCAAACTGCCTCCTAATGCAAGGGTCAAGGCAAGTATGTGTTGTGTCCTTGTTTTCATATTGGTGGTAAACCTTCACTATCATTTCTGAAATGCTCATTCTGACCCATGACACCTAATCTTGATCCAAGCACAAGAAGAAGGAATTTCTAGACAGTCTCATTTTATACAGCTGGGAAGAGGAACTGCATTGTCAGTGTGACCTTTCAGTTGGCTGGGAGGGAACAAGGAGGGGGAAAAGTTGGGCAATGAATCCCGCACATGTGAGATACAGAATAGAGAAATCTAAATGTTAAGTGGGCTCACTATGAAGTGAGACATAACTGCCTAAAAGAACCAGGAGTAGCTAATTTAGGGTAAGTACTTCAGCAGAGGACTGGATTAATACTCCAGGAGATTTTTTCCACTCTTATTGCAAATGAAAAAAATGAGAAATTTGCCTTAACATTTTTGCATGGAATTTTTTTTTTTTTTTTGCATGCTTGTTAGGTGGCTGGTGGTAAAAAGGATTTTCTGTCTGTAGACTTTTGCCAAAGCTTTCATTTGGGGGGGATTCCATTTCCCTCTTGATTGTCTTTATTTGAATGACTATTTAAATAAACTGAATGTTGTAAGCAGTAATCTCATGTATTTGCATATCACATGTTCAAGTTTATTAAATAAATACTTCAGAGAATCACAGAAAGAACAGGTTTTCAGTTTAAGAAGAAATGATCTAGGGATTTTCTGTTGTTATTTTGACATTCTTGCTCTGTCCAGGAAACCATTTAGCAAAAATGGGAGCTCAAAAAACTACATTATTAGTATCTGTTACTGAGTAGAGATGTACTGAGCTATACCATCATAATTCATAGAAGTAACTGTTCAGGAAGAATGTTGATACCTTGTTATTTCCGCTTCCTTTGTTTTATTTGCTTTATGCTGCTTAATAATCCTTGTCACATCATTTTTYATTATTTATAAATGTGATAGAGCAGACAACATATTATATCCTATGGGGTCCAGCTTTCACGTGGAACAACATATACTGTAGTAAGCCAGAAGAAAAAAATAGATCATGCACATCTACAAAACTACAAACTATAGCAAAATTGGACTGTTTATGTTTCATTCTTGTCTCTCGGTTCTATTTTTGGCTGAAGGATAGATTCACGCCATTCCCTTTCCTTTCCTTGTTTCGTCAGTTATTTTTTAAGATCTCATTTCTGGAATTTTTTTGTTTGTCTTTAGAGCAGTGTATCAAATTAGGATGTCAAAGCTACTAGTTTCTATAAAAGATAACAGTAATCCCCCTGCAATCCACTGGTCAGTCTACAGTGACTTAACTCTATCATCATTTGCAGCAAAGGGAACAGAATGACCAGTAAATTAAACAATATGATATTACCTACATTATTACTCTACTAGGTAAATAGTCATACAGCAATGGTACTTCTTCAATCATTTGAAATGCAGAGTTTGTATAATTTCTTGTCTAAAAACCCAAGTAGAATGGAGTCTTAATATATGTGTGTATGTATGTGTAGTCCTTACATTCATGTATACCTATCAAGTCAAATATGAAAAACTTTGTAACTCATGTGAACAGCAAACTAGGCCATACATTTGGCTCATTTGAACTTCTTATACAACTTAAAATTTGGGAGAGAAATGCAGATTTTTTTAAAATATTTGTTAAAAAAGATGTAGACAAACTGTATTATGTATTTTACTTTATCAAAATCTAACAATGCTCATCACTACCAGGGAATCTGCCTGCTTGTAAATGCACCAGTAGTTTGAAATAGGTGTCAGAGCCTTCTGCTTGCTTGTTCCCTGTACTACTGTAGCCAAAATCCTGGAGACAGATTGTAATAGTGACAATGTTCAGAAAGCCAAGAACCTGTGAATCTCCTTCTCTTGGTTGCTTCTTTGGGAAAGGGTAGCTTTTTGGAGAAAGAAGAAGAGAAACATAAACATTCAGTGTATTTGTTTTAAGTAAGTATTAAAAGCAATTGATAAAGTAAAATAATAATTAATGAATACAGTTGACTGCTGGCTCTGAGTGGTTTATTTTACTTGTTATTTAGTAATATTGGTGTACCACAGGTTGGAAAAGTGACATGGGACTTTTCCCAACCCAGATTAGAGCATAGATATATCAGAATCAGAAGAATGGAGTGCACACAATAGAAGGGAGTGCTGAATCCATCACTATGCTGGAAGTTAAAAAATCAAATCCAGAAAGGAGGACTTATAGAGGCTTTAGGCCTCTCTTTCCATTAGCACAAATTGGCATAGCAGGAACATCCACAATACAGTTGCACTGCTGCATACTCTTGCCATTGGGACTGGACCTGGATCTTCCCCCACTCCCTTGCGAAGTTAGTTAGTCAGTTTCCAGATGTCTCAAACTTGTCTGACTTTCCCAGATCGATCAACTGAAATGATGATTAGTTCTTATGAGAGCAAATGTTACACTCACAAAACTGTTGAGGCTGGGAGGCACCTCTGGAGATCTTCTAGTCCAACCACCTGCTCAGAGCGAGGCCAGCTGCAGCAGGCTGTCCAAGGATGTAAACTCCACAACCTGTCTGGCCAACCTGTTCGGTATTGGATCACCATCACAGGAAAAAAGTGTTTTCTTATATTGAAATGGAATTTCCTGCATTTCAATTCATGCCCATTGCCTCTTGTCATGTCACTGGGCACTACTGAGAAGAGTCTGGCTTTGTCTTCTTTACTCTGCCCTCCTCAGGCATATATACACATTGATAAGATCCCCTCCTGAGCCTTCTCTGCTTGAGGTTAAACAGTCCCATCTCTCTCAGCCTCTCTTCATATAACAGAGGCTCCAATCACTTAAACATCTTCATGGCACTTCACTGGACTTGCTCCAGTATATCCCTGTCTCTCTTGTACTGGGGAGCCCAGAACTGGAAGCACCACTCCAGGTACAGCCTTAGCAGGGCTGAGGAGAGGGGAAGGATCATCTCCCATGACCTGCTGGTGACATTCTTTCCGATGCAGCCCAAGACATTGTTGGCCTTCTCTGCCATAAGGGTGCATTGCTGATTGATAGTCAGCTTGTTCTTCAACATGACCTCCAGGTGCAGGACTTGGCATTTCACTGTGTTGAACTTCATAAGTTTCCTCTCTGCTCATTGCTCCAGCCTCTCAAGGTCCCTCTGAAGGCAGCACAACCATCTGCTGTATCAGCCACTCCTCGCAGTTTTGTGTCATCTGCAAACTGGCTGAGAGTGCACCCCGTCCCATCGTCCAGGTCATTAAGGAAGATGTTAAACAGTATTGGTCACAGTATCAACCCCAGGGTACACCACTGGTGTTTGATCTCCTTCTGAACTTTGTGACACTGATCACAACCTTTTGAGCCTGGCAGTTCAGACAGTTTTCAGTCTGCCTCACTGTCTCCTTACATAGTCTGTATTTCATCAGTCTGTTTATGAAGATATTATGGGACACAGTGTCAAAAGTCTTGCTAAAGTTACAATAAACAACATCATCTGCTCTCCCCTCATCTACTGAGCCAGTCATTCCTTTGTAGAAGGCTGTCAGGTTGGACAGCCATGATTACCGTTTTGTAAATTGTTGCTGACTACTCCCAGTCATCTTCCTGCCCTTCATGTGTGTGGAAATGGTTTCCAGGATTATTTGCTTCATCACTTTAACAGGGATTGAGGTGAGGCTAACCAGTCTGTAGTTCCCCAGATCCTCCTTCTTGCCCTTCTTGAAGATAGGGGTGACATTTGCTTTCTTCCATTCCTCAGCACCTCCCCCAAACCCCATGACCTTTCAAAGATAATCRGGAATGACCTTGCAATGACACCAGCCAGTTCACTCAGCGTTCATATGTGATCCCATCAGGTCCCAAGGATTTGTATCTGTCCAGGTTATTTAAATATTCCCTGACTTGATTCTCCTCCACCAAGGGCAAATCTTCTTTGCTCCAGACTTTCCCACAGGTATCAGGGTGCTGGGACTCCTGCAGGCAGATCTTACCAGTAAAGACTGAGATAAAGAAGGCATTGGGTACTTTAGTCTTTTTCATATCCCTTGTCACTATGTCCCATGCCCCACTTAGCAGTGGGCCCACATTTTCCCTGTTCTTCCTTTTGCTGCCTGTAGAAGTACCTGTATTTCTGTAGTACCTGTAGATGTCCTTCTTATTGCTCTTCATATCCCTTGCCAGATTCAACTCCAGCTAGGCTTTGGCTTTACTAACCCTAACCCTGCATAGTTGCATAGTGTCTTTATATTCCTTCTGGGTCATCTCTGTTTGCTTCTTTTTTATGTTTGAGTTTTGTTAGGAGCTCCTTATTCATCCATGCAGGTTGTCCTGCCACCCTTGCTTGGCTTTCTGCATGTGGGGATGGACCATTTTTGAGTTGGTGGAGGTGATCCTTGAAAATAGACCAGCTGTAATTATTATTGGCAAATGACAAATAGCCCACGCTAGAGACAATCATAAAATTATCTTTGCCTTATATCCTTTTAACAGTGAAAGAAAAAAGTTAGATCATCTTTTACACTCATTGATACCAGTTGGTACGATGGTTCTCTCCATTATTTTCAACTGCTTATGTCATGAAAATTGCCACCTTCCCTGGAAGAAAAATCTAGTAACATTATCAATCAATATTTGTTATCAATATTTAATAAGGATATTTGAGTTTTGAGATTTTCTTTATATTAAATCTAAAACCTCTGGATTTTAAGGTGGTTACAGGTTAATTGACCCCTTTTACTCTTACCTTTGGCCTCTTAAGTTCTCTAAATAATAATCCTCATTTTACATGCTCCCTGCATGTCATTTAATCTTAAAGTAAATATATTGAATTTACTCAAAGGAAATTTTGCATTGTTTTCAGTCATTTGCTTTCAAAAGCAAAAATCTTAGGTCTGTGAAAAATTTTGTTGCAAATAATTTTTTTGACAAGCTTAGACAAAGATCAACCTATTGGAATTTTTTGGTGAACTTTTCACTATGATTATTATTATACTGCTTTTGGCATGTGATTGACAAAAAGTTATAATTTCATTGTTCTTTGACTAAAGGAATGAAACTTACGAATCAGAAGAACAGTAAATGATGAATAACAAACCCATAAAACTGGTCATGAATGCTGCAGTTTTTGAATGCAAAACTAAATATTCGTACAGAGAACAGTAATTTCCTAAACATTCATGCTGAACAAAAACTTCTCTGCGTGAGTGTTTGCTAGCAATGAATATTAAGGAGCAGGGACATGATGTGAAGAAACAGCTGTGCAGAATTGAAACAAATGTGCACTTAACCCTATTTTTGTAGTAGCTGCACAGCTCAATTTATCATGAATCTTTCACTTCTCAGTTATCACTTACTCAAGATGTACATATATATATAGCTCTCCTATTCCTTCTGCGTAGTTCTGTCAGTGACTGCCATAAATCAATGTTTTCTCTCTCTCTTTTTTTTTTTCCCCCCTCTATCTTATGTCGTTACACAGGACTTAAGATCTCAGGAAAGCAAGCTGAGGATGACTAATTTTATTTCCAAACTACTAGGCTGGAATTAGGGGGAGCATTTCCTAAGGTCCAAAGCCTTTCTCTTTCCTGTCATGATCATTAAGGAAAAGTTGCTCAGTTCATTATTACTTCTTTACAATATTGAAAAACAGTGCCATCTTTTGTGAGCTTGAATTCGTAAAAGGAAGTCAAAATCTTGATATCATAAAGTAAGCGACTGATGCATGCTTGACAGTATTGATCCTCCAAACAGTATGATAGAGGTACGTTTGATTTGGCTGAGCGACTTCAGTCATTTAATGTGGAACATGACCTTACAAAAAGAAAAACCAGTAGGCAAATAAATGGATTATCCATATAGTAAATTTGAAACAAACCGGTGGAGAAGCAGTTAATTGAAAGGATAATTGTCCTTTCTTACTAGTGATGTATTTGGTGGTCATGAATAAAGCCAATTAAAATATGTAAAAGCTTTTTTTTGTGATCTGTGGAGTTCTGTTAGAAGATTAAGTGCCCAAGCATTGGGCAAGCAATGTACCTTAATGTTTATGCCTTAGCTATCCAATACAGAGTTTCAAATAAATAAATATATAAATAAATAAGAAGGTGGGAAAGAAGGAACATCTGCCATTTTGCTATTGATTTTATATACAGTTGCATACTAATTCTAGCAGTGGGTTCTTGGATAAAACAGGGTCCTGGGAATAGTCAGTGAAGGCTTTCAGTCAGTTAATAGGATGGTCTGAGTGAAAAATAGTAACTTAAATTATGTATGCTTCCATCCTGCATATAGTTGGATTTCAATTGGTTACGGTAATCGTTAAAAATATCAATCACCAGACACTTGTTTATGGCCTACCTGAAATATTCTGGTTATATTTTAAATGATCATGTGCCCATCTTGCTATCAATCCACTGTTACAACTGTTGGTCAAAGTCACTAGCAGAAAAGTCATGAATCAAATGATGCAGATCAAACGTGACACTTTCAAAATAGAACAGAGATGTGTTATATTAGGAAGGTCCTTGTTGCATCCCTACAGTAGATGAATAGAGAACTGCAAGTTCCAGAGATTCAGTCTAGCAAATTTCCCTAAGCAGTCAACCTTAAGAAAGTCTTATAAGGATTTTGATAAAAAAAGCAAAGTATAATATGTAGTTACATTGACAATAGCTCTAATAGTTTTCATAAACTTAAAAACATAAACAAAGAATTAAAAAATGGTCCTTGCATAAAAAGGAATCAAAGTATCTTACTGATACTGAAGTGGTTAAAATTCTACAAAAAAATAAATTCATCTAAATTTCTATTTTTTTTTCCTATTTCAACTTTGAAAATCTCTAAATTGTAAAGACACATTGTGAAATATGAAATGCTTTCCATAAGTACTTCCTTTCATAGCATGCTTAATTAACTAATTTTCTGAGTGTGGTCAGTTTTATTGACTGCAGATAGTCTATTTCACCTTGTAAATCTAATTTTATGTACACTAACATCTAATTTATTTCAAATAAAGGATAGGAAGGTACAAAAGAAGTTAGAAATACACTGAAAAATGACAGAAAACAGTGAAAACAGTTTTTTTTTCTCACTGTAACTTCTTCCACTTTTGTGAATCATTATTAATACTCTATTCTTTCACTACATTTTATTAAAAATACTACTGAATGAGTTAATACAAATGCTTTTCAATCACATTTCAGTGTTACTATTTCAGAATGTGCCCTGTACATAAAACTTGTAATTATTTCTTTCATAGCTTTACTTGCAGCAGATTCTGTTAAAATCATAATGGCCTTTTATAGTATTAGAGTACATTTGCATTTCATAGTTTGAGTAGCTCTAAGAATTCTATGCAATTTATCAAATTACTTTTTCATGGTCCTGGATAGATAACCCAGAATTTGCAGATAACTATTTTAAAGTATGTGGGTGCAGAAATCCATTTAAGAAAACCAAACTTATAACAATGCAAGAGGACTTCCTATTATGGTTTTAATGTTTAATTAAAATTAGGTCTAAGAATTCAGGGCTATGTCAGACTACTGTTAAGAAGATGCAGATCAAACTATCTAGAAATACATTGACACTAATAAGAATAAAAATGACAAAATATTTTATATGCTGTTTCCCTCCTGACGATATCAAGAAGCTTTGTTTTCTGCTTAATCTACTCCAAATATGGATTTCATTATGCTTTAAACAGTGTACTCTTAGCCAGGGGACTGCTGTTAGCTCTTTGTCAATAAACAAAATCTGGACAAAAACTATCTCATTAAAATGTGTCCACAATATGCTTTATAGACAACAATATAATAGTCATTACAGAAAATGCTTAAAAGTTTTATGTAAAACAGATAAGAATAGTGCGCCTTCAAGATAAGTCAATATTTTTACTTCACTAGAACTCTAGTTTTCAGTGCAACCTAGCAGTATTAGACTTTTGAAAGGGTAAGCTTTGATCTTACAAACTCCCTGCGGTATTTGATCTAATCTGTGCTTTTCTTTAGCTATAAATGGCCTCGTTAAAATACTGACAGCTAGAGGATTTGCAAAAAGTGATCGAGAGCAAAGAAAAGCAACTGAACAGACAAGTTGGGTGGGCTCTTTTTAAAGATTTTGCATGCTTGTTCTGACACTATTGACTTCTTTTGTAATTCATTGTGAAAAGTCAACCATCAAAAAGAAAATTCAGCTCCCCCTTGCTTAAGAGGTGTTTGCATTAAATTATTTTAAGCACAGAATGAAAAGGTACTTTGTGCCAAGCCACAGCTCTAAATAAAGCTATTTCTGGAAAATTTCAAAAGGCAGCATGAAATGCAAGGGAAGAGCTGCATCTATTCAATCATGCTGATGGGTTGCATAGCCACCCTACAGACTGAATGATTGTTTACAAATAGATTTTGACAGGTAATTTCATCGCATACTCCACCCTCATTCTAACTTTCCAAGTCCAGTCCTACTGCCAATGAAATCAGCTGGAGGTTTGCAATTGATTAGCATGGGAATATGGTTCAGGTGCCTCTGAAAGGTGAAAACAGGCAGAATTTGGGTCATGTCAAGTTTCTGAGCATCACAGACAAACTGGGAGGATTTCAGTTCTTGGTCCTGCCTGTTCATCTCTGGGTGAAGTGCAGCTCACAATGGCTTTGGAGACACTGCTTAAGCCTGTCCATGTAAATTAGATTTTTAGACTGGAAGAAAAATGAAAAATAAACAATGGGAAGGCCAAGAACCACTCCACAAGAAATCTGTTGGAGGTGTAACTGGATAGCAGCTGCGATACAGCAATGCAACTGGCAGGACAAAAGGTACTAAAAAATGGCATGTGGCTTACTACATGTCAAAAAGCCAGGGGAAGAAACCACATCCTATAGCTTTGCTTTCCTGGCCTCCACTGTATCACATACCTGCCTCCTCGTCACTTGGTTTTAAAGATGGTTTGACAGACTTTTCCTCTTCCAACACTGTCCTGTTACAGGTCAGTTGTACTGGATTACATAGTGGTGGTAGGTAGGCATCAGAGTCTCTGGATTCTCTGTCATCACRAGGGAGACCTCGATGCTCAGCGCCAGATGCCCTGAGCCAGCACTTCAGCCACAGTACATCAAACAGTAATTCAAATACTTAAGGGTGTACAGCTATCGCTTGCTGTCCCCTCTTCAGTTACATAAAAACTGGGCATCTGGCCCACAGATTGGTCTGAAATGAGGCTTTTATCCAGCAAGTTTGAAAAGAAATAAAATTGCAATTAAAAGAGGCTAGAACTTTTAAAGGGAGAAAATAATTATTCTGTATCTTTAAAAATGTTAATATTTTCTTTTAAATTTTCTAATTAACAATGAACCCTACTCTGCATTCATAACCCAAGCAAAATTTTCCAGCTGGTTTAGTGTAGAAGTACAATCACACYGGTATATCCCACAACTAATTTCATGCAGTGCTTGCAAATAAAGGCCCAATAATAGACCCTAACGTTGAGCTCACAAATGACCATTTACTGCAGTTCAAAGAAAAACAATTTCTAATCATAGCAGGAGTTATCAGAGGAAAAAGAATTATCATTATTCTCTGATAAAATTATAATTTTAGGTAAATAATAAGACAATTATAATTTTAACTATACATTTCCTGTATAGTGTTATAAATTCCAATAACAACATGAACCATTGAGCTTTATCCTAATTTTTCTGCTGAAACAAAAACCCAGAAATCATATCCAAAACTCAGTGAAGTCAGTGGAAAGTCTCCCATTAATGGATATGGATGCTGGCTCAGGTCTTAGGTTAGACAACAGGTTTCCTCTGCTGATAGACAAGTATTGTGATTTTCCCTTTTAGTCTTTACAGTGACAGAGTAAAGCAGAACGATCATTTCCTTTCAGTTCTGCAGGTAACACACTGCTTTAACTTAAGTATTTAGAGATTTTTATTCACTGCAGGTGACATTTTGATATCTAATTAAATTGTTCTTTAGAGAAGGAACATCATAAAGGCTGGCTTCAAAAGACCATGAACCTTATTAGTTAAGTACTTGCTCTTTACAAAATGCATATTTTATGACAAATGTGTTGGAGGGGTCTACCTTCAGTACAAATGAGTCTGTCACATGAATTTGGCAAACTGATCATAAAGGCTGCAGACAGTAGCTCATACATTATATCCAGCCTGTTTTCAGAGTGTATTATTTTAGAACAAATAGCCATCATACCAATGTCATTGTCCCAATTAAATATTCTTTCTATTTAATGACACTGTACATTATATTTTATTTTTATATTCTTTATTATATAAGAATCCTATTAAGTCTGTTCAAATAATCTATAAAATCCAGTAGAATGTTGATTTTCCATTTATTCACCCAGGAGATTTCAGGCCACAGAAAGCTTTATTTGCTCAAAAACTGTCAAAAAAGAAAAGTATTCAGTTCAAAAAGATACGAAAGATCAGGCACTACAGGGAAGATTACACTGTTGTTCTTAATTCATTGCCCCTTCACCTCTGAAGACTAGCTTTTGTTATACATACAATCCAGATAAAAAGTGGACTGTGTTATTTTTGTTATTATTCAGACAAAAATATCATAAAATCATAAACTCCACAGTTTCTTCAGAAGTCTTATATTTTCAGACTTACCAGAGATCAAGAGAAACAGAACTGAGTATTCCCTTTTCATGCTCCCATACAGTCCCTCTTTTTTGAAAGTGTATACAAATTAATGGGAAAAAACACATTTATTACGGTCAAAGGGTGTTTGTTTCAGGGTTCACTTGACAGGTTCTTGTGGGGCATCTGAAATGCTTTGTTTCTACTATAGCTGCACTTTCTATTAAAAGGAAAAAAAGTTTGCTCAGGTTCTGTCTTGCTTTCTCCACACAAAATCCAAGATGGTAAAATGCAGGTCAATCTTCTATATTTTAGAGCCAAAGAAAGTGGTAATCTGAAAATGTTATTCAAGATTTTTTCAAATATTAATTGCTTAATTAATATAATATGATAGCATTTTTAAACTCCCACATTTAAAAAAAATAGCCAGAACTGTTTACTGTTTGGATTTTGTTCCATTTCGCATTCTGAAAGGGTGTCAGAAAGGCAGAATTTCTTAAAGTTCTTTCTCTAAACATTCACTACAGTGTTTTAATTCTTTTCTCAAGTTGAAACTGCTGTAAATCTTATAAATTCATAATTAGTAAAAGATGATTTTGCTTGATTTTATTGCTGCTAACTGTCCTATTTTCAGCCATGCAAGAGGTATATGGAATCTTATACTTTGCAACATGACCATCAACATAACAGCATATCAAGCATGAATAGAAATAACCTACTTCATGTGCCTCAGAAGTCACCTTCCATTAACTCTTTACTCTTCAACAAGAATGATGCACTGAAGTCCAAATATTACTGAAATCTTCCTGCTAGCTTTTCTGGAAGTTAGGACTCACCTTTCCTTTATTTTCCAAGGCTTCTATTATTTTAGGTGTCTTCTGAATTCTACTGAAATTTCCTTCTTTTCCCTGTTAAAAAAGATAAAGCATTAAATCAAATACACAACTCCTAGCTGAGTCAATATTAGGGCAGAACAATCTGCTTTCATTTTCTTATGTGGTAAACCCAATGCAGTATATCTGAATCAATGTCTTCCTCATTCATTTTATTCCCTGAATGTTACTCTGATACAGCTATCTAGACAACTTCTCTCTTTACCTTTGTGCATTTGACTCTGATCTACTACTTAAACCATCCTTCTTTTGTCTGCATATCTGCTCATTTTTCAGAATGCAACCCATCTCTAATTTAGCAAGATAGTGCTGTTGATCCTATCCTCCAAAACAGCTGTGATCCTGCTTAGTCCACAGATCAAAACCCAAATGTTGCAGATTGAGGTTTAAGAGTTTGCTAGGATCTACCGTTTTGGGAGCTTTTTTTGGTTTGCAAATTTTTGTCTTTTTTTCCTAAAAGACTTAATTTAGAATCTTCAGCTTTTCCCTAATACTCTATTCACCTGATTTTTTCTATAGATTATTATTTAAATTTGTATTAAAGAATTTTGGGGAGGGGGAATTTGTAAAGTGCTGATCATGATCACTCAAACTGTAAAAAATTACTTTTCCCTTGCAGTGGTACTGCTCGCAAAAGATCTTACAACACAGATAACTTCTTTTTTAAGAGCAACCAACTGTGATTTATTTACCTGTCACAGAGACAGTATTTTTTATTTTTTCAGAAGACCCACATTCAGAAGGAATATTGCAGCATACCATCCTCTCTCCTCCTAAGTCCCCAAGTCTGCAAAGTTCACCTTCAGTAACTCCACCCTAGTTATATCAGCTGATAGCATATTTTGGAGCTGTGCTAAGAAAAAGGCTGCTTATGTTCTTTACATAACTTTGATTCTGCATGTTTTACGTTTATGCCCAAGTCATCTCTACCAGGCACCTGATTTGGGAACATGGAACACAGAGTAATGATATGATTGTTAGTATTTTGTTAGCATTACTCTTTCAAAGCCTTTTGAAAATGAATATGCAGAGAGTAAATTTTACCAAATATATTTGAAAGAATTTTTTTCAAATCAGACTGAAAATTTTCACTTCAAATAAATATAACCACAGAATTTTTAAAATGCTTAGCCTAACACTAAAATTACAGATCTCATTTTCACTTGTCTAAGACACACTATCCCTGAACTAGTGAATGAATTAGAGTCTAATAGGAGACTTTGTTTACTGTATATACACTGAGAGTTATTATCTATATCTTGCAACCAAATAGGCAAACGGGAAACTGGAATTTAATATAAAGGCTCATGCACAATCTCACCTTCTCACACTACTGAACACAATCCAATTGAGAATTGTTTTTTTACACCGCATGCCAGAACGAGCATCTAACTCTTTGCAGAGCCTCCTTTCACTTGGGTCACCTCACCCCTTCTAGTTATAAGGCTACAAGGACAAGGAAAAGTAAGCTACCTAAGAAAGACCAATTTTTTCTGTCCACTGTATGGGTAGGGGAAAAGTGAACACATAAATCTTGTTGTTGTTCTTTGAAGCAAATCTTGCTTTTCTTCCTTGAAACACAATGTAGAAGAATCACAAAAATACACATACAAGATCAAAAGTCTAATCCCATGTTAGTAATATATACTTGAAAGAGTGTAAGCAAGAGTAAGCATTTAGCCATATAGTAAGCTGTGGCTTGAGGCACCCTGAGGCTTAGAAACTTTGAGTCTGGTGTGTTATCTTTGTATTTAATAGCCTTGGAGCTATTGTGTTTCATAGCCTTGGTTGTACCTCCATGAATCTGTCTATTTGTTTTCTGAGCCCAGCTGTAAATTTTGCAGATGCTGTAGCAGTGAGTTCCATAGTGATCAAATATGGCTGAAAAGAAGAAAATACACAAGGAGCAAATATATAGGATTAAAAGGAATAGCTAGGTTCATAGTTGGACCCTTAATAATTATATCTTATTTCACTGATCTTCATCATACTTGGCTGGCAGTAGCAAAAACAATGCAAAATAACAGTAGTCTAATTCTCAGATACTATAACTAGTGAGAGCACAGTGTTGTATGCCAACTAGCATTATGTAATCAACAGAAAAATACAAAGTGGAAGATGTAGGAACACTGTGATAAAGTAATACTGGCAATTAAGTGTCAAGAGATTTCAAATCTAAATGCTAGTGCTAAAACAGCAGCTGAATTTTAATTTGAGAAACAATAACCACAGATAACCACAAATCCTTAAAAAAAAAACCAAACAACAAAACAGTCTCAAGACCTCAAGTAAAATACTGGCTTATTCATCTTGTCTGAATTCGTTCTACCCCCTTAATTAAACTTTGGGTGTATTTTCTCCAAGTACCATTTCTCTTCACATTCTCTACTACCTTCATCTGGAGTTTGTTACTAAAACTTGCTCCACTTCTCCCTAGTTTGAGATTCCAATAAAAAGAATTACTTACATTCATTATAACATATGACATTTTTAGCATTTACCTTCTGCTATGCATTTATCACATAGATAATGCAGAACCTTTCCTCTGGATTCCTTAAGTCTGTTCCTTCAGGTGCAAAGGAAAACAGTCACAAACTTTTGCAAAAGAAGGAAGGATAAGTAGATTTTGCAAAACCAAACCCTATTCCTTCCTTTTAAAGTTATTTGTACTGACATTTCTAAAATATCACAGAATCGCTGAGGTTGGAAGGGACCTCTGGAGATCATATAGTCCAACATCCCTGCTCAAGCAGGGTCACCTAGAGCAGGTTGCACAGGATCGCATCCAGGTGGGTTTTGAATATCTCCAGAGAAGGAGACTCCACAACCTCTCTGGGCAACCTGTTCCAGTGCTCTGTCACCCTCATGGTGAAAAAGTTTTTCCTCATGTTCAGATGGAAGTGTCTGTGTTCCAGTTTGTGCCCATTGCCTCGCATCCTGTTGCTGGGCACCACTGAGAATGTCTGGCTCCATCCTCTTGACACCCTCCCTTCAGATACTTGTAGACATTAATAAGATCTCCTCTCAGCCTTCTCTTCTCTAGGCTAAACAGGCCCAGCTCTCTCAGCCTTTCCTCATAAGAGAGATGCTCCAATCCCCTAATCATCTTTGTAGCCCTTCGCTGGACTTGCTCCAGTAGTGCCACATCCCTCTTGTACTGGGGAGCCCAGAACTGGACACAGTACTCCAGATGTGGCCTCACCAGGGCTGAGTAGAGGGGGAGAATCACCTCCCTCGACCTGCTGGCAACACTCTTCCTGATGCACCCCAGGGTACCATTGGCCTTCTTGGCCACAAAGGCCTCATGCTTAACCTGGTGTCCACCAGCACTCCCAGGTCCTTCTCCGCAGAGCTGCTTTCCAGCAGGTCAACCCCCAACCTGTACTGGTGCATGGGGTTATTCYTCCCCAGGTGYAGGACCCWGCACTTCCCTTTGTTGAACTTCATGAGGTTCCTCTCTGCCCACCTCTCCAGCCTGTCCAGGTCTCTCTGAATGGCAGCACAGCCCTCTGGCGTATCAGCCACTCCTCCCAGTTTTGT
>NW_020450976.1:5000-98857 GCF_003343035.1 Apteryx rowi
GAGAGCGGAGTTACACTGCTGGTCCATCATAGGTCTGCTTTGGGCACATTGCTCATCCTTCTGCACATCATTTGTCCATCAGCGTAACTGAGTTGCCTGGGCTGGCGTGGAAATTTTTAGCTGGTGTTTAAAGAACACCTTGAGCTTCCCAAGGAAGGACTGCGGAAGAGCGGAGTGTGCCCTAGGTGGTACAGAATGAAGAAGTAGCCTGAGTATGTCTGGTTTGGTTTTTTGCTATGAAGAGAGGAAACGTGCATTCATTTGGGGGTGAGGAGCTGCAGAAAYGTTTTGGTTAATTTTTTATTAAAAATTCAAATTTTAGCTACTCCAGTGGGCGTAGAGCTAATAAAACGGTGGCGTCACAAGAGGTGAGGTTACGTCAACATACAAATCAGCACCTCTTATTTTCAGATTGTTGATTAAGTAATTTGAAGGATGTTTACCCACAGATGTCACTTCTCATTTCCTCCGTGGGGGGATATTCGTGTTCCAGAATAACAGTGCCATTTATTTAGCCCCAAAATATAACACACATACTTTCATTCCAGAATATACGGGTCAACACACCTGAGCTATTCGGGAAGAACACAGGTAACAAAAACATCAGCTGAGCCCCTGCAAACTGGAACACTTTCCAACCTCATCCCCGTATCCAGCAAACTATTTTTAGTTTGAATTCTTTTTTCCGACTAAACTGAAATTGGGAACTCTTAAACAAAACCTATGTGTCCGCACAGGGGGGTTCCGCAGCTTTCAGTGCTTCTGGGTTAAATGCTGCTGAACAGGCACAAGTTTGTGTGTAGACAAGGCCCAAGAGAGTTATGTGAAGCTATTACAAGGGGAAGTGATTTTTTCCTAGACTGATTAAAATTCTTTGGGCTTTCTGTTTGTTTGTTTTTAAACACCTATTTAGCTTTTAATTAACATTTAAGAGAAAGGAAGCTGATTAAATATTCAATACCTCCTCCCTTTCAATTAAGGTGTAAGAGTACACAACACATGATGAGGCCTCTGGGAAGTATGGAAAAACTGAGAAGAGCAGTTTCCTGATTATCATTTTGAGGGGAGGCTGGAAAGGTGAAACCCATCGGAGTATTATTATTACTATTAATGATGGTAATGTCAAGACATTTTTGAATATCAGAAAGCAGTTTAAAAATACAGTTGAGCCTTTAAGGTCATATATGCTATTTTTTTTCTTTAAATATCCTCACCCTTCCCATCCTCTTCATTCCTATTTCGGTGGCAAGGATGGGGGATTTTCTAATAMGCCTTTCTGTAGCTTAGTGGGGATGCTGCAGAGGCTGAAGAGGTTATTCTTCATGCTACATGCTCTTATTTTCATCTTGACGCAGTTCTTTCGGTCCCAGCGAGTCGGCGGCTTCAAACCACACAGCCCTGAAAGCTCAGCCAAGCAATTGGGGAAGAGCCGTCTGTGTTGCCGCCGCGCTGTATGCTAGGATCTAGTCCCTTCCCCTTTCTCTTCCTCCCCCTTGGAGAATCCAATTACCTTCTATCTGTGAGTCTGTTCTCCCTCGAAATAGCTCATGAAACATTCAGGAAAAAAAGCTAAGTGAAAGAAGCTGATAGGGAGAAAAATACTAGTGTTTATAATTTAACAAATATTCTTCCTATAACTTAAATTTTTCTTTTAGATTTTTTTTTATTAGCAGTCCTGTTCAAAATGGAATTGTTAACTAAAAAAAAAAAATCATTTTACCTTATGCAAACACCTCAAACCTCTGTCCAACGAGTGATATATTTTTCTTGTGAGTTTTAAGCTTGTTATTTCTTTTAATGGTGTGAAACAAATTGCCTGAAGAAAATACTTTATTTATATCAAATATATATTAAAAAAAAATTGTGTAATTGTGTTATGTAAACAATTTTTTTAATGGAAGTGCTGGCAGCAGATACCAGTTGTTTAAATGTATATGCCTGGATAAGTTTTTTTTGTTAGGAAAGAAGAAGAGAGATGCTAAAATGCATAGATACAGGATATGTTTCATATACTATAATATGACTTAAAGGTTTATGGGATATAGGAACACATTGAGTTTGAAAGTAAAAATACATGTTTTGCAAAAAGATTTCTGACTGCATGTAAAACAAGACCTTCCAGTTGGACTTTAAAATTAACTCAGTGTCACGACCTCCTATCAAATGCGTGGTGATAGTAAGAATTCTTTAAGTAGTTGCTATCTTATCTGTTACCTGGTGACCTATTCCTTGCTATACCTTTGTATATTCCAAAAAAGCAGGGTATTTCCTCCATGACTCTTTTCTTCAAACGCATAAGCACATGAGTAGCTTTACACGTGTATCTTCAGTGTGATTGCTCATTACTAGAGTTAATGACGTGTATTTACTGGCTGAACTAAAACAGGAGTTAGTTCAATAATTGGCTACTTATCTAATATTTTGTTAATTATTAAGAGGCCATTTCTACTTCAACTGTAGGTAATAGAAAATCTCCCATTAATTTCCGTGCAAGTGGTATTTTGTCTTTTAAAAACCTGTTTTCATGGCTTTTCATTTCAAAACTCTGTTCATAGAAATTAGAGGAAAATTTCAGAGTTCCAGAGGGTAATTAAATTACAGTCTGTCAGAAGGTGCATATTTAGTTAAACTGTCATCCAGGTGAACTTAATGCATTGGGGGTTTTCTGCTTGTTTGTTTTTGATTTTGTTTTTTTTTTTTTCATTTGTAAGGAAAAAGATTGCAAGAAGCTGTGTGTATATATCTAGAAATAATCAAATTCTGTAATCCAGAAAATTCACTCTTACTTTATTATTAAAAGGTATGTAAGTGACCAAAGACACAAGTCTCTGAATTTGTTGCCTTCAGAGCTGTGTCCTTCGGATTCTTTCTCAGCTGGATATAAAATATAATCAGATATAACCACCCCATGCCATAGGACTGTAAAAAAGTTAAAGAGCTGAAGAAGGCAGAGAGGCTGGTGCAAAAGGAGTTTTACTTGAAAAATCTGGGATGGGAAAGGGTCTGCCCAGCTGGATAGCATTCGACTTCCCTTTGTGAAGAGAGATGAGACTCTAGAGAAGGCTCTGCCCCGTTCCCTGCTCACCTCTAGGCATTTTCCAGTAAGTGCATCTTCAGGAGGGGTTAGAGGGAGAGCATGACTCGGTCTGGCAGGATACGTGCAAGAAGGGCTCTCCTAGGCACCCAGGAGACCTCAAGTCTCCTCTAGGAGTTGGAGAAGGCGGAGGGAGAAATGGCTGTCTGTGGCGTAGGGAGATACTTTACTAAACAAGAAGCAAATCCGAGTCCTGCAAACACTTGTGCTCACGTATGCTAGGCAACATGGAGATAGACTGTGCTGATGAGATATGTCTACGGAGTAAAATTTCAGCGAGAGTGTTTCTGGAGCCGAGAGTATTGGAGCAGAACGCGATAGCACCCTGGAGATCCTGAGAGGAGCCAGAGCTTCAGAGGAGTGTGGGTAGTACCCAGTCCAAATCTGAGAGTCTTTACCCGTAAAGACAAAATGTCTTTGGTCCCAAAGCGGGCTTGTTCTGTTCAGGAGCGGCCTCTGAATGTTGTGCAGAAACCTTTCTTCTTCTTTTTTTTTAATTTTCTTTTTCTTTTTTTTAATCTCCAGACTCTGAAGCAGTTACACAGTAAGGACAGTACTGATAAAAAGCAATATTGGTAAATCAATAACTTTTTTGTTTTCCGTTTTTTAAGGCGAACACACGCAAGAAACCAATTCACCTCATTCACTGAAGAAGGATGTAGAAAACATGGGAAAAGGTAAAATAAATAAGTGCCTCTTATGTTATAAAACTGCTCTTTGTTTTAATAGAATATGAGGATAATAGGGGCATTTTTGTTCTGCACCATATTTTAAGCTTGTCAAGTAACATATGAATAATATATGGACCTTTGGGTGGATATAATTGAGATTAATGCATATATATCAATCAATACATGACACTGTAATATAATACTTTAAAATAATATATTACATTGATTTATATTCATGGCTTTTTGCACAAAATCTATTGTAGGTCTATGCAACACTTTCTTTTTTTTATAACTGCTAAAATATTTTGTCTTATAGTAATGAATTGCTCTGCAACTGTTCTCTCAAGAATTATTTATACAGATTAGTAAAACCACTTTTCTTTCTTCTTTGTCAGAGGAACTCCAGAAGGTTTTGTTTGAACAAATCGACTTACGAAGGAGACTAGAACAGGAATTCCAGGTGTTGAAAGGAAACGCGCCTTTCCCAGTGTTCAGTAAGACACGTATCTGTGGTTTTGGTGTTACTTGTGGGTTGTTGTTTGTTGTCACATTGTTGAAGAGGGAGTGGTATGTTCTCAGTTGGGTTGGCGGTATCTTTGGCTTGGTTCTGCTGGGGTTGATGGGACTTTTGCTGTGGATTTACAGGCTTCCAAAGCAGGTCTTTTGGGGGGAAAATCTGAAGCTGGATGTCTGTTTTTATGTATATTTTACTGGATTTGAAAAAACATGTTGCCCACGTATTGAATATACTGAGGCCCCAGGAGTAGAGAATGAGTGGTATGTCTGCCTCCCTGTAAACTTTGATCCCAGAACTAATAAAAACTGTTAAAGCCCGCTGGAAAGAGGGTCTTCCAGCACAGGGCCATCATACTGCTTCCTGTGCTACACTCCCTGTCTGCTGGAAGGAATGACTGAGTATAGCGAAACATGTCTGGGGGTTTTGGGTCCATTGATGTCAGTCGTCTTAACCACCTTCCTGGAGGCCTTTGAAACCAATGTAATTTATCAGGACCTTCAGATGGTTCCAGCCGATGCTGGAGGACTGATCTGGCCTATGTTTCAGGAACACAAAGACCTGTTTGGATTTTTTTCTCTTGAAATGGGCTGTCTGAGATGGTTCTTTCACCATGGCTCATAAGCAGGGTGCTGCCCAGGGGTGCTGGAATGTGCCAGGCATGTATTTAATAAAAAAAAACTAAATGGAAGATTGGAAGGGTTTTCACGAAGCTGCCAGAAAGTTGAATTTCCTACACCGGGATACGGTAAAAGACCTATTGCTTGAGGCCTTTCGAATTATGCTGGCGGCAGCAGCAGTGGAAAATGTGCTTCCAGAAGAAAGCCCACATAGGTCAGGACAAGCTAGAAGATACAGTAAGGGCTCTCCAACTCTTAATGAACGTAGGGTTATGGAGCTGCAATGACCACGGTATCTCCTTTGCTCTTTGCCAGTCTGTAACAGAGCACAGCGTAGAGTTCGATACTGTAGTGCAGCCTTTGCTGTGTCTAGCTGCCACAGCTCTGCAGCTGCCTGCCCAGTCTTCTGAGTTCGGTGTTAAATTCAGCCTAAAGGAAAAAGCCTGTTTGTGCCCATTTTTTTGCTTCTTCATGAAGTCCAAAAAACACCTAACAGCATCTTCATTCAGTATTTTCCTGATATTGATGGTGTTTTTTTTTTTCAAACCTGCTTTTTAAAACTCTGATTTTTCATCCTGATTTTCCTATAAGACTATACATGGATGGAGCACTGTGGAGTAATATGAGTCACAGCAAGCCAAGATATATACTTTAAAACCGGACTAATTGCCAGGCTGTTCTGCATTTTGTTAACTTCTGTTAACCCTTACAAAACAATACTAGCTGCCACAAGCTGAGGAATGTTGCTTCTCTTTGGCTCACAGAAAAAGGTGGGAACACAGACAGTTTTTCCTACTATTTAAAGCAAATTTCCCCCMCCCCCCCCCCTTTCTGTAACATCAGATAGGGTAAGTTCAGGGAAGCAAAGAAGTGCGAGACAAGACTCCGGGAATGACTCCATCTTTAGCCCAGATATCAAAAGATGTAGACAGCTTCATAAATAAAGGAGAAGAAGAGCCTGAGGTGATACAGATATTAATGAAAGAAGGGTAACCTCATCCTTCAATATAAATTCAGTCATTACTTGGGTTTGGGAGTGAGATAATTTTCAAATAATTTGTGTAGATCAAAACACTGATGTGTGGTATTGGTGAAATGGCATCTTGGAGCTTTGCCATTCAGGGCACTCATTTATCCTTTTGTTCTTCTACAGTAAAATTAATGCTCTGTCATTGCCGTGTAAATAAACACTGCAATTAAACCACATGAAATACAATTCAAATAAAAGAAAAGAACACATATGGCCGACCAAGGAAGTGGCATCTGTGTATGCTGTCTTGAAAAATATGTGGTTTCAACGTACCACAAAGTAGTGGTCAATTTTGTTCAGGATTAAAATAGAAAACACATAATGCGCTATAAACAATATATGCAAGTGACCGTAAAACCTGTGTACAGATTTAGATTTACCAAAAAATAGCCCTCCTCCACATATAATAAAATGAGAAAACAGGCCTTTGCAAAGCAAGTAAGTGTAAAATGCAAGATAGGTGTGGTTTGTGCTCTAGAGCAGTATGAGATCCACCTAAAGAGAAGGGATCTGCTCCAGGCTCTCACTGCTAGTCCAGGCTGCTGCTTTAGGACAGATATTAGAAACTGTGTTTATTTTACCATATTTCCCAAATTTCTGTCCACCTGTGCTGTTGTCAGAAAGGAGCTAGGGAGAGAAAACTTAKGAGGCCCAACTAAGGGAAAGTGAAGGTTAAATGGTTTGGACTTAAGGTTGTGTTGATGAACCTGTCGTGGCTTGGAGACACCCAAGGCTAAAGGAGGGAGTTAAGAGCAGGCAGGCAGCAAGCCTTGAATTCGAGTCCGGCTCATCGCAGCATTGGGCAGAGGGCTGAGTGGCCATGGGGACTGAATCTCTGTCCTGTCCCTAAAGCTGCCGAGGACAGAAACACACTGACGGGTAATTTTCACTCGCAGGGGTGGAGGTTCTCCCTGTGCTTTGCACTGTCTGTGGATAAATAAGAGGCCTTTGGCTTTTAAGTCTTCTCAACTTTTTTTTAAAAAGAGGAGAGAATTTGTTCCTCTTCCAGCAGGGAACCAGCATGTGAGATAAGGAAGATAGCGCTACGTGTCTCAAAAATGTTTATGTCAGGCTCTCGGAAGTTATCTCCAAAGTTAACTTCTTCAGGTCTTGCTTTTGGAACTGAGCGTGTTTTGGTTATTACACATTAACAGCGCCGAACCACCRTCCGCAGCAGTGCTACGCAGTCCTGCATGCATGCTCTCCTGGAAATCACTGTTAAATGAGAACTGATCTGCTTTGCAAGCTCATTCAGTAGTACTATGACGTTTGCTTCTCCTTGGCTTGGCCTGCTTAAAATGTGGCCCAACAGGCCTTGTTTTCTGCTGTTTGCACCTTTATTTTTTCCTATTGCCGTTGTGCTTGAAAGCTGAAGATAAGGTCTCCCTTTTGCATATAAGGTCTCTCAACACACAGCCAAAAGATGTCTCAAAGAATTTGCAGTCCTAATAGGACTATATGCACCTGTGCATAGTGCAGCATAGCTGCATTTAACAACATGGGTAGTAAAACTGTGGAGACGTAGGCTGGATAGTTAGAAAGTATTTAAGTTTGTGTTAAGAAAACTCTTTAAATATTCATATCTTTCCTCCTGGGTATTGCTCATGGCTTTGTCTCTAAGCGTTCAGCCTCAAATAAGTGCTGCAGGAAAAACCATTATCCTTACCATTAACGCCCCATTTCCACAGCGAGCTCGAACATTTGCAGTGCAGCGCTGAACAGGGTTTCTGAGCTATTTGTTCTGGAGAGCGATGAGGCTGAGGGGAGGCAGTCAGGGAGGAAAGCACTGAGAAGTTGAGCGGAATTTCTCCGGGTAGCCTGTTCCTTCTGGTTCCTGTAAAAGTGAAACCGGAGGACCTACCTGGTGGCACAGATCTGTCAGGCTTTAGTGACGGGGACAGGAGGCCATCAGCTTTTTATACTGCACTGCTTTTTTGATAAGCAAGAGAAGAAGTGCAGACCTRCCTTCTTGCTGTCAGCTTCTTTCTCTTGCCAGGTTGGCATGGAGGGAAGAGGCCGAAGAATTCCATAGGCTTTTACTTGAAATCTAAAGAAATTCATTCAGATGACAGTGTCATGTCCTTTCTATGTGGCCACGCTAGATTCCTGATGGCTTCAGCCTGACAAACTTTCTCCCTATTCGTTTGTTTAATTGCTAGTTTCCTGTCGTCCTAATGTGCCTCCTTACCTGTTAAACAACAACTTTTGCTCTTGGTTCAGAGAGGGCAAAATCCTCATGCGAAAGTTGGGAACAGAGCTCTGCTTCCCATTTCTTTCTACCAGCCCTTTTGCATGTTGTTTCTTGGCAGGGGCGTGTGCCCTCTCCCCGCCAGGTGACATCCATCCTTCCCTTCGTTCTCACCTGGACTTAAGTCCTTCCATTGCAATTTAGGTATTTCTGTGACTCTCAGTACCACAGTAAGTACCTCACGGTTGTTTAACCTATTCATTGTCCCAGTGCACTTGGCAGATGAAGCAGTGCTACTACTCCTGCTTCATTGGTGATCAAATCAGGTGTGGAGAGACACTCACAGAGTCCAGCACAGCAGGGTATCAAGCCCAGGCTTCCTGAGATCTAGGCTAGTGTCCCAACAGCCAGCATGGCTATTTAACTCTTTTAATTGTGATTTGTAAATAAACCACTCTAGCTGCGTTGGCCTTGAAAGGTCTCCTCCAGCCCTTCTCCAGTTTGACAGCTCTGTTGAGGTGCTCTGTGCCATATTCTGTTGGTGTTCACCTCACTGCTTCCATGGTCCAGGTCAGGCTTCCATGTGCTGGATCAAAATGACATTATTTGGGTGGGTTTTCTTTCCTCTTCCATTTTATTGTCCATTGTGATGATGGGCAGGTCTCCCAGGTCACCTTCATGCTGGAGTTCTCCAACCTCATTTCTTCTTGTGAATAGTTTTATTTATATTCGCCTGTCTTTTTCCCCACCCTCCCACAGTAATGTTGTGGAGCACAGGCCAGCAGTTCATCTTCTATCGAAGAGAGGTTTTTATCTGAAATGGTTAGTGAAGAAGGAAATAGGGGAAGGAGGAGCTACCTGAGCAGGCAGGCTGGCCTGTGCTGTAACCCAGCTGTGCGGGAAGGCACGTTCTCTCTTTCAAAGACTTTAACCCTTCCAAGTTCCATGTCGCTGCTTACGGAGTTTTTTAGCTTTTCTGAGTTTTGTTTAAAGCTGTCAGCACTGTGTTATAACTGTAAATCAAATCCTACATCCTTTCATGCATTCTGTTCTCGTATTTTGGACATTCCTATTGAAGTCAAGAGCAGTTTTTGCTCTTCTCTTCAGTGTTTGTAGAAGTTTTGTCTGACTAATGACTGCAGAATCTGGCTCATTGAGAGTATCATTACAAGAATGAATGTTCGCTACAGAAACTTAGCAGCCTATACTTGCTAATTTGGAAGATAGCTGAATCTGATTTTTTTTCCCAAGCTTTTCTGTTTCCTACAGCATCTTCTATTAGAGAAGAMGTTTCTGTTAAGCACAACTTTTAGTTGGCTGAAGGGCTTTGTAGTGCTTCGCAGTTCTTCAGTAGTGATCGGGTTTGATTTCATTTGATTTATATGAATTCTGTTGTGTGGGTCTCTTTTAATTACTGCATCTACATTTTCTTTCTCTTACAACCCACAGATAATTTTCAAGATCAGATGAAACGGGAGCTAGCATACAGAGAAGAAATGGTACAGCAGCTACAAATTGTAAGTTTTTGTATTCTACCAAAATGCTATGAGCTCTCTCCTTATGCTTTTTAAATGCACGCCTCAAACTTTTGCTTTGTGAGCCATGCAGATGTACGATCGCTGAGTTCATGTAACCTTATACATAGCAAGATGTAAGCATGCACTTCTCAGCTGGTTTAGAGTCTAATTACCTGGAGATTTACTTTTATACAGTAACCAGATGGGTCTTCATGTTTCAACTAAATGGCATGTGTTGACTCGGCACTGAGAGGTGCTTCTTCAGAGACATGAAGACTGAATCCAGTGAACCTTAAGCAGTTAAATGTTTCTGCCTTTCACAAGTTGCCAAGGGGTGAAATTCAGCCCTTGGTGCAAGGCCAGATTCTCACTGGCAAATAAACTTTAGGATGGGTCTCCTTCAAATTTCGGCCATCGAAAAA
This sequence comes from Apteryx rowi, assembly GCF_003343035.1. NCBI lineage: Eukaryota > Metazoa > Chordata > Aves > Apterygiformes > Apterygidae > Apteryx > Apteryx rowi. Next base: position 15,057 of record NW_020450976.1, read on the forward strand.
AGTGATTAACCCAGCAGTAAAGGATTCGGTTTTCAAAACACGGTTCAATGTATGCAGACATTGCTGTTTGGTCTTTTGTTTGTTTATGTTTAAAAACGAGGGATTTTGCGTGTATGTGTGAGTGTCAGTGCGACTCTAGATCCTTGCACGCATTTGGCCTGTTTTGAAAACTTGGCGTAGCGGGAATAACTTAATCCGGTACAAGCAACGGCCTGAGTATGTCAGGTTGTTTCTCACTCAGGTAGTTTTGCTAAGATGTTGCTTAGTGGAGCAGAAGTGTGTTATCCTGCATTAACAGCAGGATATCATAGTGACGGGAGGCTGTCAACTAATGCTTTCTTTTGTTAGTGCTTTTCCTGTGATCAGTCTGACGTTATTCAGCAGGTTTTTTTGAGGCAGGCTTGCCGAATACCCCTGCTTACCTGCATCAGCCCTGTGCTCGAGCGTCTAAATTTTCCTTGTGTTTGTCACAGACCCTGGAGGAGGGGTCCTCCAGCCTTCTGGTGTTGTCATTTTTTAATAGATGGGTTAGGATAAAAAAAAAAAGATGCTGAAGGCCAGAGTTGTCAAACTTGTACACCTATGGATAGAGGCATTTAGGACTGGCCTTATTTTTAGAGCTGCCTAACATCCCTGCTCCCCGTTCCTGCTGACTTCAGAGATTTCAATGAGAGATGGAGGGTGCTAGAAGGAGGTTGTTTATGGAGAAATTCAAGTCCGGAACATGTTTGGAATTTTTTTGCTGCTGGTTTCCACTCTTTTCCTTTGAAAGCTCCRATCCATATCGTGTTCCCCTTTGCCTCCCAATGCGGAGCAGGGAGTTTTGCTGGATCTGTGAACTGCGCTGTCAGGTAAGATGGTATTTAGGAGTCATCCTCAACAGTACTTCCCCTGCTGCTTTGAACTTTAGGCATGCGACCTATCGACCCCTGCTGTGAAGCACGTTTAAACGCAAAGTTTGTGGGCCCACTTCAGCCTTTCTCTCTTGTGTCGGCTGAACCTCAGCTAACTAACCCTGCCTCCCACGGGGAGAATGAGTGGACCGTCTCTGCCRTTTAGTCTGTGGCAGAATCCTGATGTTGTTTCTGAAATGGGATCTCCCAGAGCTCCAGCGAGCCAGCTGTGATGGTTTTTCTGATTTACAAGAAGCGGAGAAATCACAAGGTTCAGTGTAGTGCGTTTTCTTGGGCAGGGAAAGAAATACGATCGTGTAATTCACACCCTTTTCACTTCCTGATGCGTGCTGCAGAAAGACTAAGAGTCATTTAATCGTTAACAGAGCTACCTGAATGTACTTACAGGGACTGGTTTCAACAGCTAATGTACTGCACCAGCAATTCAGGACCTCTTCACTCGCTGTGGCTGCCTGAGTTTAATTATTGTTAATGGAAATGTTGTCAAAGCCTCAGCCTTTACGCTCACGTTTGGATATGCCTCCCGATCTCAGCGAGGCAGATTGAGTACCAGTGAGACCAATATAATAAAAGGATGTTTGCATTTCAAGAACTGAGAGACTCCAGCAAATAACAATGTGTTTGTTTAAGCTGTGTGCGGAAATCTTCGCCGATGTTTTGGTTGATAGTTGAAATGGAGCCGGCGCTTTTGTCACGATAATCCTTGCAGTTACTCTAAGTCACTCCTACGTGAATATACTTTGAACGGTTATATCTAGCATAAAGATTAATGAGCTGAATGTGCTAATGATAGAACTCCATTGGCCTTCTTGGGTTATGCCAGGGATGAATTAAGCCTTTTGGTTCAGAATACACAAAAAGTATGGTTACTTTTTTTTTTAACGGGGGTAAATTGTTTTGTTTTGTGTGTATCCTGGGACATCATATTATTGCTTTAACAGAGCTGCCCACACCTAATTTTCTTGTGTGCAAGAGAAGTGCAGAGAGAAAAACAGGAGTGTTTAATGCATATTCAAATCTTAATTTTATTTATAGTTCATAGGTGTATACCTTTGTACGATTAAACCCGAACTTTACTGGTTTAATTAGCCACAGAATTTGTCTTAATTGCTTTTTTATTTTAAAAATCATATAAATGCACAGAACCAGTTTTCTTTGGCTCTTCTCACCTGTGAAGGAATATGCAACTTTAATTAGTCCTTCTTGAAGAATTATGCATGACCATGAAGGCATCTCTTTGTTTAACAACTCTATTGTAAAAGTGCACAGTAGGTATGCGCTTTGCAAAAATTCTGATTTTACTCATTTTAAACCAGAATTCTGCAAGCTTTCCCTAGCTGAGTAAGTGAATAGTTAGTTACACTTTCAGAATAAACTGGTTTTGAGTATTTGAGGTGCCAAAAAATATCTGGAAAACAACATAGTGGAGCTAAGCATAAAAAAATTAACTAGATTTAATTGTCTTTGAAAAGCACTGCCTGTGAAAGTTAAAAGCATCTCCTTGACAAATATTACAACTTTCTAGGGCAAACGAAAGCTGTATCCTGGCTGTTACACGGAAGGACTATTTGAAAGTAGTGCATCAGACCCAACCAATACTTAACATTGAGCATAACTTTTTTTTTTTTTTTATCACAGTTCTTGAATGACATTGTGAAACTGCAATGCAGAACATGATGATAAATCGCCACACCAGTGCACACATGCAGAGAAGTTGGGCTGAGCTGGGATGACAGGTCTGGGAGGCGATGGCTCGGGCTCCAAGTGCCCTCTGCTGTTACTGTGCAATCACTACACTGTGCAGTAGGCGGGCCACGATACAGGTTTAAATTCTTTTAAAAGCCTCAGTTAAAACAGCGTTTAATCAATTAATTTTAATTTTAATGCTTTGTCCACTCGGAACTTGTAAAAATTATTTTATGGCTTCCTGACAGTCAGGAGCAAGATTCRGGAAAATAGGGGGCTGGGTTCTTTCTATTAGATCCTCTTCAATGGATATTGACTTCCTTGGATATACCGTGGCTCGGTGCGCAGCTGGAGCAATTTGGCCCTGTGCGGCCTTCAGCAATTCCTGTTGAGAAAGGAGTTGGTCAGAGTGTCTGGAACAGCTATCAGGAAGTGTCGCAATCTGTGCCAAGGTTTCAGCCAAGTGCCAGGAAGGAACCGATCGTCATATTTAACAAGAAAATGGATCTTAAATCACTGAATGCGTTTTCTTCCTTTCCCTCCCTCAAGGTGTTGCCTCTCAAAATGGCAAAGTACAGCACATGTGCTTGGAGGTCATGTCTTATTGCAGGCGTGGATCATCTGTCTTCCCTTATTAAGCTGTRCAGAAAGGACCGCTGAGAGGAAATCACTGCCTGGCAGATCGGGGTAAATTCAAACACAGCACACATGGTGCAGCTTCAGAAGAGTTCATCTGGCTTTAGAGTTGGCCTGTTTCCATCTAGTATGACCAGAATGTCATCTGTCAGGACAGCCTAGGCAACTTAAACTACTCAGCTCCTACTTGAGACTCTGTATCTGTTTGATACTGCCCTCTGAGCAATTGCTGTAAGTGGATCAAATGTAAAATGAATGAACTTTCTGCCTGCCTGCCYGGTGGGTGAAGCAGATCAGAAACTGCCTTTCAGTGCAATGATTTTTATCCTTCCTATTTTTGTGAGCTCCTCTGAAACATTACAGCAGAAGAGCAGAGCACCAAGTAGCAAATTTAAGTCCACTGCTATCAGGCTAGCTTCTCAAAATTTCCTTTCGTGGATCCCTTACAAGTAGTTTTTAGGCTCCCAGGGACCACTGACCACAGGTGGAGGACTGCCGTTGTAGCCTATCCATCGGGAAAGCCTAAGGTAGTGTTTGTCACCCCGCCATTGTGATTCAGACGACTAAGGTCAGGTAGTGATCCATCCCGCTACTTTAACATATGAATAAAAGGCAGCAAATCCTTGAGATGTGTTAGAAATGTGACTTACTCAGTCCATTGCCTTACCATCTCAAGTGAAAAGGTGGTTTGTTTTGTTTTTTTGGGTTTTTTTTTTTCATTCCAGTGAATTGACTTCCCACTAGCCTAACTATGGGCTGATAATAATGTTCTGACCTCAAAACTGGGTCCAGCTAGAGCTCCTCTGATGTTTGATGGCCTCCTAGCCTCAGTGCTGTTTTGAATCAACTTTTGTTCTTCAGAGGCAGGCAATAAAATAAATCAGGAACTATCTGCCTGCAAAATTGATTTCTGTCCCTGCATTGTCTTTCATCCCAGCCTTTAAAGATTCACAAGGAGTATTCAGAGGAAGAAAAAATCCACCATGTGTTAAGATTGCTAGATCTTCAGAGGTATGAGATCATGTTCCTCTGGGTCCTACTGTAATTAAGAAAAGCACCAGTAGGTTTAGTTCCCATTTTATGTCGTGCATGAAAAATAGGTGCTTTGTACAACTAATGCRTTCATTGGGCCTGCAAGGATTATCCACATTTTTATGTGCAGAGGCCTTGGCCACCGCATGCCTGCCACTCCACATTTGATGAGTGGAAATAGGAAATAGCAGTGTTTTATTGGGATTTCTGTTTTGGTCCTCTGCTTAAAGTGGTCCAACTAGATTGATTGACCTTGACAAGAACGTTAGAGTCAAACATCGGTTCAGCAGACTGGCTCTTAGACTTCTTGAGCTGTGTCTTGTGCTGAAGCGTGTGTCCACTGACAGCCAGATAATAACGAGTATAAGAGCATTTGTGAACTCTCTGTTTACTGTGTCTTGCTGAGTCCGAGGAAGATTTCATTAACTTACCAAAAAAAAGAAAAAAGATATGCTTGTTTTCTGTCACACTAGTGTGCTTCTGCATATGTAGCCAAGTGCTCATGGACAATTTGGTACATGCAAACCCCATCTTTTTTCTTAGGTTTTTTTTTTTCTGCATTAGAACAGAACATTAGGGACAATACTACAGATTTCTTTATGTATGTTCTGCGAGCCTGTTATCTTCATTTGATTTTGGTGGAATTACCTATATTTAAGGCAGAACGGAATTTAGTTCCACCGGATTCCAGTGCACAATCCCAGACAGAATTCAGTTCTTCTCCAGGTTTGGAGGTATGAATTGGCAAGAAGTCCKTTTGATGCTGAAGACAACATACAGATCCCTAAGTGTGTACAGAAAGCCGAGCTGTTGAGTAAACTGAAGCCATTTTCACTCAGTATTTTATTTGCCGATGACCACTTCTTAAAGACAGGTGAGCAAAACCTGTATCTTGACAGTGCGTCTGGGTATACCTCGGGTTAATAGGGTGGAGCAATGCCGCTTTCCTTTAGAACTTGAAGAAATTCTGATAAAAAATTAATGTATACGTACCAAAGAGCCACGAGCCAGCCTGTGCTATTGCCTTTGTGCAAAATTCCTGTTCTGTGGTATTTGTGTGCTCCAATATTTAAATACAGAGAGGAGAGAGACTGCGTACTCCAGGCTTGACTCTCTACTGCCTCGCGCCCTGGGCAGGGCGTTACACTGCTGTGCACACATAGCACTGCCCACCCAGGAGGGAGGTCTCGGCACTCAGCCTACACAGCTGTAAGTATCCGCGCAGGGCAACAGTGGAGACTCGCCCTCCAGTGCAAGCTGCTGGTGCTTTGGTTCCTCCTCCAGCTGTCACAGGCTCAGTGCATGCTTTYTCTTCTATTTAATCCCACAAATTGTTATATCCAAAAGTAGCATGTGTGCAAAGAGAGGCTGTGGTTTTTCAGTGGCAGCTCAGATGTGGGGTAGTGGAGATTTCTTCTTCAAGCAGTGCAAGTCAGAGCGGCGTATAATTTCGTATTCCACTTAGAGGTCGGGTGCAAAGACAAAGTCTCCAAAAGCAGATAGCGTACAGAAACTTTTTTTGGTGTAGCTGGGGTCAGGAAATGATGCGTCTCCAGTCATACACATTAACAGTGCTTTGGCTCATGCTGTGGTGCAGCCTCACAGCTTGCAAACTGGCTTCCTTTTGGATGAACCCAACCAAGATGTGCTCCAGGAATGCGCCCGGTGTGCTCCAGTTCTTACCAGGTGATCACTTCCCAGGACCAGGCTAGAGCTAGCCCGAAGTAAAACCCCTGGCCGAAATGCAGCATGGACACTGGGTTCTTTGCACCAACTCCTGCACCCTACATCTGCTCCTATTGCACTGCATGACTTGGTGATACAGGGTCAGAAGAAACAAATTGCTTGATGCTAAAACCCAACCATCCGCCCTTTTTGCTGTTGCTGGCGGAGGTGTACACCCTTTCATAAGGGCTACGCACTGAATCTTCTCGCCTGGGTGAGCGCTGATCCTATCTTTGTTGCAGCAGTCACGATGGATACACAAAATGGGGCCATGTCATGAAGAGCCCTAAACGCTATTCTGCCACAGCACTGGAGTTATGAAATGCTCTTCCAACAGGAAAAGTAGAAGAAACAGCTGTAGGTGATTTAATTCATGAAGACAGCAGTAATTTCCTTGTTGAATACCCACCCCTTCTGGTTTCACTTATAACTAGAAGCATGGATAGACCAACACACGTTGAGAAGATGCTGATGTGCCAGATGTAGCAGAGAAGTGGATTTAGCACAGTTAATTCCTGACAGCGTGTACCCCGCTGTGTTATCTAGGTCAGTACGGCTTGGGAGTTGTCCTATATAACTGACCGCCATCCAAACTGAYGTTGCCTGGTGGCCAGTGCGAGTGCATGTGTGTGTATGAGCAGGAGAGAGGAAGACAGCGGCTGGTAGAAACATCACCAGTCTTGGCCAAAAAGCGCTCGTTCCAGCGGTTTGTCTGCGGCTCTCTTTGCTGCCAGATTTGGAYGCATCCGGTCATCTTAGACGTAATGAATATAAATCATACAAATGGGTGATTTGGTGAACTGTTTCTTTGCAAACTACTCTCTGCTCCGGTTTAAAGGGATGGTAGTTGACCCGCCTGTGTAAACACTGTGCCCTGAAAGGCAGCTCTGTGCTGGGACTCCGTGACGGGGAGAGCTCTGCTGCGTTGGGGGATCTGTCAGCGGGTTTCCTAGTAGCTTCCAACAGCTGTGAAGGGCAGTGGCCGTAAGAGTAGTCCCACGAAAAACTAGATCCCGGCCGTTTTCAGAGATGTAAAGGTCATCAGCGGTTCAGGCCTCTCCATTTGTACGTACCTGTTYTGCCCTTTTCCCAGGGCTGTGGGAATGCTGCCTTCGTTCAGCCAGACAGCTCATCTTTAYAGTCGCTGCTGCTTCCTGGCAGTGCTTCTTTCGACCTGCTTGACCTCCTTTCCTGAGAGATTGAAGGGTTAGCTCCTGAGCTGCAGAGGTCCCTTTCTTTCCTCTCATCCTGAGCCTTCCCTGCTCTTTCCCGTATTAAGGCAGGCTGGGATGGATACATTTGGTGATAGATGACACTGCAGATTCTGCAGCTTACACCAGCCCAGAGCGAGACACGCTGAGCACAATTCACACAAATGTCCTCACACACCGTGGGCATAGTGTAATTAAAACCAAAACGAAGATGTAAAAAAATGCATGTTAGGTATATGGGCAGCCTGCGATATAGTGGATGTGGATGCAAATCTCTGTGCTTCTGGTGTGCTGTTAGTGCGTGCAGAGCAGGTTGCTTGAACTCAGTGCTCCATTTGCTGTTCCTGCAGCTTCAGGCTTTGGTCCTGACTTCAGCCCAGCCTATTTGTCGGCCTACGCTGACGTATTTGACATTACCCATGAATATATTCTGGAGCGCTTGACAGCAGAAGCAGGTCACCTCGGTATGCAGTGGCACCTGGGAGTGCAGGAACGTATAGTTTGTGATCCCACACAAATCCCTCCAAACAGTCCTTCCAAAAGGCAGCATCAAAGAATAGTGAATTTGTAGTCACTTGGATTCCCAGCTAGGGAGAAATCTCAGAGCAATTTAGTTTTGTTGCATCCTAAAAGCTCAGCACTGATAAAGAACAGCCCCTCGCAGTATTCCCAGTAGCCAGTGAGCACATCATTCCACTGTATTTCTAAATATAACTGTATTCCCTAGTATGCCTATGTTCTCTGTTTTCCTTTAATTATTTGTTCCACTTCAGTGGCTTCCCCTCAGATTGGTGCCAGTCAGAGATAACTATTATGAACTTCCTAATTATGGTGATATAAATATATGAAGACTCGTACTCCCAACCTGCTCTGTTTCAGCTGTGCAGATCAGTGGGTTTTGCCTGCATTATTACAGACAGATGGTTTTTATCATCTCAGATAGCAAAATGGACAGTCGGGTTTTTTTCAACAAGTGATGTAAACAAAATATCAAAAGAAATCTCCCCTGTTAACACTGGATTTTAAGATCTGTCATTTTAATTGGGGCACTTTTTCATTTGTTTCTGCTTCAGCATTCTTGCAGTTGTGTAAAGACTTCTGCCCTTTAATTTAAGGCACTTTCTCCTAAGATAATGTCGGGAGGCAAACAAAACCTCTCACTCCCAGGGTTTCCAGCTTTGATGTTTGGTTGGCAAAACCTTGGCTTAAAGCAGTGGCTTTGTTTTTGTGTCGTTGCAGATTCCCTATGCAGCAAGCTTGATCAGGAAAGAAAAACTCGGTGCACACCTCAGCAAAAGCTAAAGGTGAACTTGCGAAAGAAGAGATGCTGTTCTGACTGGCCTGGCCATCAGGTTTTTGTTTGCAGCTGTTGCAAGAATTAAGAGTCAGTCTGTTGCATGATGTTACTGATTCTGGTCTAAAAGCTCTGAGTGTGGACTGTGTTGTGCTGTGGTCCAAAGCTGATAAGTGACATGTCACCCAGATAATGAGGTTTCACTGGGGTAGGACATAGCATTGATGAGTTGATCGTTCGGTGAATCCAGGCCTAGTGGCCTGAGCGTGTGCTTCTACTCTCTGGCACCGAAAAGTGACCTCGAGGTAACGTACCTTCAATGAAAGGAGGGAAACTGCCTTGACGTGCCCCATGCGGTGAAGTTCACGCCCAAGCAGTTAAGGGATGGATTTTTCTGCCCATGACAGAGCTTCTGAGAAGAGGCTTCAGTTGAGCAAATGCCAAGAAAGGCCAGTATAGTTTGGGAGCTTTTAAGAACGCCAAAGGTGGTGTTCTCTGTAGTTCAGTCTACTGCAAATGCTGATTATACTGTTGCCCATGTGTAGGATCTTCCTAAATGCAGCACTGCATTTTTTCAGTGGTGTTTTTCAGTAGCGTTCAGTTAGAAGGAACAATGTTTCTGACATCAGTGGCCTGGGAGATTTCAGTTCCCAGTGCCAGAGCCATAACATTTAAATCACCTTCTCTTTTTTTCTGGTAAGACAAGAGGATTGAGGCTTGGAGATGGAGAGGCAAAAAGTCTGTTGGCCTGGTACTGAGTTACGCTGCAGAATCTGGCTTGCGGATTCACTGAATAAATCCCCGAGGTGGAATAGGCAGATAAGAAAAAAGAGAGCTGTTCATACATAAAGACCTCAATAATCCACATAGGAAAGGAATTAAGCAGAAAGTCTGGGGCATTTGAACAAGGGTTTGATGAAGGTGAGGGAAGTTTGCCTGAGCTATGGAAGAAGCGGATATTTAAAAATAAAAACATTAGGAGTAAACATAAAATAACCAAATAACCAGTATCCTTGGCTCCAAACTCTGCCTACTGAGATAACGAGGTTAATCTAAGAATCAAATTGGTCTGTTTTGCCCTCTTGTGTATCCTTTCTTACTGACTGCCAGCATTTTCCAGTTGAGTTTACATTAATCTGTGCACCAATTTAAAATAAATTCAGTCATATTAATACCCTGGATATCACAAATGAAAGCCCCCCTCTCTAAATGAGAGGCAGGGGGTCCTGCCCTATGCTTTTTGTCCAATGGATTGATCTAAAATAAAAGTCGGCCTGAGGATGGCAGCATCAGATGAACAGTGCCATTTGCTCTCGGCATAGTTTTTTGTCAGCTGACAATCCCTGCAAGGAAGGTGCCGGCATCGGAGCTGCTAGCGTTTCCTGCTTATGCGCTGAGAGTGTGAAGGATGGATGCATTTCTCATGCTGGTTTTGTTTTCTGCGACACGCCATCCCTGCAGACAACAGGGATTTCTCTAAGTAGGCCCTCGCGCTTTTGAAAGATTAGTTGTTACTTAACTGCTAAGCTAAATCAGTCAAGCAGAGAATCGCAGCTATATTGTTCAGCAGCAATTTTGGATTCTCCATGTGCCAGGCAGCAAGGAGTTGCCTCAAGAAGAAACGTGCGYGCACATACACACGCACACGGTACGCCCAGGGAGTGAAGAACCTGTGCACTGCTGAGCAGCCACTCAGCTCGTGCGCTGTGTTTCTCAGCAGTCCCGTGTTTCCCTTGTGGGGCTTTGTGCACCTTTCCACAGCAGGTCTTGTTGTGTTTAGTCCCACTTCAGTCACTTACGCTTCGCACTTCATCTTGAACAGGAGGATTTCTGTGTGATTTTGCAAACATTAGCTAGCTAAGTCTCAGGGGATGCCGCTGGAGCAGGTGACTGTTACGTGTATCCCTTTTTTAGAGGTTGTAAATAACTTTTGTTCCTCTGTAACTGAAGAAATCTCAAACGTGGGTTTAGTGTTAGTAACATTTTCTCTCTTTTTTTTTTTATTCCTAGAAGCACAGAATCTTTTGCAGCTGTTACCTTGTAAGTTAAAACCCACCACTCAGCAATCTGACTTGGGTAAAGACTGAGAAAATGGAAGGGCTTGGGAATTTAAAGAACAAACAAAACAAATCAGGTTCCTCTGAACCCAAGGACAAGTGACCTCAAAGCATCATGGACAACCATGTAAAATAGAATGTAGCAGCCATTTATTAGTAAAAACAAAACAAAAAAAAATCAAAAAATGCCTGTCCTGGATCTTTTTTGGTGGTACCAAAGTTTAAGTCTTTGTGTTTTTAGAAGGACTACTGAACTTGATAGAGAAAATGCTTTTGATGAATTGTACAGATAATTGAAAGGAACTGCCGATCCTTTCAACGCCACAAACACTGACAACATCTGCCAGTTCATCTTTTGCTTTTGAATAGTGATTGTTTTATGGAAAGAAATGCGCGTCTTATCAGATGGGCCCGAACCACATTTGGATGGATGGATAGAAAAGCGTTAGCCATACACAGTGCTTTTTAAAAGCAGACTGGAAATTCTGACACCCCTTTCCTCCCGGCCCCTTCTTCCTCTGGTATTTTGCCTGCTGTATGAATTAAGATTGTACTCCTCTGGAAATATTTTACAATTTACTATTGAGTGTAATTAAGAATATAATCACTGTTATCAAAAAAGGTATTTAACTCTGTTGTAGTTTCTTTATCATTCATGTGGATAAAAAGTCTATAATAAAAAAAAGAAAACTATGAGATAATAGTTGAGCTTCCCTGTAATTTAATGCTATGCCTACCTACTAAGGAAAAGAATGAGGAAATTTATCCCCAGCAGTATCTTTTCAGAAGCATTTTAATTCATAAATATGTGAACCTGTTGAAGTATTTTACAGCAGACATCCTCCTCCTATGGTGATTAGAAAATGTTTGGAATTAGATTTGGTGGAATTTCAGGAAGTGCCTTGTGGATTTGATTTAACTCTTCTTCCACAGAAATAAAGGGAACAAAGTTAGTCARCTTCTGAAAACCACAGCCATAGTCTTTTAGGTCACTTCCCAATCATGTGGATCAGCACCCTGATTGCTAGAGCTTTGCCGAGTGGAATTTGTCTTCGTTCAGATGGCCTAAGTCCCAAGCACCCTATGATCCCTGAGCGCAGGACTATGTAGAAGATCTTCCCACCGGTATAGAATCACCAGAATTTGAAAGCGGTTTTGGCCACGCTCGCAGCAGCTGGATGTGTCACAGAGCTGCTCTGTCAATATTCCCCTCACTCYCAGAGAACCCTCAGGAGATTAAATCAGCTGTTTTTACAGTTCCTTAAGCAGCTTGACAGATCTGGAATGCAGAAGAAGAGGAAACGTGCAATCTGTTACAGTTTACACACTTTCCTGTGCATAGTTTGCTCTTGTAGTAGGTGAGCTTACAAGAATCGAATAACAGCTTTGAACTGGCAGCGTTATGGCTTTTGTAGAGTGGAAAAAGCAATGAAAGTGCAAGAAGAGCTGTACCAGGTCAGACCAAAAGTCCATCTATGCCAGTACCCTGTTCCCCATAGTGGATGAAATCAGATACCTAGCAAAAACTGTAAAAGCAYGGCAAGCAGTTAGAGGTATGTTCCCAGAATATTCTTTTAACTTCTAATGATTTATGGCTCATGGGTTTTTTGATCCAGACATAATGTCTTGTATTTAATAACCCTCAATGGATTTTTCTTCCATGAATTTGTCCAGTGRCTTTTTAACCCAGGTACACCTCTAGCAGCTACAGCATCCTACGGCAGTAGGTTGCACAGCTGAGCTACATATTGTATGAAGAACCAGCTCCTTGTGTTCGGAGCCACCACCTGTTAAGCTCATTTTGTGCCCCCTTCTTGTACTGGATGAGACAGGACATGGTCAATCCTTGTCCACCTTCTCCTTGCCAGTCCTGATTTCATAAGCTTCTATCTGTCCTTTTCAGTTGTCTTTTTTTCCAGTTTGAGGAATGGCCTTGTAGCCTTTATGTACCTTTTCCTGCTGAGCTATATCTTTTTTGAGTTGGGGGAACAGAGTGGCATAGAGTATTCAGGATCCAGGCACACTACAGATGTAGAGAAAGGYATAATGGTGTTTTCAGATATTTTCTTGAAGAGTGAACTCTTCTGTAGTGTCTTGGTGAGACGTCTTAGCACCGCAGCTCAAAATTTTGCTCAGACATAAAGTAATCACATTGCTCAATAAGYGATTTATTTGTTTTCTACTTTATGTTCAGTAGTGTTCAAACCATCACGTTCTCCAGTGACTTTCCACAACAAAAATTTAGTGCAGCTGTACATTGCTGAAGTTCTCATCTGTGGAAGGAGCAAGCTGCGCGTTCACGCAAACGACAGGATGGATGTGTAACCAGTCAACAGAGCCTATGTTTCAAACTTAAAATGTCCATTTTGCTCTCTTACTTGGTTAGTTATAATAAATTCCCCAGTCAGGAAATGGAAACACCACTTTTCTGGTTTATAACTGACCTACAGGCCACAAGTGCAGATGCTAAGGTGGAACATACAGCTCAGAATTYGGTGTGAATGAAGACTTTRGAGTTAAAAAAAMCATCCCTYGCACTGATAAAGCTCAAGAATGTGATCCTAGAAAGCAAACACAGAAGAGCCACCACCTAGCCAAATCTACTTCAGCAAATATCCGTGAGTGCTCCTTATCACCGTTTGTTTTTTTTACTTTTCCCCTTGTGCCAAGGTTTGTACATGTTGAAGCGACAAGAATCCCGTTCTAGTACTCYGCAGCGTTTCACAAACACACCCTCAATATTTTCTTCTGCCAGCTGGCATCACAGAGACGAGGAAAAAGATACTGAAAAATACACTAAAGAGTTGATACGGTTGYATACATACCCTGAGGCGGTGTCTATACTGACGTTCTCCTGTACTTGAACTCAATTATATGGTTCAATTGTTGTAGTGTCCCCAGCAGGGTTTCTGTTGGAGCCAAATGACGTCCTCRTGAACAGGTCCCAGGCCTGGACCGTGGGTCAGCCCAGGCCTGCCACCATTCCCAGCCGGCAGCTCGGACGTGGCCGTCCCGACCCCAAAGGTAGGAGAGTTTCATGGTACGGATGCTGGCTGCTCTGCGCCAAGTGGCTGCCCTGCCAGAGAACGGTCCCAGGTGCATTTAATTTGCTAGTATAGTAAATTATATACTATATATAGTACAGAATTGTTCTAATTATTGCTGTCCTTAAAATAAATGTCATGTTGGAAAGAAAAGACAAGCTCAGCTCTTCAAACACAGAGTAACATAGCCTGCAGCTTGTCTTGTCAGTACCTCTAAGAAATTAATATAGTTAGCCAAATTTCCACTTCTACAGCTGTTACAACATGAGAGGCAAACAGTATAGCCATATTACAGATTTTGGTTTTAGCCTTTCTTCTGTCAAAACCCCCCAAGAATGGCAAAAAAAAMCCCAAAACACTGCACATTGAGCTCTGATTTGAATTTCTGTGGGCATTTGGATGAACAATAAATATATAGAGAATTCATCAGTGGTTCACAGTCCCTTTATCCTTTTTTTCTGCAGAGTTGGCTTTCTCTGTACAGCTCACAAGAACTCCAAAGCCTCTGGAGCTCTGTACTTCAGACGTGGTGGTGCTTCTCCAGGATTTTCGCCTAAGCTATTTGCCTCCGTGATACTTCAGCACAGTTATTTATGTTGGTGAGAAGGTGCACCAAGAAAAGCAAGAAGGTACGTACTTTCCCTTGCTGTAGGACATGGGAACAGGCCTTCTCTTGGGACAGCACTTTGCACGCCTTCAAACCATCTCCCTTGAAGACCTTTTTACCTTTTGTTGATTTTGTTCTTGTTGATCAGTTGCAGGTGAAAAACACTGAGTCACGAGCAAGCTATTTGGACAACATATCTGAGTATTTACTGCTCTTGACATCGATCACGCTGAAAAAACGATACCTTGAGTAGTAGAAAAAATTTATCTCAGTATGAATGCGGCTGATTGATAAAGGCGTTACAGCAGAGAGTTGGAAGTTTTGTCTGAGGGTAAGGCAAGCAAGATAAGCTAATTAATTGTCCGATTTGGTTTTCTGAGTCAGAAAGTTAGAAGGCACCTGGGGTTAAAGTGCTGGCCAGCCATCAGCTCCACTACCATTTACAATATCGGCAGAAATTTATTGCTGGGTATTCCCGATTTCTTTATCACTAGTAATGAATTTAATCAAAGTAGAACTCGATACCCTAGAAGTCTGAATGGCAGAAGTTTGGTACCACTGTATTATTTCCAGGTAATAATAAATAAAATCACTGCATGTTTTTGCACTACTGACCAGCCCTTTACAGTTCCTGCATCATATGCTTGTCTTCTTTGAGGGATTAAAGTCCAGGCTTCCTCAAAATGTATTCCTCCCCCTATTCCATAAACTTCATGTGAGACTTCAAGGCAGTTGTGCCGGAAGTCTTTGTATAAAGTTTGTAGTGTATAAAAATTGCACCTTCTCAGCAAATCTAGATATTTGGCATTATAGCATAGCTTTACCCTCACTAGAGAATTGTTTGTAGCTGCCTTGTATGTGGAGCGATGAGGAATTAACAGAAGCAAAGACTAGCATTTGCTCCAACCCTCTTGGATAACCACTTTTATCCCATTACATTTCAAAGCAGAATCGCTCTGCTAAGCAAAACTGTTGGGAGTGCTGCTTTCCGGCGTCTCACTGTTTTCCTGTAACCATCTGTAACTTTACTTACCTCCGAGGGGTTTGTCTATGTAGTTTATGCCCATATGAGCAAATGTATTTTGACACAGTGTTACTGGTTTGGCTTATTCAGTACATTCTTGAGAGGACTCTATAACTCAGTAAATGGCTTTTTTGCTATAATGAGGTTGTACTTCAGATGTACCCCGTACAAAATGTTTCATCTCCAGACTACTAGCCAAGCAGTCACTAATAAATCTCAAAGCATCCATGTAGGGCAGGTTCATAATCTACAACCAGGCTAAGAAATACCTGAAGAACCTCAGGCCCTGCACATGGCTCATCCGATCTCGCAGTCTAAGGTGTGTCCCTTGGGCCATGTCCACACTTGGCTAGTTGCCATGATCTCGTTGACTTTGTTTTTTCTATGCTGGCAGTTCGCAGTGGTGTACTGCGCCCATCCCCATGAGACAACATGTCCCTGCAGAAAGAACTGCCTTCTCCACTGTAGCTCCACACTGTGTCAGTGGTTTCAAGTTTCTCCACAAAACCCAACTTAGAGTGAGGCAGATACCAGTTAAAAAAAAAAATTGTGCATTGAATTAAAAAGTTATGGATCTCCTTCAGGAATATTCAAAATCTCCCGTTGATTTTTTTCTGATTGTCTTCTAAAGTTCATTCAAAGTGAGTTTCATTCAGAGAGATGTTTCGTTACAGGAACGTGTCCCAGACACTTCTATCAGTGCCTTCACACTGGGCTTGCACACAGGGATGGAGGGCTTTAAAAGTACCACATGAGACATGTTCAGCAGCTTGCAAGAGTGAGCGCTGGTGTGTATTTAGCACCTTTCCCCACAGGGCATGGTCTGAATGCCAGAGAAGCCAGCAGAGACTCCCATTGACTTGGGTGAGCTTTGGATCAGATTCAAAATCCCAATTCACTAACAAAGCAATTTATGCCTTAGTTAGAAGGGAGTTTTCTGTTTGCTTAATAAAGAGGCAAAGCACTGGCGCTTGCCTGGATATAAAATCCTCAGTTCTCAGGAAGTCTTTTATGTCATGCGCAACATAAAAACCATTTTTCACACCATGGTTGCTATGACTCAAAACCAAATAAAAGGACAGTGATGCCCTCCCTGTAGGACGTACATACCAAGTTTCCTCCAYGCCAAGTTTCCTGCTCTATGGATAGTACAGAATGCAAAATTGGTGTGTGGCTTAACCTAGCCCTGTCTGGGTATTAGTCTGACCTGCTCTCTGCTGTTCACTTCTCTGTAGAATATATTGAATTTGGTACGTTCACTGGTTTCTTATGTTGTAGAAACAAAATCACTGCCTCGGTCGTTATCTAAATGTGCTCAGTGATTTGGATTGTGGCTATCTCAAACCCTGCCAAACAATCTCCAGGGGATTTGGGGAGGCTCTTTGGTACTGTTTGAGACAAGCACTGGGACAAGAAGAGCTGGAATTGTTTTGCAGCGATTTATCTAAGCACGGCGGAAAAATGTGTCAATCTCTACTGTTATTTTTTAGATACCTGCTCACCTGCCAATCTAGAGTGTGTGAATGTATTAACGGAAAAGGAGTCCACCCAACAGTACCACACCCCCTTGGATCACAAAGCACAAATTACTCAAGTGATAAATGGTTTGTTTGGTTTTTTTGCAAGATAGGGCAGTTGCCAGCTAATAAGGCAATAAGGAGCAGGGGCTTCTATAGAGCAAACAGTGAGGTCCACATCTGCAGAGATGTAGTAGTGGCACGCTTTAACTTTCAGACACTCAGCTCCAGGATTGAAATTCATACCACAAGGTGTGTGAATTCCCTTGAGGAGGAGCGGGAAGAGGTAGGTGCTGCAGAGCAGGATTCATGACATCCTGCCCATGGTGTTGTGAAGAATAGCAAAGCCAGTCAGCAGAAAATACCAGAAAGAAGCACATCTGAAGCCCAGCCCCTGTCCAGAGTCACGGCTCAACAGCAGCTCCTTAAGGTCCTACAGCATTCCTTTCAGCGTGGAGAGCTAGCCTGGTCTGCCTAACACCCAAAAAGCAAGGGCCGGACTATGACTTACTTCGGTCCTGTGGTTGCCCCTTGGTGAGGACCCATCTCGGCTGGTGGGACTTCCCTCCCTCTGCACCGAGGGCCGTGAGAGCGCCCTAACCCATCGGCCGCCTGCTCCCTCCACCGAGTTTGCTGGAGCATTCCTGGATGCAAAATGCAGTTTTTGTTGGAGGACTGCATATTTGTAGCACACAGAAAGGAGTCGGGGAGCTTGAAGGCAGCCCTGCCAGGCCTCTAGGTGGAGTCCAGCCATGCTTCATCCTCCGGCAAGAAAAACTGCAAAAGGAGTTGCTTAGTGAAAGGATGGTGAATAAAGCCTCTGTTTGATCCACCTCCGCACTTTATTGATTGCCTATAAAAGGAAGAGATTGCTGTGCCCTAATAAAAACCATGCAGACAAGAAAGCAATCAACAGAGGCAAATGAAGCGAGCAATTAGTCTGAAACCCTTCAGACTAGCTTTCCTTTCCTGCAAGGTCTTAGCAGCATGATGCTGACTGAAGGATCTCCAGCAGCCACAAGGTAATCTAGAAATTTATAATTTTTCTTCTCATTCTGTTACAGATTTAAATTTCCATGGCCTTTTTTTTTAACTTCAGAGGGTGAAAGCAAGGTGCCCCTTGGGACATCTTAATGGTGTGAGAAAAAGAGATTGTACCACGGGAAGCTGGAGGACTCTCTGTCTGTTGTAAGCAGGTGGTCTTCCATTTTCAGTAACGGACACTCAGCCCAGCTCTCCTCGGTCCCGGGGAATTTTCACATGAGTTTTTGAAACAACTTTGGGGCCAACATTTCAGCTTACTCGCAGGCATGTACACACACACTAATGGATAAGAGACAAAAATGGGATACAATCTACGAAGCTACAAAACTTTGCTGCCTGGTTTTGCTGTTAWAGGTTTTTAGAAGTAGGAGTTGTTGCAGATACGTCTAATTCATRCCATGTGTAGTATTTCAACCTCAGCAGCATTTCGGAGTTGGTATCATTTTTGATATAAATGTGAGTATGAGTTTGGCTTGGCATTTTTTCCTATAGGGTTGTATTTTCTTCAGTCACTTGCTTTTTCTTATGCAACTTGGGGCTAAATCGAGTTTTCACAATAATTACATTTAAATTTAAGCCTATTGATGCAAAGAGAAAAGAATTTAAAATGCAATGTATAAGACATTAGGTGCGAGCTCTTTTGATACCTGAGAACATATTGCAAGCAACTGATTAATGTGTTTATTAACTAGATGTCATCAGGATATACCCTGTGATTCCACATTTCATTTCTGTTCTGGAAAAAGAGCTAGACTAGAATAAAATAATGAATGAGAATCTGTATATCACCAACACAAGCTGGAAATATGTGTGTGCATTTGTGTGTCCATGTGCTTGTATGGAGGTATTAGTAACAGGTGACACCTGAATCTGACTTAAGATTTCACAGGATTCTCCTTTTTTTATCCATTACACTTGCYAGTAACAAGATGTGTTATGATTTGAAGCTTCTGTGAGAGGAATATTCTTATGGTGAAGGCGTAAAAACAAGAGASKGGAGACCTGCTTGAAATTCCCAGCYGTGCCACAGAATGTGGCTTATTTGAGGCAAATTGTTAGCCTCAAGTTTCCCTATCGTGACAGCAGGGTAATAACRCACAACTAAAGGGCCATTAGGAAGTGCCAGGGGCGCTGCAGAAGAGGGGAAGGAGGGAGACGCTTCCCAGACTGGCTTGGTGGCAGAAGAAAACAGCTTGTGCCATTTCAGCGCGAGTTTCTCACGCTCTGGACAAGCCTGCTGAGCCCAGGCGCGCTGCGGAGTGGGGCAAGGAAGGTGCACGCGCTTGGCTACTGTCCTTTTTAAAGCGTTGCAGCTGTCCGTGTGTTTTCTTTGCGGCTACCTGACTGCACCCATTTGGGGGACGTGGACAAATGTCAGTCTCTGGATCCCAGTTGGGGACGTGATGTGCCCCAGCACTTGTCAAAGTTAGGTGCTTCAGACAAGCATGAAGTCAAACTCCAGGCACTTGGGGAAGTTTATTACCTTAAAGGAAACATTTAGGCTTGTGATGGCTTTTCAGATCTGTCCCTTAACCCCTCTGTGCTTTGGTTCCTAATCTGCAAAATGGCAATAGCAGAATGTCCCTATCTCACCAGGAAGTTGTAAAGATAATTCACATTCGAGATGGTCGAATATACAGACGTCATTAACGGGTCTAGAATAAATACACTGATTTTGAACATTAAACTGTGATCTGACTATCTGCCGGTTTTCTTTTGCAGAATGGTCAATGATGCTGAAGGAACTTTTCACAGCACACTGGTTGCCAAGGAAGAAGGTGCTATGCTTTTCTGTTTGCTGTCATTAGCACTTAAAATCATTTTTGCAGTGTGTATTTGTGCGACAACAGTACTCTGAGGCCCCAGGCAATAGCAGTGTTATCAAACATATAAGATTTAGCAGATACGGATTCGTGAATGGGCTCAAAAGGGATGGATGAATTAGTATAATGAATGTTGGACCCATTTCTGTTGGGGTTTTAGAGAGGGAGAAATGATGGAAGTAAAAGGAGCTTTTGCAACAGAAGAGAGGAGTGGGAAACTTGGAGGAGGGGGATCTAAGTCAGATTTCACCCCATTAAGTTTTGGATTAAACCCAAGAGGTGAAATGGATGGAAACTGAGATTGCAAAAGCTGGAAGGGGATGGAAAATGCTGGCTGGAAAGGGAGTAGGATACGGGATCCCGCTATGGTTTCACTGTGAATCAGCGGCTAACGTGTGAAATAGCTCCATAGTCTAACAGTGTAGGACTACCCTTGCCCACCCTCAGCTCCAGAGAGCTGGGTTTTAGCCTCAGCCCTGCGACTTAGTTTTGGTTTGTACTTTGGCAGTTACAGACCCATGAGTTAATTAACTGGGCTGCAAGATTGCTGAAGCAGTTTGTTGGCAAAACTCACCTGCGGTTTCCATGCTCTCTCCTAGGTTCCTCACCGCTTACTTACGAGATTGTCATGGTGTCTCTCAGTGGAAGTCTCCTACTGTTGGTCGCGGTCAGCGTAGCAGTGAAGGTGCTCCGGAGGTGAGTGTTACGGCAGGGTGGAGGATGCAGAGTCACTGGGGAGATCTGCCCGCGGCACAGGGGAGCGACGGTGGCTGGAGAACGGCTTGGATGTTGGTCTGGGTATGGCATTTGGGGGAAATGACATTTGGTTTTGTTTCATGTCTGAACCAAATTCTTCTCCCCTTCCCTCAGATTTTAAATATACGTATGGAAATTGTAGTGAGGCAAAGAAAGAGAACCAAACCCCTCATTTCTTACTGTGGCCAAAGTTTTCATTTTGCATTTTTGCAAGGACAGCCAGAAGGCAAGAGAAGAGGGACATCCCGCTAAGATTTTTCCTTTCTATAAAGAGAAAGTCTACAATCTTTTTTAAAGAAATTTCTTCAAACAAAAAACTTTGTTCAGCTTTAGTTTGAATGTAACCAGCCAAATGGAGGAGGGAGATGGGTCATGAGACCTATCTTTATGTTAAAGGACAAAAAAATTAGGGACAGAGGAAAAGGTCACCTTCATAATTGATTAAATCAGCGCTATCACCAGCATCCTCAGCTATTAGCTCTGTACTGCTGATAGTTAAATGCTTTCATTAATTGAACTGGGTTGAAAATACAAACAGCTCTTCATGCTTATCGAATGCCTAATGACTTATTTTGCTCCATTTCTGTTGTGTCAGGCGCTGTGGATCACGTTATTCTTCCAAAGATCTCAGTAAACCTGCAGTGGTTCTGGAAAATATTACAGCGGCAAACAGTAGCGCTGATAAGATTTCAACAGTGAATTTGACTGGCCCAGTGTATATAAGTTACATTTCTGAACAGCAGACTGGATCCACAGAGTTTGCCGTGTCTGAAGATACGATTTCCATTTTGGGGCTGCCATACTTCTCCTTTGCTGCCTCGATAACACCCCCTGATTCACCGCCAGAGCAGTGATACCCCACCACTGTTCTTAGCAGCTTCTTGCTTTCTTCCGGAGAGAAAAGTGCCTGAAGGACTCTGGGTGTACGCTGGCAAACTGATGGATTGCTAGACCCCACTTCATTTCCTCCACTCACGGGGAAATGCCGTAGCTTTGGACTGTGAACTCGTACCACACCAGTATTAGAAAACACGAGAAACTGGCAGTTCTTTCGGGAAGCAAAGAAAAAGTGCTAACCTTCTCTGTAGATAGATGTACTCTACCTGTGCAATATCTTGCGTTAAAGATTTGCTGAAAGAAAGCCAAGGATGGAGTGATCAGTTCAAGTGACGCCTCTCCCCACGTAGAAACCCAGGCCTCTTCTCCAGCAGCTATATTCCCTCCCTGTGCCACCTTTGGTTTTTACAGAGGTATTTGAGGTGCTTGGCCGGTGCGCAGAAGATGTGCTGCCCTGTAGGATCTGTTCCTCTGGCTCAGCTAGATTTCTGGGCAGAAAGCTGGGTATGTAGTTAATAAAGAGTTAGAGCTGTCAGCTTAGTGTCAGCTAAGGCTTCGCAGGCAGCGCTGCGAGTGGAGCGAAGGTGTACTGAGAAGGGCCTTGCCCCCTTTGTTCCCTTTTCCCCAGTCCTTGGCGAGGAGGTACCACTCCGTAGAGACCTGCATCACGCTGTAGTACCTGCTTCCATGGGGTGAGTCACGGGAAAACACGCAGGAGGGATTTCTGGTAGTTTTTACACCAATTTCTCAATCCTTCTGACTCACCCTTGAATGCCGCACGCTGAGCTGAGACCTAACCTTTTACACACGGTTTCCTCCTAGCTGTGGTGGAGCGAATCTGTGCCTGCGCTAACGTTATCGCATAGGTTGCAATCTGTAAGTCAGCCATGTATGTGATTTTTTTTTTTATCTGCCCACCTTCAGAGGCTGAAGGAAGATAGCGTCTATTAATCTTTAAACTGAGTGCTGCCACTTTCCTGGAACCAGTGACCTCTGCCTCCGGCGTGATGCCAACTCGCTAAGACACAAGCCCGGTGTTCTCCCGTCCCGGTGGCAGTTACAAGGGGGCAGATTAGCCCGAGATCTGGCACGGGGAGGCAGAGGCTGGTTCCTTGCCTCCACGCAGCATAGTCCTCCCTCATGCCCTTGGCCAACAGCTGCTGTGGGCGTGCTGTGGGGAGGGTATATCTTTTCCCGTTCGTCTTTCCAACTTTCTTGGCCTACTGCCAGCCTGGAAAAGTCGCAGGAAGCAGGAGAAAAGCCCTTTGGCCAACGCTTATTCCTCTAAAAGGGAGTTGGCGTGTTCGGTTCCTCCTTGGTGCCCACGCGTCTCAGAGCGCTGCAAGGATCTGCAGGATCATTACGGCATTAAGATTTGCCGACAGGTTGTCTTCCACGCGGCTGGTCTCGGCATCCAGAACGGTGCCTTAGCTAACGGCTGTAGCTACCCGTGGTGCAGGAAAGTGATGCCGTTAACTCACGCTAACATGCTGCTGCTGTCATTTTGCTGTGGTTCGATGCAAACACGTGACTGCGCATCCGTGGCGAAAAACACGAGCCCGGGGCCTGCAACAGCCTTTGCCGTTTCCGTCACCGTCTTTCTACACCCGCATTAAATTTAGCGAGTCGTTCCTGCCTTCCTGCAGCCTGGAACAGCGACCGCGAGCACCTTCGCCGCCCTCGTTGGTGCTCCTGCGCTTTCTCCCGTGCTGCTCATCCTCCTGTAAATCCCCCCCTTAAAACCTGCCGCGGCCCCAACGCCTGCAAATCCGCCCTGTCTGCCGCGGGCAAGGCAAGTCTAAGCAGGGACTTCCAGTTCTCTGGCTAAGTCGATTTGTTCCCTTCTTGGCCTGTTTTATATAGCCGCTGTAGCATAGCTGACACGTAGACGGGGAAATCTCTCGGCCTGTCATCTCTGAAAAATATCTACATGGCATCTGGCATAACGGGGCCTTGGGTCTCAATTGGCGTATCGCAGCATGAGCGTAATACAAATGGTGACAGGGATCACGATGGGAATAACACAACGTAATGTAAAATAATGTAATATAATGTGATACTGCGGTATTGATAATACCATGATGAACAGCAGCGCGCGCGTGTGTATGCACTGCACAACAAGCGACATTAAAAGATCATGGTGGCAGAGCCAAGCGTGATAAACTTGGGAAATGGCACCAATAAATTTATATGTAAGTTCAGAACGGTGTATTTATTTGTCCTTTTTCCTGCAATCTCCAGGTAGTCTGTTTGTATGTGAAACTGTGTTAAATTCTTTCACAGTGCTAAATCCTAGGAAAGGATGTCAGTGTTCTGAAGGGGATGGACCTATACGCTTCCCGAATATCAACGGCAAGGCAGACACGATCGCGTGCAGTGCATGTAGAGCAGCGGACAGGACAAAGGTCTCTGTACAGCTAATGAAGGGTAAGAACCAGATACTAATTCACTCGAATGCACAAAGCCGTATCACATTCCCGGATTTGGTGGTTAAAACAAACCCGCCGTTAAATCATCCGAGCGTCCAATTTGTCCTACAGTAGAGCAGTTACGTCCGCGGTACATCACCGTCCTTTGCAGCAGCGTGGTGTGTACTGATACGTACGTAAGATACCTACAGGAGGAAATGGTCAAAGCTATTTCACAAAAGAAGCTCAGAAGATGATGGCACGTGAGGCTGAGGATTTAAGTCATGAGAAGACTTCCTTTGCATTCGGTGGCCTGGTATCTGCTCACCAGGAATAATCTAACACAACCCTGAGAACGGTTGCATTGAGTCTCGTGGGCTGCAGCGGAAAAAAGGAGAGTCAGGCCCAAAGAGCTATGCCCTGTACACCAACCCCGAACAAAAAAACAAGAAGGAAAAAGGTAAAAGAACGAAAAATCCTAAGGTCTGCACAATATGTCTCTCACCTAAACTCTAATCCTTTGACATCTGTAAAACGGTTTCAGACGCTCTGCAGATGACACCACAGGAATTTACTGAAATGAAACATAATGCTCCAATAAAGAAAAAAAATGTTTTCCTTTTAACGCAAGCAACTTTGTCTGGTTTTGCCTCCAACCACGTAGCATGGTGATTCAGGTGGTTGTTAAGTTGCCGTGATGGATCTTAGAAAGGGGAAAACCATGTCGAGTTGAAGTTTTATAGCAGCTGCTGTTTGGAAATACATCTTAATTATGGGTAAAAATATTAAGCCATAACTTGTATCCTTATTTTAAAAGCCTCGTTTTTTCATTGCCATCATTCTAAATATTAGCTCTTCATTGAGGTTAGTATTTATTTATAGTTTGGATACTGCAAGAAGGTAGCCCGGGAAATGCTGCTTGATGACCGTGGTTATTAGAGACGCTTGGTTTCGACCCCGATATTTATCTGGGGTCAAGATCAGCCTTTTTTGTTATTTACAGGTGCACGGAAAAAGGTAGTTTGCATGTTTAAAAATCTTTCTGGGAACTTTGGAGGCGTTTGGGCAATGAGAGACAGCTCCGTTTTAAACTGTTAAACTGCCACCATGGCATCGGACCGCTTTGTGCTGGCTAGCGAACGCATCGGCGTCAGATTACTGTACTATTATTGGGAAATAAAATCAGGGTGATTATGCAAATCAAAACCCCTCAGCCAGCCAGAGCCAAAGACGCAAGCGGGAAAAAAATACATATATTTATGCATTAGTAACGATACAGTATCCCTGAGCTCCAGTTGTTATTATTTTTGTTATTTGACGGTGGAAGCGCCCAGAGGCCCCGATCAATACAAGAATTGTAATATAATTGTTTTATTCTGGTTTCTGTTCCGAAGCCGCGCTGCTGCAGTCATTGCATTTTGGATAAACAGCAATTAGGATCCGAGCCGATTTCCCGTTAGCACGAAAATTTAAGGCAACGGATGCTGCGAAATAAATTAAAAAAAAAAAATACAGGGGGAAAAAAAACCAAATCAAGCGATAGTGTCCCTAAAATTAAATAGAAAATATTCTTTAATAGTTCTCTCAAGTTGCCACCCAGACACCAAAATTTTGCCCGGCCCCGCCCCACGCCGGGGTCCTCCCCCCCCCACTCGGGGGGCCCAGCCCGGCCCTGCCTCACGGCCGCTCCCGCCCCGCCATGGCGCCGCCCCGCCCCGCCACGTCCCGCTGCGGCGCCCGGTCCCGCCCCGGCGGCGGCAGCGGCGGCGGCGGCGGTCATGGCGTTCACGCTGTACTCGCTGCTGCAGGCCGCGCTGCTCTTCGTCAACGCCATCGCGGTGCTGCACGAGGAGCGCTTCCTGCGCCACGGTGAGCGGCGCCGCGGCGGCGGGGCGGGGGGGGGGAGCCGCCATGTCGCGGCCCTTCTGGCGCCCGTAGCGTCACCGGGGCGAGAGGGCGGGAGACACCGGCGGTCGCGGTGGTCCCCGGGCTCCAGTTTTCCGCCGGCGCGCTTGAAATCTTCCCTCGTCTTGTCCTTTTTTTCCTTTTTTTTTCCTTTTTTTCCTTTCGCTTATTTTTTGTTTAGCGTTTCTACAGTTTTATTTGCGTTTGCGCCGCACACCAGGATCCGGTGGTCGCGTGAGACCCTCCCCCCACCCCCCTTTATTTTATTTTATTTTATTTCTATTTTATTTCTATTTTTATTTTTTTATTTTAATATAATTGTATTTTAATTTAATTTTAATTTAATTTTTATTATTTTCTTTTTTTTCCATTTTCTTTTTCTTTTCTTTTCTATTACGTCGCATCTTTTCACGGAGCCGCGCCGCCGGGAGGTGCCCGAGGCCGGGTCCAGGCCTTGCGCGAAACGCGGCAGCTCGGGGCTCGGCGTGGGGRCTGAGGTCCAGCCTCAGTGAAAAGCAGCGTTGCAGAGAGTCACGCGTGGTTTACAAAAAGGCATTCTAATACTTCTCACGCATCCTAATGCTCTGCTTGCCGGTGAATATTACCGCGCTCTGGGCAGAGACGGTGCATCGAGCCACCTGGGGTGATGCGCAGAGCTTCTCCCTGCTCTTCCACGTGGAATCCAGCCGCAGATGCGACCGTGTCCCGGTATTTCTCCCTGTTACGGAGCCTCGCGGTTGTCAGTGCCGACCTGGCCGTTCCGCTGCCCTTTGAGAAATTTCCAAGGCGTTTTGCTGGAAATGTCCAGTTTTACATTTTATAGAAGTCAAGGAAATCATAATCCTGTATATTTGGAATTTGTTCTGACCGTTTTCTGTCACGTAGCTGGTTTCTAACTTGTGCTGAAATGTCATTTCTTACCCATTTTTTGCTATTGCTATTGCTACTATTTGCTGACCCTATTTGCTATTGTAGCTTCTGGTAAGGGACTGTGAACAGATGTAGGATTTTTGTATTGGCAGTTTTGGGGGTTTTTTTTGAAGTCTAAATAAACTCATGTGGTTCTCTGACATGCAGAGACTAATAGTACGTAAGGGATACTTATGAGGTAAGGGTTTCCTTTTCAGAAATGCTGATCTGTCATTGCTGCTGCGTTCATTGAAAGGTTTAACAGTTTTCAATATACTGCTTTAAGCAATGTACGTGGTCTGGAAATAAAGCTAATTGGCTTGTAATTTGTCTTTCTGGTGTTAGTGATAAACTTACCCTCTTCAAGATGGATCACCAATTAATATTGCTAATAGCACTTGTTGAATGGATGATATTTTTTAACACAGCTGACTGTCTTTATGTGACACAGTTGGCTGGGGAAGCGATCAAGGGATCGGAGGATTTGGAGAAGAACCAGGAATTAAAGCGCAGCTAATGAACCTCATTCGATCTGTACGAACTGTTATGAGAGGTAAGGTGACGATAATGTTTTGTTAACCATCCACGGGCTGTAAAGTTTTGTTCCTGTACCTTAAGGAAGGAATCTCAGCATTTGATTCTTTCTCTTATCAACCGGCTGCCATTTCTACTTGCCCTTTTCAGTCTGTCCTTCCTTCTGGTTCCGTCCTTCCTTCCTGCATGGACTCTGCAGAGGAAGGCCCAGGTCCCAGCACGCAGCCCTCGTGCCCTAGGTTGAATAAAGTATAAAACTAAAAATATAAACTAAAAAATTTAATGCATTTTACTCCTTAAAAGGTAGTCTCTCAACATAACATGAAATTCTGCCTCTTTGTGATGCGTAAAAGAAAAATTTCACAGTTCCTCTGTTATTTCTCTGCAGTGCCGTTAATAGCAGTGAACTCCGTTACAATTGTGCTGCTCCTGTTGTTCGGCTGAAGATGATGTGTTGCAAAAGCTTTCGGACATCCAAAGAGGAAAGTTGCCAACCATCACTGCTTTGAGTTTTCTGGGATCCAACGTGGTTTAGCTGTCAATCTGACATTCAGCTTACAGTAATAAAGACACTGTTTCTATTTATGTTATTTCCTAATGTTCGCTTGCAGTTTCATTAAACAAGAAAATGGGATTGGTGCAACAACCCTGTAAATATATTGGACTCCGACAAGTTCTACTGCTGCCTGTTAATAGCACTGACTGTTCAAATACGCGTTGTGACATATTGCAATGATTGTCAATAGGATGCGGTTTTTAATCGTCTTGTCACTCAGGGATGGATTTCCTTCGGTACGCTCCCAGTTTATTTTTAAATTAAAAAAAAATCCAGTGTTTGTTGTTTCATAGTTACTACTGTGGTACTATTTAACAGAGTATGGATTTGGCTCTAGAAATATTCTAAACTATTGAAAATACCGTTGTGATTTTGAGGAGGCTAAAGCTAGATGGGGGAAAAAAACCAAACTGTTTCAGTTCAACTTATAAGTGGAATTTTCCTGGCTAGGTTGAGGCCAGGATTTTTCTCTTGGTGTTTGATCGCTTTCTCAGATCAATGATGTTTGATGCTAATGGCAAAGTAGGGTGAAAATAGGTGCGATAGCTATGCAAAATCTCAAAGAGCTGTACCTAAATGGAGGCAACTCAGTGTTAATTTAGACTAGCAAGCGATCTTAGTAACTAGTATTTGTTACTATTCTTTCAAGGATTATTACTTTTTTAAGCATGTGTTGAACTTCTGTGTAGCACTTTGTGTGCTAGAAGTGGGGAGCCATTTGTATTCTGAGCTTTTGGGGTAATACGGGAGGAGAATATTGCGCCCTTTGCAAATGCGGTTCTTTTTCTAAACAGCATATTTGCAACCTCCATCCTGCCTCTTCATCTTCCTTAGTTAAAGTAAGGAGTTTCTGAACTGATCCTATGGGTATGATCTTGCAGCTCTTTCTCAGTACTGCTAATTACTTTGATACAGATCTTGTTTCAGTGCAGGCTGCTGGGTCAGGTCCAGTGTTATATAGCAACTTTGAATACAAGAAAACTGATCCTCGTGTACCTTTTTAGAAAAGTTAAACTTCAAAAGTCTTTTCTATTTCTCTCTGCTAGAGTGTGACTTAAGTTGGTTTTGCTTATTTTTAAAAGAGGGAAGGGCTAGAGAAACCCGGCAGTTACGTTATTTTAAAACAGCTTAGTTGATCTCTTCTTCTGATGTCTTGAGGACTAAAGTATGGTTGTATACAAAGATAAGTCTGTAAAATGTGTAAATGAATTTAATGGTCTTCAGTTGCAGTGTTTTGCAGAGTATAGTATATCCAGGAGGAGGGTTTTCTGTTGTTTCCTTTTTTTAGTGAAAACTTGTAAATAAATTTTGAATTTCTAAGTTAAGCACTCTCTTTCATAACTTGCTCCATATCTGTGTACAGCGGTAGTATCTCAAAACTCAACTTCATCCTGCTCTAGATGCCAAAATTAGTGTTCTTATATAAAATACTTCTTATTCCTATGGCTCTTGCAAATACCAGCTCTCCACTATGAGGCAATATTTTGGTGTTAGGTAGCAAACCCAGTGAGMCATAGTTAACATTGGGCAGAGGCAGAATATAATCATGCCATGTCTTAAATTCCAGAGTAGGTAAATCTATTACAAAGTATTTTTTATTAAAAAAAAAAAAAATGTGTGTAATTCAGAGGTGACTAGGCTATACTCTGGATCAGTTAATTTCATAAACATATCTTCTTTCATGGGAATTGAACAGTATTTACATGAAACAGATTTAAAAAAAAAGATGATGACAGTTTGAATTTTACTGCCTTGCACTATGATATATAAGGCCTTTGCTACCCAGATCATGGAAGGTATGGAGGCTGCGGATGTGAACCGCATGTAGGAATCATGGCATTTTTTAAAAAAGCAGCGATAGATGTTCCCACTGCTGATGCATTGCATTGGGGCCCTGAATGAAGCATTGCTTGTGTATCATTTCATTTCCATCTGTATTGACCGGAGCTGTTAAAACACTATTTCTTACTGAAATAAAAGGCAGTACTGAAGACTGCAAGCAGCAGCTTTGCAAACATGTGAAATAAGTGATTTCTCCCTTCCTCCCATTCTCTCAGAAAGGCTGAAGCTTCACTATATGGTTTACAGCATGTGTTCACATGCTTATTTCAGATTATTTCCAAATAGCAGATTAGATGCATACAGTAGAAAGGGCCAGTAGTTCTGTGCTGCTGGAATGCTGCGTTTGGGGCAGAACTGGGACAAGTTTTACCTGGGGGCTGCAAGACAGCGATTCAAGATGGGACAGCAGCTGAGGTAAGTAATGAGCATGGAAGGGGGAAAAGGGTAGACAGCATACGGGCAGAGAAGGCAGGGTTGTAGAGGGAAAACGCAGGGGAATAACAACACTGCCTCCTCAGCGTGTGCATTTGAGCACTTCTGAAACGTGCCTACTGTGACCGTAATTCTTTGTTTGAACCAGGTAAAGCATTTCCCTACCTTCTGGKTTTTTTTTAATTATTTTACATTTGACTCCTACTTGCAGTACTTGAGTTTTCCACTCATAACAGCACATCTTTACCCTCACAAGCTCTTGGGTAGAAAACACCCTAAAAACTGGCAGGGGCTCCAGGTACCTCAATAACAGGGAACATTCAGAAAAGAGTTTCTGCTTGGCAAAGAGCTCCATGCGCAAAGTTACTGCCTGCCCTCCAGGAGTGACCGGCACTTCCTAAACCACGACAGCACATGATTATCGCTCATAGCTGGCTCAGAAATGTCAATAACCAAAGCATTTTGATGAGGACTAAGTCCACTATAGAATAACTGGAGAGGTTTCTACTAAGCACTTGCAAACAGGTGCTTCCATAGCTGTCACCGGCATGCTGAAGCCTGCTGTGTCTCCTGGCGTGTTATTCTCAACAGCGGCAAACAGCTATTTTCTGGCTGAACACAGGGACCCTGTAAAAAGTGAAGCGCAGTTCTTGCAATTACCAATACAGCAGCAGTATGAGGCTGAGTTTGTAGTGTCCAAGTGTCCACCGGTGTCTCTGGGGCTGCCGGGTGTGACAGGGCAGCAGGGAAGAACACAGGGACCGTACTGTATCCCCCAAATGACTAGGCCCTGGCGCAGCCCCCTCCTCTGCTACGCGGGCTGGATGTTTCCCCTCCCTTGACGCCCCCTCAGCACCCAGCTCTGCCTGCCCTTGTCATCGGATGAACGAGGGCGCCCAGGACAGCGCCCGCAGCCCTGTGGGATCCCCCCACCCCATCCAGGTGCGGCCCCGCCTGAGGGATCCCCCTGCCCCATCCCGGTGCGGCCCCGCCTAACGGACCTTCTTCCATCACCAACGGCCCCGCGCGCCCTTTCCCCTCAGCGCCCCCCGCCCCCGCGGCGGGCTGCCCGCCGAGGTGCCTGTCGGCAGCTACCGGAGCCCTGCGCGGAACGGCGGCGCCAGGCGGGCTCAGGCGCTTGGGCGGGCAGCCCCGGCCGGCGAGGACCCCGCGTGGCGGCGGCGGCGGGCAGCCCGCAGGACCCGGTCGGGCGGCCGCAGCCAGGTTAGTATATGCGCGGGAGTGGGGGGGGGCGCCACCCTGCTCCCCCCCCTCCACGGCAGAGTGGGCCCGCCCGCGCTGTGCGGGAGGCGGCGGGCGGGCGGTACCATCGCAGCCGGAGAGGGGGGGCGGCGCCGGGCACCAGCAGCCCCCCGTGGGCTGGGGGGCTTGGGCAGAGCTCCGCTGAACGCACTTTGGGTGGATAGCTGCTGCCAGTGGGGAGAGCAGGCGAGAGGAAGGTTTCTTTGAGGCACAGGAATAAGGCAATGATTATATTCAGTGATTTCTCAGGTTTTTAGGGCTTGCTGGGCTGCGAGCTTTATTCCTGAATCAGCCTGCGCTGAATTAGGCGATGCTGAAAACCGTCCCCGCAAACGACTTACGCGCAGCCTGCATAAACAGACTGCAAACAGGAAAATCAGCAGGGGAAAAGGGGGGTGAAAAAATAAAATAAAATAGAAATCCTGTTTTCTGCCAAGGCGGGGAAGCCTTCCCCCAGCTGTGCTGCCCGCGCAGGCCGCTCGCTCTGTGGCTCTGCGGTTTTCGCAGCTTTTTAATCCCCCTCAGCGCTCCAAATTCCCCGTGCCGGGGCCGAAGGGCCCGAGAGAGGACGGTTCCGTGTCCCGCAGATACTGTGGACTCATCCAAATTCCACTCTGCTCAGGCACTTTATCTGCGCCAAGGATTTTACCCYGGGAGGAGGTCTGAGAAACCTGGTGCCCTCTTTTCCCGAGATACTGGTGAAGCTCCCTGAGTAGTTCTGTTATCGGTTCTTTATCATAGACATTTAACCTTGATCTCTCTGGCAGCAGACATAATATAAAATAAGCATTTTTTTTTCTTATTGCAGGGAACCAGGAGGAATAATTAAAGTGGCATCTCATAAAGTTGTCCGCACACTGTATCTTGTACCTTAGACATCAAGTTCACATGATCTTAGTAGCTGATAAATCTGTCTGCAAAGATAAAAATGTCCTGATAGAAAATTAAATTTGTTAAGACAGGTTCTAGTCATGGGGCTGACTGCTATGGATGTTTTTAAAAGTACATACATGTTGCATGCTCCGTCTGTAACCAGAACAGCTCAACAGAAAATCCTGATGGATTGTTAGTGATGACAGCTCGGAAAGTAATGTCTGACAAACAGGAGAAAAGCTCCTGTATTGGACATTCGCTAAGAAATGGCTCAGCAAATTTGCCTGTGGAGGTAGAGCACTTGCAAAATAYGTAAAGAGCAGGTGTTTTATAAAGATGTACGAGTTTTCAAAGACAACTTTTTAGCCAGATGACTCGCACCAAAGCTTAATGTTCTCTTCCCCGGTGCCTTTACTCTTCGAATACTGGTTTCTGTTTTAGGCTGAGTGTCCTATATCTGTTTGTAAGACACACAAGCTCGCTGCAGAAAGACTGCACAGCTGCCCCCTTTGCGAGAGGAGGGAGTAATCCTTTTGGGTGCTGGATATCCTTGAGCCCTGATGGCTTCCAGACTAGCCACCTGCAAATCCACACTGCTGGCTCAGGAGCTGGTCCTACCTGCCTTCGTTTGTTTGATGACGAGCAGGTAGTCTGGGCCTAAAAACTGGGACGCCTGAGTTGTGTTGTGGGCCGGATCGCTGTAGATCCGGCTTACAAAAATAAAGTTAGCAATAGCCACTTCTGCAGTGCGTTTTGAGCATTATAGAGCACTTGTATCATTGCTTAGTAGTATTGTATTTATTTTTACTTGAACAACACCGCTGGTGTCGATGGGACTTGCTGAAACGTGCTCGCTGAGGCCTTGAGCCAGCAATACCAGACGTAACGATCCCCTTCCCAACAGTCTTAGTTGTTTAGAGATTTTTTTGACACGCACAAATAAAGGCACTTAAAAAACAAATAGCACCTGATTTCCATATATAGAGTCTTTGGGAAAATACCACCCCATCAATTATGTATTTTTTTTAAACACTGCCTTTTATTTCTCTGTCTAAAGGGGCCCATTTAATACTACGAGTAATGTTCTGAGTAATACTGGGCTTGGCACAAATGAGGCGCTTAACCGAGTTCCTTATTTTTATTATCCATTGTCTGCTAACCAGTTTTTCGTTGTTTCATTTATTTGCCGTTTCCCTGGGGAATGAAGGATGGCAGCTCGGCGCGCGCTGAAAGCTGTCTTGGTGGATCTCAGCGGCACGCTTCACGTTGAAGACTCAGCTGTGCCAGGCGCGCAGGAAGCTCTTAAAAGGCAAGTTGCTTTTTTCCATTTCCTCTTGTGGGTTGTGTCAGTGCTGTTTGCACAAAGATGCTTCTTTTAATGAAAGGGGCCTGAAGGTTCTGCCTTATTTTACTGACATACATAAGCAAATATGTGGCCAAATTCTGCTTTTTAGTTACACCTGTATTAACACCAGGAGAACTCTGCAAAAGGCCTGGACATTGAGCTGTTACTACAAACCACCTGATCCCCTGCGGTTTCCCTAAGAAGCTCGCTTAAGGTCTTTTGCAAGTCTTTTCTGGGTAGAAAAGACTTATTATTCCGAGCATTTCAGCTAATTCATGCGGGACTGCAGCCTTAGCCCAAAGAGGAAGGTTGTTAGGTTAACCTGGATCACCCCATGCGTAACAAGGTCACTTCAGCTCAGCTGATGCTTGGTGCTTCGTTTAACTACAGGAGCTTGATCATATGTGTGAGCCCTTAAGCCTGGGGTGGGCTAGATTGGAATAACAGCGAGAATAACTTGGCCCAGTGAGGAAGGTATCCTTTACCAAGTCCTCATTTCCTTTGGTCTTTCAGACAAGGCTTTCTTTTAAAAAAAATTTTTTTCTGCTAGGTAAACAACCTCAGCTTTTTAGTTGGGAAGTGTTTGATAATACAGATTTGTATGAATCTCAACACATTAATTAGCAGTGCAGTAAGTACAGAAACTGAGGCACAGTAAAATGATTTACTCTAGTCGAAGGACCAGGTCGGCAGCAAAGTAGGATATGCAGTGCCAGGGATCTTTGTATCGTGTTCTGACACTGTTTCCCTGAAGAAGTCACCCTGCAAAGGATGAAGAGAAACAATATAAAGTGATGTATGCCGCCGTGGTGAGTGGCAGGGGACACCTTAAGATACTGGAGCAGTGAGAATTAATGGGAGGAGAGAAGTAGGGTTGAATTAAGCATGGGAAGTTTTTGCTGGAGTTCTGTCGACTGCTTAGATTTTTGTAAAGCTAGACTGTTGCTCAGAGGGAAAGCGGATGGACTAGGAAACTCTGCATTTCTTTTTACCAGTAATTCTGTGGAAATAATTATCCCCTAAAGATGTAGGACTGCAAGGAAGTAAAAACTACTGAAGTGCTGGGTATKCATTCATACGCACTCATTCGCTGGATCCTGCCGGCCCGTGTTTCATGCTGCAGGGAGAACTTGTGCCGGATGAGAGTTAGCGTTCTGGAAATTCCCTGCGTGTACAAAAGAGATGATGCTGTCAAGAACACCTCTGCGTCTCTCCTGTCTGCTGCTCACCTCCAAGCCCTCAGGCAATAGGCAGGGCAATAGAAAGGATTTTTGTGGAATCAGAAGACGGACAATATTTTATAAAGCCGTTGATTCTCCTCTGCCTTCTGCTGTGCTTCTGCTCGATTCCTACTGGGCTTTGCTCATGCGGGCCCTGTCCTAGCTTTGGGAGGAAATTAGAGAAGGGAAAAGACATGGAGATCGTCCAGTGCTCTGTTGTGCTTCCGTTGAGGATCACAGGTCTGGAGAACAGAGGTCATTTCCCTGCAAAGAACAGCCAGGTCTTTCTGCTTGAAGATAAGAAAAAAGAAAAAAAAGATTCTCATAATTTTTTTTGCTAATCCAGGTAATTGTCCTTCCTAGAGAGAACCTGAAATGATTGGCAGACAGCTTGCTTTGGGAACAAATGGATAGGTTGTATTTTCAGGATTGCCTCTTAGTATTGAGGGCATAAATCTTAATTTCTATTTTATTGGTAAACAGGGGACTTTTTTTTTTTTAAGCCAGTTCATAGCTGTGAAAGGTCAGCGTGTCTTTCCAGGAAGCAGAACAGACAAGGGCAAGAAGTGGCAGGTGCAAGCAAGTCTCCAGCATTGACCAACTTTATTCTGCTGTTCTCCATGCAGTCGTGATGCCAGAGTTTGTTTCTATAGTAACAAACAGAGAAAGTGATGGTGGGGGAGCAATTAAAGGAAATGCCATTGAAATTGTCACTTGGAATTATTTGGTTGTTCGGTAGCATGTACCGTCAGCGTAGGGCAATAATGTGGTTTTATGTGATGATCAATGTTCCTCTGTAAAGGGAGAAATGGCTGCAAAAGCTGACATAAAATTGCCACGCAGATAACGTAGGCTCCTAGAGCATCCTGCATCTCCGAGTGAGCTACAGCTACTGTGAAGTTCACCCGGCATGTTGAGTTCAATATATTAATTTAGCAGCAAGGTTCTTCTGTTTGTTTATTTTGGTTCAGGATTCTGTTAATCCAGAACACAGGGCTGGACTGCTTATGCTCCAGTTTGAATTAAAAGGCTTTTCAGACTAGTTGCAGTTGCTCAAAGGTGTTTTTGTTACTCCTGTGAAGATGGAATTTGGAATCACCATTTTCCTCCTGACTCTTCCTGGCAGAAGCAGAGCAGGGGAGACCTGATCCTGTTCTGCAGAGCATAGCTGTAATTTTTGTCCTCTGTTTCACGCTGTGCTCCAGTCCACGCAGAAGGTAACGACCTCCTGTTGCTTCTGGACTGTACCACCGGTAGCCTGGGACATGGRCAATCTTTTCAGCTGCCACCTTTAGACAGATCATCCTTTTTAAATCCCAGAGAGGCATACGAAGTGTGCAAGTAAAAGGATTATCTGTCCAATTTGCCTTTGCTCTTCCACATCAGGCTCCGGGGTGCTCCAGTTACCGTTCGATTTGTGACCAACACAACRAAAGAGTGCAAGAGAGACCTGCTGGAGAGGCTGACGAAACTGGGATTTGACATTGCGGAAAATGAGATCTTCACATCTCTGACAGCAGCCAGAAATCTCCTGGAGCAAAAGCAGGTGCGGCCTCTTCTCCTGGTGGATGATAAGGCCTTGCCTGACTTCACAGGTGAGATGGTGGGAGAACGGCACAGGGAAAGGTTGTTGAAGYGCTAGCTGAGGAAACATTGCGCTCTCCCTTTTGTAGAACGACGAGCATGTAAAACACTGCTCTGCCTTCTCAGAGTTCAAGTGTCCGCTACTTCTCACTGTGATAAACTGGTTGTAAACAGTACTTTCGGTGACGTCTAGCCGTGATGGAAGCCTAAAACATGGAACTCTCCAGAGTCATAAAAATTCTTTATTCTTTTTAATTCAACAGTAAACAATCTAAAGCCATGATTGTCATAGCTGCTTGAGGAGTAGTGGGAATGGCAGCTAAAACCTTCAAAGGGGCAGGAATTCAGATAAAACTCACTACTTTCTATTAATTTCCAGTGTAGAAAGTAATATTTATTACTAGATCATTGGAGAGYTATTCCACCTACCAATGCTGATATGTTTTGTAGCAAAAATGSGTCAATTTGTGGGAAATCAGAAGTTTTCCTCCGCTATTGTACAGAGATTGTGTCCATATAGAACTAGCACTTCCAAGCAATTTTCCCAGCTGACGTTGGTCCCGTGCTGCTTGCAGTGCATTTTGTCYCACTGGCTCACAAAGATCTTTCTTGGGCGAAGTTAGGTGACAAAGTGATCAAAGTGTCCCATGCGTATTGCCAGATCAGCAGTGAGACAAACTGCTAAAAAGTCTCCGTGTAGAGACACGGGAAGCTCTTTCTCTCTTAATAGATGGCTATTAAATGTGAAATCTCCAGGTAGTTACTGTTTAGCTTGAGTTATTGAACATCTAGGTCTCATTCCATGTACTTTTGATACCTAATTGGGTGATAGAAGCTTTATCACCCTAGATTGTCATCTCTAAAGCTTTTCACTTTATCACTCTAGATTGTCATCTCTAAAGACGTGGTTAACACCTGCTTTAGTTTCAGATGTGCCTGTCTCTCCCCCTCAACAATAAGGGGAGCCTAAGCTGATGTATTCTAACTTGGACACCTCAGGCAGGTGCCTAAAGTTAGGACAGTTAATCCTTGACTTATCCCACATCTTCGTTTGAAGAAGAGTGGAGATACGCATGTTTTTAGCTTGCTTGGAGTTGAAAACAGTCCATTGGATTGTGAATAGTCTTTCATCTAAACTCAGGGCAGTGAAAATGTGGATGATTTGCCACTGCTCCCTGCCTTATAAACTTAAATCCTTACTGTTGTGTAATTTAAGTAGGTTCTAGTCTTGCTAGGAGGTGGACATTTTCTGTTAAATTTTGGTGCCGTGGTCTATTCAGTCATCTTCAGAAAGATAAGCGCACAGAGGAGGAAAGGCCGGATGGGCTGTGAGGGCAGTGAAACCTGATRATCTGCTCCGCCTAACATTGTATCTGGAGAAATATGCCCCCAGCACCATTCTGTATTTGTGTTCTCAGGAAGGCTTTCTTGGGTCGGAGACAGCAGCTGGTTGCACTTCAGGTAGATAAATCAGTTTAATCTCTATGTATTTGGGATCTTTCCATCAGTTTAACAGTAGCTGATGCTAATTTTGTACAAGATGGCAAAGACAGAGATACCAGCAGAGTAAATGGGTGGCATTTTGTGTGTAGCCTGAATCTGGCATGGATAGCTTTGTTAGTTTTTCTTCTACAAGCGATTTGGCTCACATTCTCTCAGGACTGCTCTTGAAACATTTAAGTACAATGGAGAATGTTTTAAAACCCTGTTAGTGACTGCTATTGAATKATTCTTGGATAATCTCTCTATAAAATTGGTCACAGATGGATGAATGTAATCCATTCATGGTTAATGGCCCCAGATGCTTTCGGGTGGTGTCACAAATCCACATGGCGTCTGTGAGTGCTACTTTTTGCTGCCTGTGCCAACTGAAGGACACGCAGCATGAGACATCAGCCAGGGGCTTGCAGTGATGCTCTCTGGAGACGCAGCAGTTCTAGTTGTCCTGGGAAAGGTGTAGAGTATGTGCTGTGTGAAGGCAGAGCAAAAACTCCAGCAAGTGCAGGGTGCAGCTGTTACTTAGACTATTTAAAATAAATCTCTCCGGTACTCCTGTTTCTCCTGGAGATGCTGCTCTGCCTCCATTGCTGGTTCTGTGCCATGGTCCTGTTCCTCCCAGCCGTTACAGGGCTATATCTAGTTCCTTCAGAGGTGACGCTGCCATCTGAAGAYGACCGTGCTCCTCCAGAACAGTGCAGGACAAAGGAGGTGTAAGCTGTTCTCGAGGGAACTAATCCACATTAAAAAAGACCTTYCAAAACAGCCAAAAGTAACCTAGTGTAACAACTTCTAGGTCATGCAGCAAGACCATCTTTGCCATCATAACCAGACTGCTTTGCAGAACGGCAATCAGGCTTTCCACCCTAAGTGCAAATTGATATTCTTAGATAATAAAAAGTCATTCAGTTTAAAAACAATGCTGAATTTCAGTGGAGACGGTGAGAGAATTGCTGTTAGACTGTACAGGTGCGTGCTTCATGAAGGGTGACAGACTCTGGATGGATCAACACCTTCTCCAGTGAGGCTTTCCTCATTTCTGAAAGACATATGTCTCATCTAAGTGATTTAGCTGTGCCAAAAAATGCTATTTTTTGTTGTAAAGTGATTAATCGCACTTGTTGCCTAGCTTGGCAAATGACAGAGATTCAGTTGGTTTAAAGCRTGGAAAATTTTACTTCCTGTGCAAATCAAGAGCTGACACTTCCCTTCACTCCATGGAAGACGGTAACTGAAACTTGTCAGCTAACAAATCCAGTCTTGCCTGCCGCTGGGGAAATGCGACACTCTTCCGTGGGCCGCTCTTGACCTGATGACCCGCTTCGCCTTTCGCTGTGCTCCCCAGGGGCGATAGCCCGCAAGGTTCTTAGGAACTTGAACTGCTCTAGCTCTTAATTCCTCATTCAGACTTTCCAGCGTTTGTTTGTGCAGTGAGACTGAGAGAAGTCAATCGTTTTTCTTCGGCCTCCCTCTGAAGGGCACTGAGAATGTTTTCAATTTATTCCCAGTATAATCYGCTATAAAAAGGGTCTGAAGGCAGTCAGTTATCAATGAACTTCTGTGAAGAGGGGCAGACGTAGCTACAGACTGTGACCCACGTTCTTAATAGACATGCTGTAACRACTGGGTCTGCTTGGGTGGTGTGGATAGTTGGGGGATCACTTGGCCATGCAAAAAGCTGACTGTATTGCTAAGTATGAACAAAATCTGGTTCACTCAGAATAATCAGTGGTACCATTTTTGATTTTCCAGGGATAGCCACTCATGACCCTAACGCAGTGGTAGTAGGACTGGCTCCTGAGCACTTTAACTATGAGATGATGAACAAGGCATTCCGGTAAGTCTGTGTCTCCGCGTTGATTTTTTGGATGATGGTTGTCTCATGCTGGCCTCTGTATCTCCACGTATGAGAGGAATTCCTTCCTGTATGGAGAGAAGAGGGTGATAACAACATCACCATTACGTAGTGAGGGTTGTGGTGTCCTCTTCCGTGTCTGAGAGGGAACCACTAACCTTTGTGGATTCGGGGACCTTAACCATGAGCCTCAGGCAGGCCAGCCCTGGGTTTCATAGGTTTCAGTCTGTAATTAAACTTAGTTACGGCATTAACAAGACAATTACAAACATAACAAAATTAAAACGTTGACGTGAAAAGGTTAGTAACATTTCAAGAGGAAATGCTTACACAGAAACAAGAAGGAGTAGGGAGAAGGCTTCTGTGTTCAAAACCTCTGTCTTCAGAGCCCAAATCTTATAGGGGCTAGATGGAAACCCAGTATTTAGGGCAGATTATTCCTTATCTGCCTAATGTCGGATTTCTAGTAATTTCTTTTGAAGCATCTTGTTTTCGGCAGTGGCCACCACAACATGCTGGGTTAGATGAACTGTGGATCTGGTCCAGTCCATGTTATCACTAAAACCTGTAATTTTGTCTGTAGATTATATAAGTGGTAAGTCAGATAAAAGCTGTCTGCGACTGCGTCAGATTGCAGTAACGTGTGCAGAGGTGCGTAGCCCTGCACCGTTCTCTCCAGTTCTAGGTTCTGCTCAACAGACTAGTCATAACTTTTAACCAGGAGAAGACTTTAGCTTGGAGAGACTTGAATGTGAGCCTGTTACCGAGAGGCACAACCTACCTCTGCTGCGGGAGCGCTAACCCCTGCTGGCTAACCCCTTCCTGGTTAACTCCCTGCTGTGGTACAACACATATGATGAATCCTTCCCGCTCTCTGCTCTCAGGGTGGCTGCCACTGCACRGTTTTTCACCTTGAAATTGGAAAAAAATGTGGTCTTGAGCGTCTCAATCTGTCTTTATAAGCACTAAATGTGAAGAGGAGCTAACAATTACTGTTCACCAGTAGCTTGTGGAGGCTGCTTATAATAGCAAGCCAGTGCTGTCCTTATCTGCATGCCAGTTCTACGTCATAAAAACACGTATAGACCCAAACCAACCTTGTGGCTGCCTCATTAGTGCATGTTGMCAGTGGCATTGTGTTTTATACTGCGCTCATGAGGGGACTCTTAATTTCACGACTGCACAAAGTCATCTCATCCTGGATTCCAGTGCTTGCTTCATTTTGGTTATTGATATTTCTGTCATGAATACATTAGCTGTTGAATGATAGTCATTAGCTGCCTCAGGCTGGAGACCTGGACACTTAAAACAAGGAACCAGTCAAGTCATGTTCAGAGTGACCAAGGGCCCCGGGCTTTATGGGGCCAGAGTACMCAAGAAAGCCTACAGAACAGGTCCTACAGAAGTGAAGGAGGTTATCCCAGCCTGGATTTGGACTTGTTGCGTTAAACACAGAACTGGACACTTGGTCTGGTGACAGAAGGGAGATGCCGAAGGGCAAATCTGGTCCATGCCTCTGCAGCTGGCAGTGGGCCTGAGCTGCCCTTGCTGCCCAAGAGAGACCTGGATTCAAGCGTGGAGCATAGGCTGAGCAATCCCGAGCCCTTCAGCYGGCCTTGCCTTGTGGCGGACGCTTTCCCAGCCTCTTGGCTGACTCTTCTACCTGGAGGAGGATTTCATCCTCCCTGAATACTGCCTGGATTTGTCCGGTGTTTGTCCTGGTCCTGCCGTTCAAGCTGGGCAGAGGCCCTAGGAGGTGCTCTAGTTGATCTTGAATATCTCACTGACTTGTTCTGGGGTTTTCCCCTAGTCTTCTGTTGGGGATAAACTTCTGTCCTGCTGGTGTCACTTTGGTTTGGTCTGAAGGAAATGCTTAACTAACTACTGACCCATTCTCTTCTTTGAGCCTTATACCACTGTCCTTTACTGCTCTGATAACTAACTCATTTGGGATTCGCATTGCTCGCAGCGAAACATTGAGGTGAATCTGATTAAACGCAGATATCTACAATGCAGATGCCTGTGTCTGAGCTAGTGACCTGGGAGAGAGGAGGCACTTGGAAGACACCATTCATTTTTCCCCTAGCAAGGCTTAAAATAGGACAGATGAACCGTGCCCCAGAAGGGCTGCTTCCTTYTCACTGACTGTGAGGAGCCCAGGCTGACTAACTGCAACTACTCTACTGACATCCAACGTGAGGTTAGATCAATCATCTAACCCAATATGAGTCCCAAAACGTGATACGCAAAGATCATTCTCTAGGCACCATTTGAAATGCCTGGGAATAAGTTTCCCTTTTTGTATACATGGGATTTTGATGCCACGTTTAGAGGAATTCTCTCAGGTGAGATCCTTCCTGTAAGTGGTTGCRGTGCCACTGTCAAATTAAATTTTTCTGTATCCTAGAGGCATCCTCCTGTTGTGAACATATCTGGCTGCTCGCAGATACGCCTGCCAGCTTAGTTCTTGTTGAGCTTGCTTTGGAACGCGTCGATTCAGTACAAGTGCTTTGTGATAATTAAGTGAAATGAAATATTATCATTTATGCATTGCTCAAAGTACCCAAGTTGCTCTGCCGACACGGGGGAAAGAAGAGATGTTCTCCAAGGAGCGCACAGCTAACCTACGCCGGCCGCTTTGAACAGAGGCACAGCAGAGCTCCAGAAAGGCTATAAAGGGACAAAACAAGATTTTTTTTTGTTTGTTTTCTTAAAGGCTTTTTTTGTAAAACAGGGTTAAGGGGAAAAGAAATCCTCCTTTCTGCTCTCAAGATAACGGCCAGTGGTGCCCTTCTATACCCAGCTTTGCTGTTTCCACTGTGCTAGTTACATTTCTACCTGTTGTGATAAAGACTGGAGCTGCCTGCAGGACCTGAAGAAGGTGCCGTAAAATCAGACGGGAAGCGTTTGGCAGGGAACCTCARCTTTTATGGATGCTATCTAGAGGGCTTTTATGGCACTGAAACTGAGGCTGGGGATGGGGGAGGACTGCAGTAACGTTGCTGAGCTTGGTAGTACCAGGAAGATTCTTTTTTAATGCCTAGGGCAGCTGTCAGGGAGGAATAAAAGACTCCTTTTGCTCTTTAAACCTGTGAAAACCCAAGGAGAGTTCCTGCTGGTGCATCGGGGCACAAATGGGCCCGGGGGAAGCGGGAGCATCCCCGCTGTTGTTCCCAGCCCGTCACACCACTGCTGCCCTCGCTTTCTGAGCCTCCCGGGTGCTGCGGCCAGCCGAGACCCTTGGGGCAATGCTGTAATGCCGCGTATTGTGGTCCTTATTCTTTGACCCTTTCGTTCTGCTCGGAAGCGTTAGGAATCTTGTGATCCGTTGCTTTGAACCATCTCCCTTTTGGAATTTTTGGTCCTGGATAGCAAGGAGATCAAATCCAGCTTTGTTTCTAAAAGGAATGGTAATAGCRCTGCTGACTGGGGAATTCAGTGGGGCAGGAATGTGCCCGATATCTTTGTGATTTTTCACGTAATCTGCTCTTCCTTCAACGTTAAAATATAAAAGTCAAGGTTTAATGACTCACCTTTTGCTTGGGATTCACCTAAACACCCAGCCCTGCTGGAAACATATAGCTGTTTAATCATCTGGCTGTTACAGGTGATGCAAACAGCCCCAAGAGCTGCTCCGCTAACAACCTGGGCTGCAGGTTTCCTGGCTGAAGCAGTGTTTTGAAAGCCCTGCTGTGTTTTCCRTCAAGGCAGGGAGATGAACAGGAAATTAAGGCTGTGGCAGTCGAGCTGCTACCTACAGCCGTTGCTTATGGTTAATGTATCTTAAAATATTTGCATGGGGAAATCAGATCGGTTCTGACGGTAGGATGTTAGCCTTTCTGAAGAGTCGGGTTGCTTAGAAAAATGAAGCTAATTGCACTAGAGATATAGAAAGGAGTTAAAAAATACTTAACTGTTAAAATCCTCA
The DNA here is from genome assembly GCF_003343035.1 of Apteryx rowi. Classification (NCBI taxonomy): domain Eukaryota; kingdom Metazoa; phylum Chordata; class Aves; order Apterygiformes; family Apterygidae; genus Apteryx; species Apteryx rowi. The sequence continues at coordinate 58,415 of NW_020450976.1, forward strand.
AGACAGGAGTTTCTTTATTTGGGGGATTTGTTTTATTAGCGGTTTCTGGGGAAAAAAAAGGAAGGAACTTTATTTAACTCTCCAAATAAATGAACGTCAGTGGGAGTCTTGTCATCAATGTAGATGAAAGCAGGATCAGACCTTCAGCTGTAAATACCTGTAATATAATTATGCATTTCCTTCTTCCTTGGTTCCCTAGGTTGATATTGGATGGCGCTCCTCTTATAGCCATACATAAAGCCAGGTATTTCAAGAAAAAGAACGGCTTGGCTCTGGGACCTGGCCCTTTTGTAACTGGACTGGAATACGCAACAGGCACCGAAGCCACGGTGGTGGGGAAACCAGAGAAGACTTTCTTCCTCGAAGCTTTACGAGGGACCGACTGTGCCCCAGAGGAGGCCATCATGATTGGTGATGTATGTGGGGACCAAATATCTTATCGCCTGCCCACTAATGCAGCGCTCCTCTCCGCTGTGTGTAGGTGCCTCCCAAATGCCATGTGAACCCGTCTTTCCGAAGGCGCTGGGTGAAATAAGGGGTGAAAACAAGCGTGGAAACTTGCAGGACTGAGTGTCGCCCCTGGGGTCGGCTCTCTGACTTGAGTGGGTGCTGGAGCAGCCCTAAACATCCTGCCCGGGGAAGTCTGCTGGCTTCAGGCCAAAACCACGTAGTAAATCATTCCTGTGATAGGTAACTGAAGGATTTGACTCAGTATAGTTGCTTTCAAGTGGTTCATTAGTGACATGAAAGGCAGAGGATGTTATAAAACACTCGTTAACGAGTTATGTCCGTGGCCACTAACTTACTAATCTCCTGTTCTGTCCCAGGACTGCAGGGATGATGTTGGAGGGGCCCAGAACGCTGGCATGCGAGGGATTTTAGTGAGGACCGGTAAGTACGTGTTGAATCGGTCCTGTCGGGAGACAGTGGTGCATCGATCTTGCCCAGGGTATGACAGCCCACGTGCTCCTGACCGAGCGCAGGTAGACTCTGAGCCCAGGGCAAGCTCCAGGCTTCTGCAGATGGCTGCTGTTCCTGCAGTTCAGTCCACCCAGGGGCTGCTGGGAGACCCTGAACGTATCGTCACGGAGCAGCTCGTTTGGGGATTAATTCAGCAAGTAGATTTCCTCAGCTGCGGCTTGGCAGCCTGTCAGGCAGGAGATTGCGATTAAGTCAAGGTAGGCCGTAGATTGGACTTAATGTTTGAACAACAGGTTTAGAGCAGAGACTCCTCACTGATAGCAAGATGATATGAGGTAATAGACGGGGGTGGCTGATCTCGCAGATTTGAATTTTACAATGACTAAAATAAGAGCATTAGGCCAAGAACACAGAGGAGTGGTACTTATCTAAAACGCGATATCTTAGATTACCAAGATCAGTCATGTCGATGTAACCTCTGACCGTTCAGAAACTCCGATGACATTCCCTAGTAATTACGCTGATAATTACGTACACCATTTTGCTTCAAACAAAAGCAGAACCTTAAGGGACTGACAAGTACCCTCAACATTACCGATACTGTGGTAATACTATATACTGCTAAGGTCTTTCTGAGGTAGTAGCTGTTCGTGCCACACACTCCACTACCCTCAAAATGAAAGCGAGTAATCCTACTCTTCTCACAAAAGCCAGAAGGGGAGATGTAACGTTGTAATTTCAAGACTCTGCAACCCAAATGACAGAGAATAGTGTCACTGCAGTACCGTAGATTGAAAACAGTGCGTAAGTAATGTTGCTTTTGAGCCAGAGCCTCTCCTAGAGCAGTCTTCAGGAAATCTCAGTGTTTGTTTGGGAAAGACCTGAGAGATGTCTGTTCCAGGAGAACGTCAGATGGGTATCCGTCCTACTATGTCTGGCTGCTTCTGATCCTAGGAGGCTCTAGTTTTGGGGGGAAAAAAAATCAAGCTGACAGGTTACCCAGAGCAGCTTTATAAATGCATCTTTTTGTTCATCATCTGTTACAGGTAAATACCGACCAGCAGATGAAGACAAAATCAATCCGGCTCCTTACTTAACCTGTGAGAATTTCCCAGAGGCTGTGGAACATATCCTAGAACATCTGCTGGGAGAAAGGGAGTAGTCAGTTTGAAGAAACTTCTGTTTCACGTAATTTCCGTTATTCTTGCTTCAAAAATAAAGGCCACAGGATCAGTGCATGCACCTGAAACCTAGCCATGAGGAAAGAGGATTGGTGCGTGGCCCCAGCACGGTCACGGCAAAGCCCTTTTCCTGTAGTGGTCGCACGAGGATGCGATGAGAGACCTCGGGTACTCAGCAGGTTAGACAGCATCGAGAAGGCTACAGCCAACACTGCTTGTGTTCGTGAACGATTAGGGAACATGGTGCAGAGTTCTGCTTGTTTTTAGCTTTCAAGAAATAACTGATTAAAACCCTGTCTAAAAAGCGTCAGGTTCTTGTGCCGAATTAGCTGTACTGTAAAACCTACTGGAAATACGTAAATAAAGCACAACCACTAACAGAGCCCTAGTCAGCCCGTAGTGGTAACAGTTAGTTATGCTCATTCTATGGGTTTGTTTGCACTGAGTATGTCTGTGCTCTGCTGTGATTTAAAGGTAGAGATTATGCACATCTAGGAGTGACTTTTAAATTAAGATATCACCATTATCAGTAAGAACTACTGTTGATATTTTTCTTCTCATTAAAACAGGCACTGGTTTTTGTTTTTCAAATTTTGTGTGAAATTAAAACTTACAGAATTTTCAGATGTTTCAGCTAGATGCCGTTATTAAAAACGAATGGTACAGCAACAAAAATCTGGTATTAAATGACTATGAATGTTTGAAGAAAGACTTCAGCAGGGTCCTATTTATGCTACAGTTGCAAAATTTCACTATTGTTGGTTTTTTTGTTTCTTTCTAATGTTATGGGAAAAATCCTTTACAAGCCGTGGGGACAGATTCGAGGTTTTATGCAGTTGGTTAGTAGAGCTATAAAATGAAATTTAATTCTGTAGGATGCGTTGCTTTTCCTACATGTGTTAAATACACCAATATGAACCAACTTTGTAATGATGGTAAATAGCTTTTCTGGTCCATTTGCAAACTGTAATAATCAAAGTCCTTTACATTTGTTTTACAGTGCTCCTGAGTGTTAAATTATTAGATTGTAATTATACATTGCTGCAGTATCAACCTTATTGAAAATACAGTTTTGTGTTAATGAGCCATGCTGATTCCTGTTAAGGAAAACCATCCTGATGAATGAGTGGGACACTCTCCATAAATGAAAGATTATCTGTAATCTCATCAGGTTGGTGGCTACCTACACTAAGATTCAATCGCTGGCAGTGACAAAACATACTTGGACTGAGTAGGTGCTGCAGTAGAAATGCAAGAAACAACAGAAACCCCTGGAAACAAGGGCCATCTTCAGAGATTGTTTGTGTTTTAGCCTGTAAAAGAAGATCTGTGCTTAGCACTGTTACACGTGTGACAATAAGGTGAACATCATCTGCATTAAAAATGTGCTGCGCACCCCGCAGCAGGGTTTAGGAACTTGGAGCTGCTGTTACACACACACATTAGTCAAGAGACTAATGCCTTTGCCAAATGTACAAAGCAAAAAAAAAAAAAAAAAGGGATCATTGAAGGCCTTATCTTAGGCTACCTAATAAGTTGTAACCTGCAGTTTTGAATAAATTCACACGACGGATCTATAGGCAAAAACTCCCATGAAGAAATTTCCCGCAAAGACCTCTGAAAACGTGAGTGACGCTAGAACGAAAAGAGCCTGTCGGTTCTTCAGCGAAGCGCAAAAGACCATGATACTCAGAAAAGCAACTGCCCCCAGAAGACCGGGTAAGGGAAACACCGGCAGAAACGCAAAGAGGATAACTGCCTTGAGGGTGGGTAAGAGAGGGGAAGTAACAGGACCTGGAAGCCTGCGAAATGTTTTCTTAGAATATGGCGTCTAATAAAATCATTGGTTGAAGGGCACGTGGCCGTCCTTGCAACTGGTTACCTGGCCATGTTTATGAGTAGAAAAGTCTCCAAATTGGCTATTATTTACCACTGCACTGACTTGCTATTTACCTTTTATGGCTGGCTGCAAACTATTGCATAACTGTCCAGCCAGTTTCTAGCTGATTAGCTTAGATTATGCCAATTTTCCACAAAATCTCCAAACTTCTCTGATCTCTTGTTGTTTCCAGTTTGGGAATACCCCAAACCAACTGGCAAATAATAGACGTAGCATATCAAGGCTTTTATCTCAGCTCAAAACAGCAGTGACCAAATCTCCAAGACACTAATAATGTCCTGAATTCCTTCATTAACAACTACGCAGGTCTGCTGGTAAAGCGACACTGGTTGTGATGCTTTAGCGAGTCTCAGAGTGGAAGAATTAGGCTAAATGTCTAACAACAAGTTTTCTACTCCAGTCCTTCTACCCCAAACCTGAAAACAGCTGTAACGAATAAAGACTGCAAAACAAGCAGTTTATAAATCTTTATCGTAAAATTAATGCGGGAGTGTTCATTATACAGCGGCTGCTATTCTGCCATTACATTACTTCCACGAAGAATATTTTAGAATGGTCATTGAAAATGGCTAGTAAAAAAATAAAATAACCAAACCACCCCCCCATTACAATTCTGAAAGTACCGATTTCCCCCTCACGCTTCTCATAGTGTTCTCCGTCCTGAAAACAACAGCGCTTCCTTCTCCCTCACCATTCAATCCTTTGGAGGCAACGGAGATGCCATTTTTGGATGGCAAAAGTTTTTCTTTAAAGATTTTGGTGTTTGGGTTTTTCTTTTTCTTTCTTTTCAAACTGACTCAAATTCTCTCTGCCAGGCTGTGTACTTCTGGCTTAGGTTCTTTGCCGAGGGCTTGGTGTGGGCGATCACATCCAGGAAATCTGCCGTTGTGATCGTGTCCAGGCGGATCATGGGTAAGTTACTGTTGCCTAAAGAGAAGAAAACTCATTAAATACTGTAATTACTACTGAAAAACATTAAGTCCATGCATAATGCAACATACTTAATATACAAAAGCAGCAGACCTGACCCAGTGAGAAAGAGAAAAATTTGTGTGTGTTTGTGCACAGAGACACACAGTTTAAAAAAAAAAGCCCAGTTTTCAGAATTGGTGGCTTACGTGGATTTTTTTTTTTTTTTTTTTTTTTTTTTTTTAAGAAATGTACAGTTTAAAGCTTCTCTAAGCAGATAACAGAGCTCCACCTGCTGGGGTTAACATTACAATTTCTAGAGTTACAGTAGTGGCTCAGCATTTCCCATATAGGATTTTCTGTGGTACCTGGTTGATGATTTTCAAGAGCATTGAAAATTTTTCTCACTGGCCTCATAGCTGCTTCCTTGCACACCAGTTTAATGTCGGAGCCGGAGTAGCCATCTGTTTCCTATGGCAAGAGCAGAGCGACACATTACAGCTCGCAGGCTTACAAAGCAGACAGGAATAGAATTTACAAGCACATATATTTTTGTATGTATTTATAATTATGCTTGTAAATTCCATTCCTTTCTGAAATACACATATACATACACGTGAACGTATATATATATATATATGTACACACACACATCAAGCATCATGTTGCTTGTTCTTGATTTGAATGTCCAAGGTACCTTGTAATAGCAAGCAAAATATCGGACATGTTCTTTCTTAAGGGCAATTTTCCATAGGTCAAATAAAACTCCCCCGTGTCTGTCTCCCAACTTGCCTGTTTATAAAATAACTATTTCTTTTCTAACATTTATGAAACAAGATCTGAGCAGTATGGTCTCTGCGAACAGAAATAAAACAAGGGTCAAGTGGCCCTTGTTGTATGTTATTTTTGAAGAATTTAGGCTGATACAAAGGCTAAATTCAGGGTCTGAAGAACATCTCTGGAGCCTGATATCCTAGTGGATCTCTTCACCATCGAAGTGCTCTTTGCTCCTGCAGCACTGAAGCTGTGACACCTTCCCTAAATTAACTGTTCGTTACCCCAACAGACTGAAAGGGCTCCCAGGCTGACGGGACGAAGAGTGATAGTATATACTACTGCCGCAAGTCTCCCCGTATTTAAGGCCGAGGGGATCAGAAGAGCCCATCTCGCCTGGTCTCCCTTGGGCTGGAGCCTCCGACCGAGCTGCGGTCCGTCCCCCCAGCTCCGTACGCAGCAGTTGCCGGATTGCGAGAGGTGCTGTCCCACCTCTCTGCTTCGGACCTCTCCTACCACGACACGCTCCCGCCGCTGGCGTACGTCACCCTCACCTCCGCTTCCCACCCTGGAGACGGCGGGCACCCGAGCGGTCAGCAGTGAGCTGTACCCGCTTCCGTCCTGCCTCACCTGGCCCAGTAAGCCGTAGTCCAGCTCCGTCCTCAGCTCGACTCCTCCGCTGTTGCTCAGGGCGGGCAGCCAGTGCCGAATCATGGCCTGCCGTGCCTCTTTGCTCGGGAGGTCCACCAAAATCCTCTTCTCCAGGCGCCGCAGCATGGCAGAATCCAACTCCCTGCAGGCAACGAAGGAGAGGAAACATCAGCCCGTCGCTTCCTGCAGACGCGGCTTTGGCAGCAAGCGCCTCGCTGCAGCCGCTGACTTCTTGCAACCCCACCTGTAACTGTGTCGACCCAGTTTTGAAAAGAAAGGATTAATTACCCAGCGTATTCCTGTTCGCTGTGTTAGCGATGCTCTGGCTGGCGGCAGCGAGGCTTAACAGTAACAGCCAGGTGTTTTAGTTATCTTCCCTGGCTCTTGTACTTGTGCCACGTCCCCTGTCAGTAATGACCTTCCGATTTCTCTCTTTGCTATTAAGGAGACCCTGGAAATCATCTGTCTGGGGCACTGTGGGGATTACTTAATTGCTTAGTATGTATAAAATACAGACTTGAAAGTCTTGGATATGGGGGCCACATTTGGGGTTTGTTTGTACAGCATGTGGCAGATCAGGATCTTGAGCTGAGACTGCTCCCGAAACACAAATAATAAAAAATACAGCCACAAAGGGAAGCATCCTATAAAAAGGATCGTGCGAAAGATGGACAGATTGGAAAAAATGTGCCAGTGAACCAGAACCTCTGACATCATCAGCATTAATAAAGGTGTTTTGCCTTAAAATAAATAAATAAATAAAGTGTCTGGGACACACTGTTTTTATTTTCTTCTGCTGCATAAAGGAAGCCTGAAATAAAAGTGAACATGTCTCTCTGTTCCGCTCTTACTACATTTCACAACTTCCTGCTAGCGCCACAGATTCAGTCAAATTTCAGGAGTCCTGCTATGCCTTGCAGGCCAGCAACTCTCAAACAGGCATCCAAACCATTCGTTTTAATCAAGTTTTCTCCAAAGCGCTTGGCAGTTGTTGAACTCCTCTTCAGTTTACAGGGAGCTCCAGTTGCCAACTCGGGACAGATCTGCAGCGCACCAAGCGAGCTTATTTCTACCGCTTTTGGGGACTTGTCCTTATTTTTTAATAGCAAATGTTTTCTGCTGACGTAGAACATGATAAAGAAACCCAAAACGGGCTCCCAAATCCACACATAAGTGCCCATGTAGGTTCTCCATGCGTGGCTTCCTCAGCTCAGGGGGAGCAGAAGCGCCCCTCTCCCAGGGATGGACCTCTCCGTTTCGGAGAGCTGCGACGCTTGAGCTGAGCCAAGGGCAATGCAAACAAAGCTTGGAAAACCAGCTCAAGAGGATCTTAACGGATAACAGGAATTTGTACAGATCCATCCCAGTACTTCTACTCACAGCCTCAGAAGGATTTGCTAATCAATGGCTGTTAGCGCATCGATAGCTTTAGGCTCCTTAAGAGATGGTTTCCGAGCAGTCCTGGGGCTTGAGCCTTCACGTTGAGCCTACGCCATGCAAACCGCGGTGCAACGCCTCTCAGGCGGCATCCGGCCCCAAAAGGATGAAGAACACCACTAGTCCCCCCTCCTCTATTAACACTGCAATACCGCACTGCCCAAGAGGCATCAGGCTTGCAGGCAATATTTCCAGCTGTTCATCTCACGACAGGGTTTCAGCTTTGCAAAAATGCAAGCAGGGGAATTGAGGGCTAAGAAGCGTTCTTGGCGTAGGGAACTGTTCTGTAAATAAGTGTGCTGATACATAGAAGTTGCTCTATTTATTCAGAAAGGTTACAGTGACCCTACTTGTTGGCTAAGGAGGAAAATAAAGACATAATATTTTTGTTATCCTAAGAGTGTTTAGGTTTTTTGCTACAATTGTTTTGTTAGTGATCAAATGCAAGGTTAAATGACAGTAATATCCAGCACAGAATAAGCACTGAGCCAATAAAAATATCCTCTAAAGTAATAACCAGTAAAAAGCATTAAGAAATGCTCACGAAAAGAACCCATAAAGCTGTACAGGACCTATAAAAGAGGGTCTTTTCAGAGCTCTTCCAGGATGACATCACAGGACATCGCGCCATGTTGTCACTGCCAAATTTCATGAGGATAAACATGACAACTATTTTGATTTCCAGAATAAAGAACGGTAACTAATGCCTTAGGCAGAAATCGAGACATGCCACAACAATTCCAAAGATGAACCCAGAGACAGCAACAAGAGAAGACTGGTCCAAAATTAACCTCTAGATCACTAGACTGCTGTGATCGTCTAGTATGACGATCATGGCAGTGCTTTGAAGAGGCACCAAGAAAGAGCGAGCTCCTCATCCCTTCCCAGCTCCCGTCCTCCCGTTTAAGGGCAGCCTGGAGACCCCACGCGACCAGGCTCTCACTCCACGTCCTCTCCTGTTCCTCCAGGGCTTTCCCACACCCTTGTCCTCAGCTCTCCCTCCTCGCTCTCCTCCACCGTATGCAGCAGGGAGGCTTATGCTGCTGAGAGCGAAGGAGAGGGCTCACGAGCACAAAGTCTGGTTTGGGTTTTGCAGCCCAGCTCACCCTGAATGGACCCCCTGGATGGACCATCTTGTCCATCCACTTGCCGCTCCGACAGGACTTAGCTCGGACTGAAGCAAAGAGTCAATCAGCCTGCACCAAAGCTTCACCCACCCCACGGGTGGGGAGGGAGAAGGAAGCACTGCAATGGGAGTCAAACTAAACGCACTGAGACATTAGGAACCATTCACTACGTGGTTCAGGATCACTTCATTTCTTCATCAGCGAAGCCTTTACTTTATTTAATTACGTTGAACCATTTCGACAAGTAGTTTGTCAATAAAGAGTGCCTCGCTGATGAGCAGCAGGAAGCGAGCCTGGGCGGCAAGGCCTGGGTGGAAAGGAAGATCAATAGTCGCAGTGCAGTTTAGGACAGCCTAAAGAGCTTTGTTTAAGCTTCCTTTCATTCATCTAAAAGCAGCTTGGCACTCATTTTTTTTGATGATCAATAAACATCCAAGTTAAACAAATCTCTTAAAAATCTAGCTTAATACCAAATGTTTGAAAGAACACAGGGTCGTGCTGTGAAGCCACAACCTTCAGAGCAGTCAGCTAGGTACTAGGTATTTCATAAACTTAATTACATATATATATATATAAAATATTATATATTTTTAATATATTTTTATATATGCATATATAAAATATAATAAAATATCCCTACTCAGCTGAAGTCCAGCGTCTTACAGTAGGACTCAATGTAGTCTAATACACATAAAAATAACCAGCAAACATATACTTGAGATCATCAGGTGGGAGTTCAAAGCCCACTCTCTAGAGGCAGGCATTCCCAAATTCCTCATGGCTGTGAACCTCAGTGACAATGCAGGATACTTACAGATTTCATTGGCTTTCCATTCCCCCTAAAATACGTTTCCAAGTATTTACTCGGCTACATTTTTTGAGCATCATTCTCTGTGGTAGGCACAGTTCTGGCCAACAATCTAGTCGTGACACTCATAGGTTGGATTTGCTGAGGAGAGGGCGAAATTCAACAGCCCCCATGAAAAATGTTGAAAAATTCCAGAAAGGAAGTGTAAGCCCTCAAGTATAAGACTTCCCAAAGTGGGATCTGGATTCTGACAACAGCTCAGCTCCCACCCTTGTCCCAACATGGATTGCCAGCTTCCTGGGGGAGCAGTTCCTCTAAAATAGAAATCTTGTCATCTTGCATCTACCTTAGAAAAGCGGTGTCATTTTTTTTTGGACATTTCAAGCGGACAAATTTGCAGAAATTAGCACTTCAGAATTGCAAAATGATCCAAAATCAAACGTATAAGACATTCAAAATTGTATTCTGTAATTTTGGCATGACTTTCCATGAAGAGTTTATTAGTTGCATAAGAAAGATGCATAACAAGACGACGCGTTCAGAGATCTCTTCTTCTACAGAAGCATTCAGAGGGGTGTCAGCCTCACACGTGCATTAACACATCTCCAAGATCCCTAGCTCAAGCACCAGCCAGACTGTGACCTTCAGGCCAGCTGCTGTCTCTGAACTCTTCCTCGGTGGGTCTGGAATACCCAATTTTTCCTTTCAAACCAGAGCACAAGAGTAGAAAGACATGGATCCTCTAAAGACATCTGATCCTTTTTAGTACTGCCATGTTGCAGCATTACTTGTGAAGCTTAGCTACTCTGAACATAATTTAAGCAAGAGACCATGAAACAGTTCAATGCATTGCTTAGAGCTTCTCTTTCTAAAAGAGTAACGATGCTATAATAACATAAGCATTTTCTAGCATGCTACTAATGAACCATGAAGAGAAGAATGGGTTATTAATGTATTAATTCTCCTCCAAAGTTAACTGTTCACACACACACAGTAGCTATTTATCTTTCACCATTTTCACATAGCTATTGTAACACAAAACGGGGTAGATTTTGCACTGATTTAAATTCATGAGACTGTCCAAGGCATAAATCCCCCAAACCGACACACACATTCTGCTATTACAGCTACAAAAGCCAGTGATGGCTTTGTGCTTATGCTGTTAGGCCAGGGTAGGAACCGGCCTAACTCATACACCTAACTTGCATATAAATTTTAGGTGCCCACATAGCCGTTCTCCTGAAAGCCCTGTGTAGGCCACGGAAAGAGGCAGATGAAAGCCTCTGAATATGTTGCTACTTTGGCATTTGAATTTCAGCAGATAAGACGTCTGTCTGATGGTTTTCCGAAGCATTCTCCATTGATTGGATGGGAAACGGGCTTTTGCTTTAGGAAAGAGCTTCAGACATCAAGCTTTCCAGTGAGCTCCCAGCCCGTACTGGTGCCTGGGGTTATTCCTCCCCAGGTGCAGGACTTGGCATATCCCTTTCTCGAACTTTATGAGTCTCCCGTGGGCCCATTTCTCCGGGATGCTTCAGTCCCTCTGAACGGCAGCACAACCACCTGGTCTATCAACCACTCCTCCTAATTTTGTATCATCTGCAAACTTGCTGAGGGCGCGCTCTGTCCTACTGGCCAGGTCATCAGCGAGGATGCGAAACAGTACTGGCCCCTGGGGTACTCTGAATTACTCTGAACTGCTGGCTCCATTCTTTCGCTGTTGACTGTCTCATAGCAGGGGAAACCTGTCTTTTACTTTAGGTGCCAAAATTATATGATGTGAACACCCCCAGTGCTCAGGAAAGATGCTGCATTGAGGTAAGAAACCCCTTTGTTCATCCTACCGTAAAACAGAGCCGCCCCCGGAGCCAAGGTGACTTGGGAACCTACGTCCTCCTGCGTCTCTGTAAGGACTTGGGCTTCTCAGTGCCCACAGCACGTTTTGAAATGGGCCAAGCTCATAGGCCGCAAGGGTTTGACTGAAAATGTTACCTTTTCGCCTTAATTCTGAGGCATCAAAATCACTTCCAGTGTTTAATTCTCTTTGCCTGTTCCCTTGGCCTTTCAGCTGGCCCTGCCAAAAAGGGGATCGACTGGGGAGAGGAATACAGTACTAACACAAACTTTGTGAAAGAGCATTAAGCAGCGTGTAACAACTGAGAAGTGCATTTGTATGTTAATTTAGGTATACGTATGTGTACACAGGAATGAACAAGCCTTGCACAGTTAAGTTTCAAGCACTGCCACTGAGCCCTGGCTCTCAAAAAGTTGTTCCTGAGAACATCTGCCGAGCTGAGACGAAAGCTTCCATTGGGCTCCACCAAACACTTCCCAAGCCCCGACTCGAAGTTCCCTGGAAGCACGACTGCTGTCTTCTTTTCAGACACCTAGCTCAACCCCTTCTACACTGCAGAGGTGATTTGGCCCACTTAGGTCTGAAGGCCTTTAGGGGCATGGAAGTAAAGACCTCAATGCTGTGATGACCAGCAGACTGCAAAACATTAGCCAGCCAGGGAGTCTACCCCAAATTCCCATGGCAGCAGATACACTGTATTTCTCTGCTTCAGTCATAGTCCAGGGAGGGGAAGGAGCACGGACAAATAACCTTTCCTATGCCTGTCTCATCTCCTTCTTGCAGACATCTGCCCCTAAGACTGTCTCTCACCTAACAGACAATTTCCGCCAATTACTTTGCTGAGGTTCCCCCTCTCTGCTTTCAGGCCACAGTTTTCTCTGTAAGAAAAGATGTTTCATCCCAGGGGCAGGCAGAAGTCCACAGACTAGTCCCAGATCTATGAAAGTTAACTTCAAAAACAAGCCCGTTATCAGTACATGTCAATCCCCTATGCAGGTGCTGGCTCCTGCTCTGGAAAATGATTACTAGTGTACAAATCAAAGACTGCTGAAAACAACCGTGCTTGCCCCAAAGCCATTATTTTCTCCTTGTCCTATCTGCAAACATTTGGTAATGGCTTATACGAAAGAAAAGAAATACCACACCAGGTCAGAAGAGTGGTCCAGCCAGGTCAACATGCTGTTTCTGACAGCAGCAATAGGAAACGCTATTCAAGGAGTCATGAGCTGAACGTTTTCTTCCATCTGTTGTAGTATAACAGTTGTGCCGATGCTGCCTGTCTCCACATCTTCTGGTGGCCAGCAAGTCCAGAAGCTCCCATTATAAACCACTTATTCTTGTATACTAAATTATGGTAAAGAAACTGAAAAATTTTGTCCCCATCTTTTTAAAAGTCATGTTTGATACCAACAAAAATCCATCCTTCCTATTTATGGAGTATCCTTCTAAGCACTAGATGTTTTAAGCACCTTATAGTTCCAGGCTGAAACCCTTCTTAGCTTAAACATAGTAAATAACTTGGCTATGAAATAAAGTATTCCATTTTAAATACTAGCAGCCAGTAGCACCAGCATATGTTGAATTTACTATGGATTACTGTCATGTGGCACAAATAGCAAGAATTGTAGAGTTTAAAAGTAAAAGCTCCAAATTAATCTTTAAATGCTTTAACCAAATATCAAGGCTTTTTTCTGCAAAATTCTAAATAAAATCTTTATCTGTGCTTAGAAGCTCAAGCAAATGTATTCAAAATGTACTCTCTGGATCTCTTACCATGGCAGATTGGAAGCTGCTAAAACAAATACAAGATCATCAGATCGGGCCAAGCCATCCATCTGCACCAGTAATTCTGTTTTCATCCGCCGACTTCCTTCATGTTCACCACTACCAAGATGCAGAGAAATATTATTTGCTCAGTGCATTAAAGTAATCATCTTTATTTATACAGTGTCATTCACAGCAACTGAGCCCTTGTCACAGTTTTGTCCCAGTTCAGAGCATGATTAAGCTCCATTAGCTAACATCTAAGCATTAAAATCAAGCTTTCTAATGATTACTTAAATGGGGTCTTTTCAGTGCATTAAAGTGAGGAGAGTTCACTATTACTGAACTCCCCCCAAAACCATGTTTAGTTTCTTTTTTTCTTCATATTAATCTTTATGCAGAGTTGATGTTTACTGGAAAACAGCTTTGATTGATCTATGTAGGAGAATTTTTGTAATGTAACAGTTGGCATTAAACAATTAAGACATCTACCCATCCAGGGCAACTACTTGCACTTTTCTGTGAGTGAATTTTAAGTGGTCACAAGAAGATACACCTACCGCTGCATTTGATATATCACAAAATGTTTTATCAGAAGCAAACAGAAAAATACACGGTGTTGAAACAAACTGGAAAAATAGGGCAGAGTTCTCCTTGAAACAACGCAAAAAGGATCCTTCCCCAGGAAAAAAAAAAGGAACTTAAGGACTTTCTCCTGCCAAGTGCCAAGAATTCTGGCCCTGATCCAGGAAATCAATTTTGCAGGAAACCAGTTTGAACTTTAGGTCCCAGACGTGGAGTTCTTGGCACCTCATGGAACTGAATCCAGAGAAAACATCATGGCCTTAGATGGTAAAAACTACACTTTAGGTTTAAGGGCTTATTTCTGCAAAGGCATCTCTAGATGCCTCTGTCAATATTTAAAAATGACGTATTATAGTAACCTGTGTAATCTTAGATACAAACCATGCTTAAAATAGATAATCTAGCGATGTTAATGAGAGCTTTAAAAAGATATATAAAGGCAAAATTTGGCCCATAATTTATGGCTATCAAATGGCAAGTATTACAAGTTGTATATTTACTATATGGCGTATTCTATTTATCTTTGAGCACTTAATTTACAATACACAAAATTCACTGCTATGGGCTCCTAATGGGTATACCAATTTCTTTATACTTCTCCTGTTTCTCCTCCATGCCCAATCTTTCCAATCTGTTTTGTAAACTATAAACCGTCTGCACCGTGGGTGGCAATAACAATATTCTTCCATGCCTGCAAGTTCTGACAGCGCCATCAAAATTTGTCCCATTAACGAAAACGGGATCACACCGTGCATCTTTCCCTGCTATGCCTAGGCCTGTCCATAGCATCGCAAAATCATCTACGTCTTATCTGTTGTTTCTCCCCACTGCCTTTACTTCCACTTCGAATATATTATTTTAAAATACCACACCGCTGGTTATGTCGCCTTGCACCTCTCTCCTGCTCACGGTCTTGCCGGAGCCATTATTTCCATCGTCCCTTGCTAACCGTCCCACGACCTGGCTTACACGCTGTCTTCTCTACTGATCTCATCTACTGTGAGTGAAGGAACAACCCCATCTCTCTCTCTCTCTCTCTCTCTCTCTCTCTCTCTAAGCCCCCGCGATGCTGCTACGAAGCAGTACTTTCAGAGGGGACAGGCACTCTGACAACACCGCCCTGCGAGGCTCCTAAAGCTGACAACAGAATAAAAGAAAAAAACGCCTAACAAAAAGTCAGGAAAATTACCATTATCGCTCAAAATAATTTTACTGCCAGTACAGTCTAAAAAAGACAAGTCTTTCAGGGGCCCCGGCACGCTCTTACGGCAGTTTGCGGAGCAGCTTCCGGCTCTAGTTGAGCTGAGATTTGTTTCTAACGGGTACGCTGTGTGATTTACCGACACCCGAACAAACCCGCTATCGAAAAGAGGCGGTAATAAGGGGGCAGCGATTCCCCCGAAGCCGTAGGGAGCGATCTCGGCGGTTACCCAGTAACAGTGCCTCTCTGACTCATAACCGACTCCAGCTCATCCAAGAAAATCGTGGAAGGAGCATGGTAGCGGGCGAGCTCAAATAACACCTGTTAGAGAGAAGAGTAAAAGCGACAGGAAAAGATTAATGAGAAAACTAACACAAAAAGGCATTAAGGGCCACCGACACAACAGATAAATAATACCCACGTTCCAGAACTTCTGGGACAAAAAGGGATATACGCTGGGAAAAGGCTCAGGGGTAGCCGAGGGTCCCTGAATCCTCTCGGATTCTGAAAGGTTTCTAAAGGAGAGATGAAGAACACAGGCACATAATCCTGTCTTTATATGTAAATCTTCCTGTCTAAATCCTATCCGAGTACCCTGAGAATAATGGGATAAAAGAAAATGATCCATCAGAGGATTCTGGGAATACCTAAACTGTTATCAGAGATTAAACATCCTTCCTCTTTTGTTGTTGCTCCATTTGTAGGGTTTTTTTTTTAAATAAGGATTTGAGAAGGAAAAAAAAAAAAAAATCGCTGAACCATAATGAAAGAAAATGGACTGATTCTCTTGATAAGAATTAAGCAGTTCTTTTGTTTTGCCTGGTGAAAACAAATATAAACTGTTGAAATAATCAGGGTTAGATTAAAAACATGGAATATTAAGCTGACACAAAATCTGGGTCTGCCATTTCAAAAAAAGTTTTGTCCGTTTTTGCTGTGAACATGAAGAGACTTAAATTAATCATAAGAATATGCTATCTAGTGCTCTTCAGTGAGGTGTCCTTTGACTTTCTAAATGAGTATCACTGACAGCATCTATTAATCCAGCACTTTTAACCTGAACACTTAAAAAAAACACTTTTAAAAGGATATATATGTTTTTTCTACACTTTGTATATGAAGCACAGGGCTTAAATTATTTGCCTAGACTCACAGGCACTCCATGATCAGCATTAATTCGTACTGTTTGAGGTAGCAGAAGTTTATGATTAAGTAGAACGCTGGATTATATAATAATCTTGCCTCATAAGTAGCTTTTCCGAGGCGGTTGCTGAAGCAAAAATTGGGTGCTATGGCATCACTTTTGTTTGTACATCTCCTATCACTGCGCTCACGTAAGAAATGTCAACAGTTTGCAGTTCATAATTTTACTACAAATTTAAAATATGAATCCACCCTAATGCAGCTAAGAAGTGCGGAAAAAAAGCACGAGTGGGCTTTCTTCCGAACGAGCACAAAACCGGCATATACTTCACACAGCTTCTGAAGACCCACACACCAGCCTCGTGTCATTTCAGCGTATAACTTCATGGAACACTTCCCTTCGAGCTGTCCACGGCCACAATCCGATTTCATTTCTGGATTCTGCCAAAAACTCAACTAAGGGTGAAATACCACAGATTCGATATCAATGCAAATGCTGCAGCATGTTCACAAAACCCCTTTTGGACCATGCCGTGACACAAAGCAGACCATCCCATCCCTTCTCCTGCCAGGAGGGAAGCTTCTAGGAAGTTACTGAGACAGACGCCAGGAGGATCAATAACACAGGAGGTGAAGGTACCTTCTGTCAGAAGAAAAATGCGCCATTTGAAAGGACAAAGGACACACGAAGAAAAATTACGTTGCAGACATTGCCTAAATTTGAAGGGCTATTTTAAAGCATCAACAGTGCTTGTAATGCCATTTGCCAAGTGCAATCCATCACGATTACTCATTTTCAAGAGCTTTTTTAGCCCTCTGAAGTATATCCTAACAGATGAGTGTAAAGAAAGGCTAAAAGTCCATTGATTTCTTCCACTGAAATGGTGGCAGTTACTGAGAAATTAGGAGGAGCATCTCAGGATGAGGATGCTACGCCTGAATTCCATTGCATGACGACCTGGACTTTTTTGTATGACAGCTGAATCATGCAAGCTACTTGCCAGTCTACGTGCCAAAATGCATCGACCTACTTGCCAGCCAACTACCTACCTTAAAACAGCATCACGTCTGCGTTTGACTAAGATCTTTGTGACAAGGGAACTCTTTACCAATTGTGTCCTGCAGACTAAGAATAGCAGCAAATTTGGAAACTTAAATAAAAGGTAAATTTTCATAGGGAGCCTATGAGCCAATCCTTGCAGCAAGGATGTGAAGCACTTCAAAGGGGTCACTAAGCAAGTGCCATTTTATTTAGGAATTCTGCTTGCCTGTCCCTTATCAGTGGGTCAAATATCTTTGCTGGCTTTGGGATATCTGCTTCATCTTGCATTACAAAACTAGAATTCCACTGCAAGAATCCAGCATGATACTTCTGCAGAAGTGATGTTAATCCAGTTTTAGGAACTAGATACAGTGTCACATTCTTTGTCCAAGATGGCAAAGAATGAGTATCGGAGAAATACCCATTTTCCAGTTCTCTGTTCAGTTCATCTGAAAACTCTAGTTCTTTAAGTGGGAACGTGATGTTTGTTAAAGTATAACGAATAAGATCATTCTTACCCGGACAAGTTTTTCTGAATCACCTCTCCATTTGCTGACAATAGTGGATGCTGATATGTTGAAAAAGGTTGTATTGCATTCAGTGGCAACAGCCTTCGCAAGCAAAGTTTTTCCGGTACCTACAAACAACAGCATCGAAGAAATTTACTCTCCGAAGAAATACAAAGCAAATGTTTCAATGGGAGAATAAACAGGTGAAGTCTTTCCAGGATGATCTGGAGAAACCACACGCTGAAATGGTCAGAGTCCTTCTGTGGGAAGTACATCAAAGCATTCACAGGGGCAAATGGAGTTTAGTGCAGCGGCAGCCTTCGCAACCTGCCTCGGGCAGTACTCGTGGGCTGTGCCCTCCTTCCCCTCCCAGCCACATTAGTGCTGTGGCAGTGCTTCGTTCCTCGTGTCCAAGTGGAGCAGAGGGAGCGAGGAGGCCGGGCTGCCACGGAAAACACCCAGCTAGCACAAAGGACAGAGGCTCCGTCCCATTTCCAATACAATCCCTAAATGCAGAAGAGAAAGCAAGGACATTTTCCTTAGGAAGGCGAGTTCGAGCCAGATTTATTCACATTCTAGAAGATCAAGTCAAGTCAAACTTGATTAATGTGGTCCAAGCTGAGTAACAACAGAAGTATAACATGAATCCTCACTCCTCTGAATGACTAGTATAAGTAATGTTTTTTGGAAGATTCAGGTGTAGAAACAGTCTAGGACTGTGCGAAAGGTAAATGGACAGGTTTGACAGCAATGAGAGACAGACATAATCATCCAAAATCATCTCCTTTTATTTCAATTTACAGAATATGTTATTAGTGATACTTTAATACAGTTGATTAGCACCAATAATTTATTTGTAGGACAAAACAGAAGTAGTGATAAACTAATGGATATGGTATAAAGCTCTCCATACCTGGTGGTCCATACAGCAATAATCCTTTCCAAGGAGAGAGAATGCCTGTAAACAGTTGTGGGTACTGTGGAAACAAAAAAGTAATTCAGGGATTAAATGTATCATCTATAATGAAATAGAAGGGATTCCAGCCCCTGCCCCACTGCTTCTAATGCATTCAGAAAACCTAAGAAAACCAAAAGGAGGAAAAAAAACCCATATAAAACCAATATAATAAATACAATCTGAATACTAAGAAAAATACTATATTTACCAGATTAAATCTGTTTTAAGTGCTTTTTTTTCAAATGCAACTGGTTTGTTATTCTCTTCTGTAAGTAATTTTCCTTTGAAATGGTATAGGCCAAATCCAGAATCTTTTATATTGCCAAGGTGCCAAAGAAGAGTACCCCACAGTTGCCATTTCAATATGAAAGGCTATTTTCCTATGGGAGAATCTGTATGACATTATCAAATAAAACCCTGTTGTTCAAAGAGGAACTGCCTACAAAATCACAGAAACAGTGAGAATTCAAGACGACCATTGTATTTACAAGGCAAAAGCCAGGAAGCCCAACAGTGGTTTTCTCAAGTCTATTTAAAACCTTACCCTTATTGGATAAACAACTGCTTCCTTGACCAGCCTTTTGGCTGCATCCAGTCCAATAATATCATCCCACTTCACATTTAGATTATGGAGATAAATGTCCTGCAACATATATTGCATCCTGTTAGTAAAAATTAGATTTTCCTGCGCTAGGATAACCACTGCTGGCAAAGGAAAAGAATCCACTCAGTTATAAGGCAATAGTGCTATTAAGTGAACTTGCAGCTCAACAACTTGATGGCTACAACTACAACTTATGTTATAAATAACAGTGAAAAATTGCCCTCCGTTTACTCCACACTATGCAAGATTACGTATACTGCAGGAAAAGGTGTGAGAAGCTCTATAACAGGAGGAATATTTCCCCCCAAGCATCTCTCAAAAGATAGTCGGTAATTAGTCTATGCCCTGAAGCACTGACTCAATTAATTTCATTTAATTCATCAAAGTATCCAAATCTTCTATGAATCTTTCCATTTGTCTTGGTAATATTTTGTGGCTTGGCGTTCCAGAGACTAATTGTTCTGCAGAAAATATCATACCCTCAATACAAATACTTGGGATAAATTCTCCTCTTCAATAAAAACAGGCAGTCCCCAGAGACTGAAGAAAAATTATGTACTTGTATCCAAGGGGAAAATTTGATTTAATACAATTAGAAAAATTATTTATATAGAGTAGATTACACTTTTCCTTTCTATTAATAGCAAATTAAGACGAATCGGATTTATGATACTAAGTAGAGACTTCCATAAGTGTTTCCAAATTAAATTAGATTACGTGGTGAAATAAATACCACATGCTATTTATTTTTATTGATTTACAGAGTGATAATTACCATAGCAACTAGGAACATACCAGCACAATTAAAAAAAAAAATTCCATAACAAAGGCTAGCGCGTCCCTATTGCTTTTTTCTAAAACAGCAGCAAGAAAAACACTGTTTTACAGGTTCACCGTAAATTAAAAAACAGACAAGCGTTGAAATGAATGAAAATTCTCTTACTTCAAGGTTGGAAATTTGCTGGACTTCAGTTCTACTGAACTGCAAAAGCAAAATTTTCAGATCGAGAATCTGGGCCACACAAAACTATAAAACCAGCCAGCAGAAGTCTTCGATGCTATTTAAACAGCTGATTTTAAGTGTGTGGGAGCAACGGCGGACACCATTTGGCTCTTTTCTAATGCTTATATTCAGAAAGAGTCACAACACTGCCAAATATTGTGATACTAAGATAATATATTTAAATCTCTTTTCAGAGAAATTATGTACATTTTTTTGTAGCAAGAATAAAGGGAAGAGCTGTGAGAGTCTACTAGGTACAGCGTGATGAGATTGCGTGGTCCCTATTAGAAAGGCAAGGGTCTTAATTATTTCCTTCCACTGTGTATCAGGAAGAAACGTTGCTACATGCAGAGAAAAGAATGACTTGCAGGGAGTTGCACAGTTCAGAAAAGGCTTGTACCTTCAAGAATAAGCACTGTCAGTGACCCCAAAAAGAAACAAACAGCATTTTCAGATGACAAAAAGATCTCTGCACAACCGAAACGGAGGTCCAATCTTACTTTGCTTACAACTGTTGCAAGTTCTCTCATCTCGCCCGTCATGCCAATAAAAGCGCTAAGGGGTTTTAATAATCGTTCCTAAAAAAAGACAAAAATAAGTACTTGTCAAAGTTCAATTATTTTAAATAGAAGACAAATTGTGAAATAGTTTCCAAAAATTGATATATCATAATAATATCAACTTCTAAAGCTGTAAAGATATGGATATAAGAAAATATATACATAATAATAAATATCTCGAAATACATCATATTTGCAGTAACCTCATCTTTCCAGAATGAGGTTTAAAAACCTGTATCTTCCCATACTGCAGTTTCCTTTAAGAATGACAGAATCTAAGCCTGAATTAACATTAAAATGAGTAGCTCTCTTACTGCCGAAGTAGTCCTAAATACACCCTATGTAGCTTAAAGGGAGTGAAAAATGTAAATATGGGTCACCACATTGCCACATGCTCTGTTTTGAAATTTTCTTCAAATGGAACAGTTGACAGATAGACAGACTGGCACCGAGTAAGCTGGATGCACCGTCCTGGAAGCTGTGGTTTGTGTCAGGAATGATCAATTTACTTAAAATTTCTATCCCAACCCTCCTAACCGTGGTCCTGACTCAGCTGAGGCGAATGCTAACTGACACGCTGAATTTGGTGGAACCAGAACTTCACCCACAGAAGTTTCTGTGGGTTTCTGCAAATTGAGTAGTTTGTGAATCATAAGGAATAGTTTGTATTTGTCGCCTACTTCTGTGTTCAAAGAGTAAACAACTATCAACAAATCAGATGAGTATCGGGTAGGATCGTCCACTGGAAAAGGAGACACTACCAGGAACCAAGCCCTTCTTTAGCACTTGGGAACCAAGACAATGTTGTTACAGTATTTTATTTTGTTCCTGGTTGTATAACCGATGTTCATGCTAATTGGATGGAAATACGAACAGAAACACTTACTGATGGATCTGGATCACAATTAAGGCTGTTCAAGGCTATTTCATTTGATGATACTTTGATGGCATCTTGGATCATCCCACGGAGGTCGATTATTTGGCCCTTTGGAGAAAATAACGTCGTGATAAACTTTACCAGGATGGTAGCTCTACTGCTAAAAATCCACTGGGCCAAATTTTGCTTAATATTTCCATGTATCCTTCCGTTAGTGCCTGTACAGTTCTAAACATGGCAAAAACTGACCACAGAATCAGTGGTAACAACAGGAAAAGAATACACATCTCTTCACATTTGGTGCAACAATTTAACTGCAAAATCTCTTATCTCATTCAGGAATCTGAGATCTATCTTCCACATTAATTATAACCATTGGGCTTTAAGAACAAAAACACCTGTTCCTTCTTGTGTATGTCTGAAATATTATTTATAGCAAGCAGAGCCTCCTGTGCAAAAAAATACTGCCCAAATCAGATAAAATTGACACTTCAGCTAATTATACAGCGACATTTTATATAAAAACATACACAAAAAGCTCATATCACATATTTGTGATTTTTTTTTCTTTTTTTTCCTACATACACATTCCTGTTATAAACCACATATTAGGTTTCTACGAACCCTTCTGGGGTGAGCGCTTTCTCCTCCTCCAGTTTTGTTGATTGCTGAGATGCTTAAGCCAAAGTCAGATTGCTCCAGCGTAACTGTACTGTCATTATTCTACAGAAAAAATCAATTTTAGAACAAATGTGTTGCCAAGCAGATGAGCTGCAGATATCATCCCATTATAGGTGTCATCCCACCTCTTTACACACGCCCAGATGAACTGTTTCATTACACAGAACTCGCAACAGTAATCCCCTATTAGTCAAACACTGACGTGCAGTTTGTTAGACTTCGGTTCATCTGTCTGCTGACAGCAATGCTGAGAGCCATAACTGAACGCTGAGCTTTAGAGCTATTTCATTCGCAGATCTTCCACTGTAAAGTTGTAGAAATCTGCATCTTACTCAGCAGTGAGAAGAAACCGTTCACTAAAGTACAGCGGAAACAACAGACAAGTACAAGGCACAATACATCTGCTTAGACAGAAACAAGGAGACACTTGAGGACTGTAAGTTACTCTGACATTCATTTCAAAGCAGTTACTGTTGTAGTGTCCAAGACCTATATTTAAAAAAAAAAAGTGAGAACTGGTCAAACATGAGATCTGGCCCCTCAAAGAAATTGGGCAAAGACCTTAAAAAAAGAGGCTCTCACTCACCCAGTTCCTCAAGAGCTGTAACAAAGTGTCTCGCTTGCCCACCAACCTGCTGTTCCTGCTCCCCGCAATGTAAGATAGGGTAATAAAGTAGTTTTCTCAGCGGTCTTATTGAAATGAGACTCACAAAGCTGAAAATTAGTGAACCAAATTACTCCCCCAAGCTCAAACACCTTATGCCCTGTGAAGATGCTTCAACCAACACCAGACTTACTACCTGGTTTGTTTTTCCTGCTTTCTGGCACTAAAGAATCAATCCTTAAATTCACTGATGTTAATGGAAAGACTCTGTTGATTTCAGCACATGCTGGGTAATATGAATTCCTGGATGAAACGGAATCTTGTATCTATTATGCTTAAATTATGTAAATAGTGAAACCCATTTAGCTACACAATCACAAACTGTGTATCTTGCATCCTCTCACTGGCTATGGCCACTCAGAATAAAATCCCATTAATTGCAACTGTAACACTGTCAAGATAAAACACATCCAGACCTGTTTGGGGCTCTCCTTGGTGGATGATTTCAATTCTGCTGTCCTCCCAGGCGAAGTTTTGGACAACGGTCGCTGCACTGTCTGATGTTTGATCCTCGGGAGACTCTGAGAAGAGCTTGCTGCCCTACAGTACAAAAAATCATGTCCTGAAAGGCTTTTACAACTTTTTGTTTTCTTCAAAATACTGAAAGATTAAGAAGCACAGTTTTCAGATAAAACCTTTTTGGGCCAACTTTGCTTTGCTTGAAGTTAAAGCAGTGACTTCCGTCACAGCGAAGTCCAAAGCTCATTGCTTTCAAACACTCCATCCTACCTTATCCCACAGCACAGAAACTTTAGCAAATTGCCTGCATCTCCATCTGGGAAAAAGCTCTTTACTTACTTCTAAAAGATACAGGAAAATTTACCATGTGGTCAGCAGCACGATTCTAGGCTAGTTCAGGCAAGTTTAGGATTCCTATAGTATCACAACATTATTTTAACTGCACTGCATGTTGCTCTTGGAGGAAAATTTTCTGCCCAGAAAATGCCCCACGCATTTCTCTTACCTTCTTGACTTTCCTCCAGTTCTCAGTTGCTGTTTATTTTCTGCTGCGGCAAAATAAATATTGAGATAGAACATAATTAAGAATATAAAAAAGGACAACTTGATTTTTTTCCTTTTAAAAATATATTTGAGCACATATTAATGATTTCAGTAATATGCGTAGACAGGATCAGCGTGATTATAAGCAATTCAAGCCTGCAAAAATGTTTTGAGAACAGAACTGATGCCGGAGAGATCAGTTTTCAGAGTTCAGGCTTGTTAAATTTTTAGATCCATTTAGTCTTTCGTTTCTCTCTTTATATTTTAAAACAAATGTCATTTTCACAGTAAAATGGACCCTACCACAAATCAGATTAAGCACAACAGACTAATTCCATATACCTTGCAGAATGATTATTTAATGCTAATAACTTTTCCCTTACCAAATTAAGAAAAAAAATTTGCCTCACTCTTAGTAAATCTATCATGTTCAACATAGTCAGACAGCAAAAAGGTCACACCGCAATCGTGGTTATCAAACTTTGGGGTTTTTTTTTGTTTGAGAAAATCTCAAAGTAAAGCTTTTTCACAAAACGTCAAACTCATGCTAACTCCAACGCCCAGACCTGAACTCATAAACCCGAGGCTTTGTATCAAACTAGCACGTGCCTCATTGCTCCAAAACGTATCTCCCATCAGTGCTCTCCGCACAACACTCTTGCACCCAAATTCTCATACGCTTACATAAAATAATACTCCCCAAACAGCTGATTCACTGTCAGTGCTTGGGGACACGGGATACTTATACTTACCCCATGCATGATATTCATAACCCTGGGAGATACATCTACAGTGCAAACTGTAATTCAGCATAGAAATAATCAAGCTGGCTCTTTAGGACTTGCCTGGAGTATTACAAAGAGTTTAACAGGAAAGGTCAACACACTGATCTTTTCCTTGGGCGTGCTTATGCCCCGATTTGACAGTGGAGACAATTTACAGCAGGTCACAAGCTACCAGGCGGTAGCTTCGTCGCCGAGACGCACACGGGAGGAAGGCTGCTTGGGTTTCAGCACAAGAAGCAGCCACATCCCTGCCAGCGCGGCAGCAGCTCTGGGCTTGAGCAGCAGCTGAGCGCCAGCGTCTGCTTAACTTGACTTACCAAAAAAGGGGACCGAGAGCTTGCAAGATTTAGCGGGCTTTGGGGAATTGCTCACTCGGATCTAAGCTCCGTTTTAAGGGATCCAGCCTCGGCTACCACTCAGTTTGAGAATATTAGAATAAGTACAATGTAACAAATGCTTTGTAATGCATTTTCCTTCTTGATTCATAACAAATCCCTCGGTTTATGTGCTGCAGGGCTGTTCCTTTTTGTATTGACACCAGTCAATGGGCTCTGGCTGTAAATCTCTCTTTCATGCAGATATGGTCAGCTTCCAGCTAGCTCTGATCATCTACATCACAGTGAATGTCATGATGACTAATGGCTTTAGCGGTTTGCAAAATCATTTCACCTACACAGGTAATTTAATTATATTTACATAATGTTTCATTTACCTGGGATTTCAAAGTTGCTGGCAGCCATATGAAACAATGAAAACTGCTCGGAGATGGTCCCTGGCCAGTTATTCCCTTCCCTAATTATTGTATCTTTCTTACAAGAAATATAGGTAGAGTTGCTTGCGTTCTCTGCACCCTCTCGGCTCTTCATAACTGACTCCTATACAACTGTTCTTATGGCTTCGATAAGTTACACTTTGCTGAAGTTCAAAACCATTCGGGCTGTCAGGGTCCTACGGAAATGTTTAAGTTCTGATTTGTCTTATTCCCCATCATTCATTTATACCTCAGACTTTTAAGTCCTTTGGGGCAAATAAGCCTACTATTTTTTTGGCACATTAACTCTGCTGAATGAACATGTGCAACCTAAGTGGTTAATCAGAATGGTGGTGATAAACTCCTAAGCCCTAGCTTAGATGAGCTAAGATACAACACTTCATTTAAGTGTATATTTCAATCTAAATATTTAATCAGAAATAGAACCGACTTACTCTTCCTACCCTATCAAAAAAAAAAGAGAGAAAACATTTATACTTTGCACTCACATAGCATTTTCCAATATCTAAGTAATTTTTAAAAGACAGAAAAATACCATCTTCTTGTTCGTTTAGAACAGAGGGGAAAAAAGAGCAGAAAGGCTGAAACTCCCCATCTCTTAATTCCTATGTCCTAAGTGCTAGAAATGTAGCTCTGTAACATATATATATAATATATATATTATATATAAGTGTGTGTGTATATATACATATATAAAAGTATAAGAGAGTTCAAACATTAAACACAGACATGTATGAGAAGCGCAGCCAGTATTGCAGGTAAATACACTTTTTAAGCTTTGAGGAAAAAAAAAAAAGCTTTCCTCTTGGAACACAGTCACATACCAGTGTCCAGGACCTTTTTAGTAATCTTAGGATATTTTTGGAATTTTACGAAGTAATAGCTTTCGTATTCCATCAAAATTGTCTCAAGATCGATGTTGTCACAAACTTCAAAGCCACGTAAACCTAATTTGGTCTCTTGTTCCAAAGCATTTGCAGCATCAATATACCTGGTAAGTTCAAAAAAAAAAGAGAGTAAAGAACAAGAAACTGAGAGTCATTATCTTATTCTGATTTTTGAGAGAAAAAGCAAACAGTGACATCCGTAAGTATATGCTATTTTTAGGATGTCCACATCTCTCTATTCATTATAAATGCCATAAACTGTATTTAAAAGTCCTTTGCTGATCACTTAAATATCTTTTTAAACTGATATAGGATATTTTGCTCCAGAAACTGAAATTAATTAAAGTAAACAGTCAAGGTATTTAACAGTAGTTTGCCTTTTCATCTTCCTCACATAGAACCAACAGGCCATGCTGTACATCCACCCAACAGAGGGCAAAACTACATGTTACAGACACACACAAATAATAGTAGGGCACTATTATTTAAAAAAAACACATACCCTTCCTCCATTAAATAATGCAAAATCAGAATGAGGAGATTTTTTCGACGAGCTTCTGTTCGCATCTCTTCCTGTGAATTAAGACACAACTCTAGATCAAATGTAATATTCTCTTTATTGCTGTAAGCAGCATCTAAACGTAGCCTGTGGAAACAAACAAATTAAGACAACAGCATCTCAGAACTGTAAAACAACTCACTGCTAGTAAACAGAAGTGGTTTTCAATGTGATTTTTCTTACGCATTATCAGGGATCCAGGATGGGTAGAAACCTTTTCCCAGAGGAAAGAAAATTACCTTGTGGTTGAAAAAAATAAGTTACTTCCCTTACTGTGACTATGGTTCTCCAACACGTTCAGGCCAACACGGATTTCAGGACAGGACTCATGGACCACATGCACAGCGTCTCCAAGGGCTCTGCAAGCAAACCTCACGCGTCCCTCCCCTGCAAAACCTGTCTTCCGTGTGCTCGGAGCTGGGGGATGGAGAACAGGTCTGGGATCTCAACACCGTTGGCACCTCCCCTTTCGTGTGCCTCAATACATTAACGCAAGTGAAATACAGAACACTTGAACTAATAGCTCRGGATAATACCAGACTTGCCCAGTTTTAACACAGATGTGACCAAAGTCAGGCCCCTACCCRCAGAAATTTCAGTATGGAGCCAGTCTCATAGATTTCTTCACTCAGATTTGAGTGACCGAAGGCATTTGCACTTGGTTCAGCGATAAGAGCACAGCAGCGTAAAACACATCTTTGCCGTCAGGCAGGGAAGCTATAGCTGGGGGAGCAGATAGTGCTGCCACATGTGCATAACATCTGCAAACAAGAAGCTCTGAGATTTTAAGGTCTTAGCAGAAGTCATTAGAAGGAAAGCTCTAGACYCTCAGCATATTGACTTCAGTCTGCCTCATTGGGATTTGAAGATGGGATCACATGAACAGTAGGTATCTCCGAACCTACATTTAGACAAATAAATCATTACCACTCTCTTTTAGGATGCTGGCATCCTCAACTCATAAGGTGGAGCCAGCGCAAGCATGAAGAACTGGCACTGATTTAATAGATGGGGGGGAAGAGAGGTAGTTTACATTGCTYGTGTAGCACCTATATCCCAGAGCATACTGCACAGCAATGGAWATACAGAAACCCACTTCTGCTCCCAGTTTCCGTCCCTCCTACCCGACTCGGTGACTGCATCCCTCCCCTAGTAAAAGCCTAGCCCAAGCGTTCGACGGTGGGGTCCGCGGGAGACAAACCCACAAGTCTTTGGCTTCTTCGTACTGGACACTGAGCTTCAGCCTCTACAGCAACGGCTTCCTCTGCTCTCTGCCAGTTCTTGGCACACAGACAAGACAAAAGAATCACTACCGATTAAAGCAGTAACTTATGTTTTTAAAGCCCCAAAGACGTGCGAAAGGAATATTCATACAGAAAGACATTCACTCTATTCCTTCGGGCCTCTTGAAACACAGCTTCATGGCAGCAAACTGCAGATAGGGTGATTTTGGGCGGTGGAACGTGCTGCAAAACCAGCTTACCTCTTCCCTGTGCCTTTCCCTTGTCAGTTTGGACGTGTCTGCTCCTTCTGCACTGCGCACAGCAATGGATATTAGCCATAGAGCATTCCCGGCTAACTTACACATCTGAGATAGCACAATCAACGAGTGTTTTATTTTGAGACTAATGCTCATCCGTGTGTCTGTTAATCTGTAAAAAGTACTGGGCAGAGCAGGGAGAAGGTCTTCCAGTATCGCAGGGTTTTTTGTGGGACGTTTGCTTCAGACGTGGGGCCATCTAGTGACACGATTCGGAAAGGGCTGGGCTTTGCTTTTAACAGCGTATCCCAGGAGCTGAAAGTGTGTTTCTGCTGCACAGTTTAACAAAAAGGCTGGTAAAATTTTCATTCTGGTTTTCTAGAGAACGGACTCAAAGTGTCTGGGAAAAGGGGAAGAAACTATACCCCCCCCCTCGCCTTTGCTACTTTTTATTGTCTTGATAAAATTACACCCCCATTCGGTTTCTTTATCCTAACGAAGCTGCAATACTATTTGCCTTCCAGGGRTGGTACAAAGATGATTTTTACAAAGCATTTTGAGGAAGAAGAGTTCTCTGTAAATGCTTAGCAGATTCATATTTTTTGAATGAACTAAACCAGTTCCAGAAAAGTGCTGCAAGAAGAAATGGCCAAATTCTGCAAACGGTCACACGCAAACGAAAAGCAAAGACAAAACACTGGCACCCTGGGATGAAAAGCTCTTTCCCCTCCCATTGTTCTCACTGCTACTGGCATTTGGAAAACAGAATTGGAATTGCCGTCCTCCTGCTATTTTTCCTGCATGACTTGAATCGTCCGAGACGGAGTCTGAGGGGTGAGAGAGAAGCTGGAGTCACCACTTGCTGAGAAAGCCTCCAGTACATTCTTTTAAATGCAACTGCTCATGCTGATTTATCCTGAGAAAAATTACTGTTGTGTTTGCCCACGTATCAAAGGGCAAGATTACGGCCCCCTTTGAATATTCAAAAACCAGTACGAAAACACAGTGGTTGCCGCAGAAGACAAACATATCGAGTGTTTAATGTTTGAGTATTTACAGTCACACTGATGAGGGAGGAATTACATCTGTCTGATAAACTGGTAGGGCTCGCAACCGGTGCTTGGAAGACTCCTTGAAAAGAATCCRTATTCTGGTGCGCCTTTTGCCATTAAGCCCGCTAGGTTACTTCTGCTGTCCCTAGAGGCGTTTTAAATTCTAGTATAGGCAGGCATACAGCGAGGAGCAGCATCTCAAATACTCTTTCAGGTAGAGACTTGCCTTGAGCATATAGGATAACACAGTATGGGCAGCGCCCTTCAACCTTAACATATTAATGGTCTTGTTGTTGGGTTGACTGAGCAGAAGCCAAAGTGAACCTTTACATCCGAAAAACGTGCCCAAGCGAGCACCGTCTAAAAATCAGAGGATAGTTTAGACTGAGTGGTCCATTCTGTCTTTATCTTGTATTAATTAGAATGCAAACACGATGGTTAATTTGGAGAAGCAGGCAGCTGTCCAAAGAAAATTAACTGAGCCATCAAATCAGTTGATTAACTGAGAACAACTTGCCTCAGATTGGATCTGAAAAACAGAATGGAGATATCAAAATCTCTGGTCCCAGTTACATGAGGTTTCTGTAAATCTAAGAGAATTTAAGGACCTTTGATGKAACTGTTATCGAATCAGAGACCTTCTGAGTCACTTGTGTGTGGAACATTGATTCCTGCCAATCCCAAAGTCACGTCTCCCTGTTTTTCCACCAGTCTTATCCTACCATGTGCCCCTGTCTTCCACACGTGGCAGTGCCATCGGCAACCTTAGCCGCCTGCCCATGCTGGTCTGCTTTCCCAGACTCCGGTTCATTCCCTCACTCCAAATACTTCCACACAACAGCCTGTCTGCCAAAGTAGAGGCAGATACTAAAACGGCACAGGACTTCAGCCGTGTTTAGAGAGGAAATGGTAAATCTTATATTGCATGAAAAAATAGGAGCACTTACCAGTACAAAGTTACTTAAAATTCAGTTTAGCTTTATAGTGATTTAGGCTTCCTGTTTAATTAGTACTTAGAATTGCATGTTGTTTATAGCCACTGGTATTTCCATAGATGTTTAAGTGCTTAAAGTTTAATAAGCTTCCATTCTTAAACCAAAAAAAAGTATGTAATTAAATTTTCAATTACTATAGGGGATTTTGGAGTCCATGCAATTAATAAAAGCTTAAGGCACTTAAGCGTGATCTTGTTTTAAAAGCTAAATAGTTGAGCACTTAACTAATTAGCTACAACACTTACAGTGTGTTTTATTTATTTCCAGCTTAACAAAATAGAGTGCTATGTACTACTTTCTTTGGAGCCGTTCAAAATTAAACTCTATTAGAGTCATGCATCTTTAAACTGCAATCGTTCATTTCCATACCTTTTACTAAAACGGATTTACATTATAAATCAGCCTAGTCTCTTGTGTAACCCCATCAAATTAATGGAGCTGCTAAAAGACTAATTTAACCCCATAATGTTTCATTATTATTTGACCCTATATTTCTGCATTAATGTGTACAATTGCCTAAAGAAAGAACAGAGTTACAAAGTAACTCACGGTCTAAGAAGTTTAGAAATGATGACTATATTACTGACTTTGCGCCCTTGTACATCCAACTAGGGCAGCAAACAAGACAAGAGTCCAGCAGGATCTGTGATCAAGAATTCGGACAAGAGGCAAGCAGCCAGCTCCATAATCATGTAAGAAAAGACCATATCATAATGCACATACCCCAAAGGATAAGACGACAGCTGCACAGGCAACCATACTTTTAGCATTTCCCAACTTTTAAGTCTTGAGCTCACAAGCTAAAATATTCTGCTGCGACATACAAACTTTTAAATGAAAATGGATCAGATGGAAATTATTCTTTCCCAGTCGCTCCTGTTTTCTCCCCCCGCGGAAGGTAAAAACGACATTGCTGTCAGAGAAGGAGAACGGGACGCCGGGATGAGGAGCGAGAGCAGGCAGTAGGACTCGCTTAGAACAGTGTCCTTTCTCCCTTTTGCCTTCGGGATCCCAGGACGCCTGCCAAGCGCAGCGTTCCTAGAGAGCAAGCTGTCACACCGGCACCGTGTGCCAGGCTGCGGAGAGTAGCCGCGGGACCATGAACTCACCCGCTTTTCTTCCTCCACCACCCCATATCCCCCCCCCCCGTTTTCCCCTCCCCACCCAGCCTTTTGCATCTTATAGTTGCAGCTTTGCCAGACTTTTTAGAAGATTGATGCTCAACTATTGTTTGGCTTCCTGACAATATTTTCTGAGAAACACAAGCAGAGAAGGGAAACAGTAATTTTTAAATGACGTATTACTTGGCTATGACTGAATAGAATTTCACAGCACAAAGCGGAGGCGCTTCTTTGGTCTCTTCTCTCTTCCAGATTATACAAGTCTACTGCAAACAATAGAGCTGGCAAAGTTTCTCAAGAGCGATTACAAACAGCTTTCATAGTTAAAAACATATAGCAAGCTAAGCACAGAAGTTATAGCTGCCCTAGTACTAACACGGAGATGCGTTCAAGAGGTGTGGCATTTAAAATCTAAAGACTTTTTACGATTTGAGCTTGGTGCATTGAAAACAGAAATCTGATTTCCCCAACTAACGCAATAGTTATGTTGTATGTCATTAACTCACGTGCCAACAATATGCACTCTCCACCAGTGCCACTCGCAGAATGCTAATATCTAACTTTTACAACAAATTTCCCTAATGTCAGGTATTACATTGCCACGACTTCACTAATTTGAAGTGATATGTATTGGGGAAAACACATAAAAATGAACGAACACAAAATATGGTGAGTTATTAAACAACAGAATGCTGTTGTTCAAGGATGCGGAATTTGTTCACCAAATTTACAAGTGAATTACTAAGCATTAACTCTCTGACTCATTTGTGTGAATTAGCAAAGTTCTACTGCAGTTTACGCTAATACTGCTTTTAGAGAGTGATTTACAGAACAAACATAGGAAATATTTAACTTCCCTGAGGACGTGAGGTGTACGTACACGTGTATGTAGCAAATCAGAGCAGCATGTTGCATGGACAGCAGTGCCTTGTGCCAAAGGGAAGGCAGCCTGGAGATGCTCCAGCTGGGGCTCACCCAGAGCTCGTCCCTCAGGGACACCAAATTGGGATGCCCTTTCTCTCCCTCCAAGGTTTTCCTTCCCTCCCTTCCCCAGCGGGCGCGTGTTGCTAACCTAACGCTCTGCCATAATTCACCAAAGCCAGCAAGACGAGCAAGGGACACAACTTTTGAGAATCCCAGGAGGCCTCCAAAAAGCGCTGCTTTCACATGCTTCCACCTCAGATACATCCTTCGCAGTTGGAAAAACAATGTCTTGGATACCATACTTGTTTCCAGCTGGAACATGAAGTTCAAAGGAGAGGCAAGGAGCGCAATCTCTCATTCGCCTGCTCCGAGCATGAGTTATCACTGAAAGCCACATGTCCGCTCTTCTCCCTTTCGTCTTTGACCTCAGCTACCCAGCTTAGCCCTTATCTTGCCTCAAACGTAAAAACCCTGCAGCTAAATGGTAGGTCTGAGTGCACTGGTCTGAGAGAAAACTAACACACGTGTGTGTGTGTCTGTGYGTGCATGTGTTTTGGGTCAGTTCAACAAATGAATCCAGCTCAGGCAAATAAAATCTTTCAGTATCAACAAACGTTCATATATTACAGTCATAAGCATTAACTAGCTGGAATTAGACTAGAATTATCCTACTGAAAAGTAGGTGTTCATTACAGGAGGGTGGATTTTTTTTTTTTTTGAAATACCTTTCCCAAAATTGTTAGAAAACAATTATCTCCATTCTATAGAAGAAATCAATGGAAATATGCAATACAGATGAGAACAGGATTGGGGACCAGGAATTCCAGTAAGTATTTTGTGCTACAAATAAAAGATGGAGTAGCCTTTCAGACATTGCTTACAGGAGTGCTGGAATTCAGAAATCAGAAATTAAGTATCTAGGGTCGCTCCACAGAAAGCAAGAGACCTTAGAACAAGATCAAAAAATCTATTCCCCTTAGCTATTTCCAGCTCGTTCCTTAGTCGCTAACACAGGCTTAATCCAAAGTGGGCTCCAAATTTCTGGACCTCTGCAGAATTTGGCCTCCCTCTGCTTGACATTCAAAATGGAAAATCTGATCTTCACATCCGTTCTCTCAAAGGTCTACAGATAGATCGGTTTACAAAACAAACCAACCAAAAATCAGTGATACAGCTTAGGGGGAAGAATTCCCAGGTTCCAGGTCTTACTTCCACAAGTGTTTCTGCACTTAAGAGTCAAAACAGCCCCGGGACCAGAACCACTCAAATCCTCATTAGTTATTTAAGGGTTGCAAGTCCTATCCCTTTTTCTCCTTTCTTTCTAGCCCTAGGAGCCCTATCTTCCATTTGCACATTAAAGCCATTTCAACTGGCCACTTTGGGGCACCAGTCTTAGTGGCTGGGATCTGAAACCTCCTGAGGGCTCAAGAAGGCACTAACCCAGAGCCTCCACTTCCCAGGTGAGTATATTATCTACTAATCTAGGAGGCAGACATTACTTAACCCTCACAACCGCCCCACAGCAACTACAAGCACACTTTGCAAGGAAGCCCATCCTCCTTACGCATAGCAGGCACAGGGATTTGTGTAAGCGTGTAGAGCACCTCACAAAACTAGAACCTTTCCGGGAAATAGCTTTTCAGTGGTCCTGCAGGGGACCTACAGCTTTATCTGCTAAACCATACCTTATTTTAGCTGAAATGGTCCAGCAGGTGGAGATAGAAGAACAGCTTAAGAAATGTASCTAAGTACTAATGGTTCCAGGCTCCTATACAGACGGGGCTCCCTGGAGCCACGACCCACGCACGGGATGAAGGCACGGTGGTACAATATGGCCCTTATTTATGCAAAAGGCGCCTGAGAGCGCCAGGAATGAGCATTTCTGCTCTCCCTCTTCACTCGCTGCCGGGCCTGCTCAGGCAACGGCCGAGGACGGGGGGCAGAAGGGCCTGCCCCAGGCCGCGGAGCGGGCAGGACAACAAGCGCGTCCTGCAGAAGGGGGGGGAAGGAGCCGGGAGAGCCCCCCGCATCCTTAAGGACAGGGACCCTGGGGACCGCCCGCCCCCACAAGCGCACCGCGCCGGAGACCCGCCGCCATGACACCGCCGCCATGACACCACCGCGCCTGCGCACTGAGCGCCGCCCTGCCGCGCACGCGCAGAGGAGGCCCCGCGCGGTCTCCATAGCAACGGGGAAGCGCGGCCGCCCGGCCCGCTGGGTCTCACCGCCTCCCTCGCCTGGTGGGCGGTTCTCAGCGCGTGGCAGGAGAGCTCCATCGGGGCGCCGAGGAGGCCCCGCCACAGGCGGGTGCAGCCCGCGGCGGGGAGTCGGAGCGACCTCCCGGCAGCGCCCAGCCCTGGCACCCCGCGGCGGCGGGGAGGCGGGGCGCCGGGCGCACCCGTGGCCAATCGGAACGCGGGAGGGTGAAAGATTGCCCGAAGAGATAACCAATCCCGACTGGAGTGTGGGGGGGCCGTTTAAAGGATGGGCCAATCACGGCGGGGAGGAAGGGCGGGACTGTCAGCTGTGCTGGCCAATCGCCGCTTGACTTATCTCAGCGGTGCCTGCCGAGGAGTTTGGCGGGCGGGGCGGGTTGGAGACAAACCCGACCGGACCAGACCAGACCAGACCAGACCAAGCTAAGCTAAGCTAAACTAAACTAAACCAAACCGAGTCAAACCATAGCCTACCCTACCGGGGTAAAGGATGCCCAGCTCGCCCAAACAGGCGGGTCACCCCCGAGGAGCAGCGGGGTACTGCCTGCCCCTCACACCGAGGCCGGCGGCAGGCGTTAAAAATGGAGGCGGCTGTGGCACCTGCAGAAACGCTGGCTGTGGCTTGAATACGCACCTATGACTCGCCTCCCAGCAAAACTCTGTGAATAATACATTTTAATAACAAGATAAATGTATCCAGTATCCGCACGTAGGTTCCTCTTGCTGCCTGTCAAGCTGACCATTGTCCTCAACAAGTGTCTTCATCAAAAGCCGTCTGATACCAGACCCAAGCCACCGCTGTGAGGGCCGGTGGCGCAGCAGTTGGCACCTGCCACTGTCCCAATGTACGCTTTCTGTTCCCTCGAGCTCCCTTTGCTGAAGTATCTCCAGCTGCCCGTACCTCCTACCATAACCTTCCTCTCTGGCCTTTCAATACATCCTGCTTTCAGGGATATCCTAAGCAAAAACGTACGACTTCAGCAGACGTTAACTGCTAAGTCAGTTGTGCTGCACGTGTATTGCAGGTTCGTCCTATTAAGCACGTAATTTAATAAACATCCTTTTATGAGATTCATCCCATAAACCATGGAGTGTACGAAGTGGATCAGATTAATGTTGCTGCATCCAACTTCAGCCCTCTCTTACTGGATTTTGTGTTTAATTTTGTGGCCTTAATGTTGCAGCATAGTAGGTAATAGGTTTGTTTTCCATTATGGGGTGCTTCTGTTTTATTGCTCTGAAAGAGAAATTCCTATAATTGAAGTTAGTATTCAAGTCATCCCAATTAGGTTTCCAAGACCATATCTCACTACTGTTGGGAGAATAGCCTGAATTCTCATCTTTGCTTGATTGGAGAGTGTTTTCTACAACGTCTCTTTTAATGGGGTAGTAGCATCCATCTTAATGTGTGGTTTGCTATTGTTTTGATGGAAAAAGAGAGTCTTCAGTCACAAGAACGCAAACCTGAGGATAATTTTCACCATATGGTTGTGAATGAATCTTTCAGAAAGGCTTTAGAGACAAATGCACACCCACAGGAAAGGGGGCTGTTTTCGGGACTGTGATATGCCTGTGAAAACTCAAGCTTGTTCTTGCAATTAGAACTGCAAGGGCAGATGGAGCTGACTGGCAGGACTAAGGTGTCACCAAGCAAATCAAGAGTCTACTCAGAAACCTTGCTAGGACACTCAGATTATCTAGGCTTTACATTCAACAGACATAATTTAATAAAAAATAATAATGGTCAGTTAAACCAATTTATACCTAACATTTAAATATTCCTTGGCTGTGCATATAACCACTATATAGTTATATAACCATAGTGTGTTAGAATAGGCAAGTAAAACTAATGTGTATTTCACCATGAAAACTGATTATGAAAAAAATAGAGAAGAGTAAATTAGTTTTCTAATTTACATTTTAGTCTGCTAAACATTAATATATCTAATGAGCCTACCATTGCTTTAGAATTAGATAGCACTTCATTGTTTGTCTTGACATAACAAATACAAGATCATGTCCCATTGCTAAGCTCTGTTTTGTCAATTAGCTGGGCTATAGGTAGTGCAGATATAAAGCACCCATAGAAGAGTTTTCTCTCCAATAAATAGAATAAGTATCTAACTCARAACATCTTGTATCAGAATCAAAGCCCATATTTTTATGGGCAGTAGAGCAATCAAGGGCATCTGTGAGCTTCCATACTTTGAGAGCTCTAGACCTAACACAGGAGTGTGGGCATTAAACACAACTCAATTATAATTTCCCACCCACTTTCTCTAGGGTTAAATTAAAAAGTAAATGGCTATGAGATAGGAAAGACCATGGAGAAACCTAAGGCTTGCATTATAATGTTTTTTCGCTAAACACAGTACACACAAAATCTACTTTTAATCCATTCGGTCATCTCAGACCCCTCATCCTATCCCTGCTAATCTGTATTTGGTTGTCTATTACCAGCTGGTTAAGGAGCACAGGAGGAGTTTGTTGAGGTGTAACGCTGATGAGGGCAATTGCTGCAATGCTGGGAGCAGCTGTAGAGTTTCTTACTCTCTGGGATGTGTTTGTGGGAAGAATGTATTTAGATGTTCACACATCAATATTACACTAGCTAATACAGCTATGGGAGGGTCAGTGCTTGTATGCATGTATTGCACACAGTCCTAGAAAGATTACTAGAGAAGCCCAGATCTGTATTTTATTCCTAACAAGCCTAACTCTATTTAGGGGGCAGGGTGCTCAGTTCCTATAGGCTCCCTCCTGACCCTGGTGAGAGCTTATTGGAAAAGCAAACCAACTGCTGCTGTGATATCTTCTCAGATGGGAGTGTTAATTAGCTGCCTTGGAGTAAGGCAGGTTGCCTGCTCCTCTGATGGCTAGTGCTGCACCCAGCTCTCAGTCTTGTGTCGCAAGGCATACAAAAACAGAAAGGACTCAAGGGGAGAGTGTGGGAAGTGCTTTAGTAGCTGCAGCAGGGGGTTGTAAGAGAAAGAGGAGGGGAAGGAAGAGGTACTGGAAACGGGGGTGGAAGAAATATCGGCGGCACCAGAAGAAGCATCAGAAGCCGGAGGAATGTCTGACGTTTGAGGTAGGTTTCTTCAAAGTTGGGTGGAAGGAGAAATGTTGGAAGAGTTGAAGCTTTGCTAAGCTGCCTGAGATGGCCTGGTACCTGGGAAAATTGTTTGGGAGTGTAAGTCTGGAGCTGGTCTGTGATGAATTCTGGAAACCTGTGGGGTTTTTGAAGGATTAGAGCAAGACAGGGGTGAATTGCTCTGAGTTACTAGAAAACTCACAAGGAGGAAACTTGAGAGAAACCTCAGTCTGGATATAGGAGAAGATAGGCCTGTGCCCTATGCTTTTGTGGAGTAGGGACTTAAGAAAACACTTGAAGAAGACCAAGTATAGAGCACTTGTTTGCTTGAGTGTGTGGCCCCAGGGGCAAGTAGGAGAATGACTATAAGGAAAAACAGGGAAAACCAAAACAGTGGTAATGAGGAAGAGCTCTAGGCAGCTCTTTAAGGAAAAATGAGGACAGACTAATAAGTAAGGTAAACCTTCTTACTATCTTATGGCCATGAGGCATAAAAACTCAGGCTACAGTCTGTTTGCTCTTATCTCAGCAGATGTTGGGGATGTGGTCGATGGGAAGGCTGACAGATGTGGTTATGAAATGAGAGGTGAGTGTACATGAAAAAGGCAATACCCAGCTTTGGTGCAAGTTTCAACCTTGAAACTTTTCCATATGCATTTAAAGGAAGAAATGTGTGAGGGTGTGTGGGGGGAAAAAAAGAAGTGACAAAGTTTTGGTCTGGTCTGTGCTGGTGTGTGCTTTAGTGATTTAAGAGAAGRGAACCTGTAATTCCAGACTAAAGGGGTGTTTTGAATTGCAGGGAAAAAGAAGTGGTCGATGGTCGTAGTTCACCAAGCTGAACTCAGATGATGTGGTAGATTAAAGACTGCAAATTCCCATTTTTTGACTAACAGAAGGAGTTTGTGCCTGTTCGATAAAATCATTATGTTTGAGTCTTCAAGGTGATGACTATTATAAGCTGGTCCTGTGTTTGGCCTTATGGAAGTAAGGGCTAGTTATCTGTGGTTATGGTTAAGCCTTAGCAGAGGTCCTGCTGTAGCCCTTCCTTTCTCCCCTGCCCTGGGGTGGCGGAACCATTTCCACCATTTCTTTCACAAAACGGTGTGCCAGAACTAGCAGAGCTTACTGCAGACTTGGGCCATTTCTAATCCACTCTCTGAATCTGTCAATCATGCAAAAAGTGCTGCCTTTCGGTTAATGCAAGCAAGGGTGCCGAGTACTTCGGACCTTTCCGATGTCTCTCGTTGGAGCTGCGTTGGCTGCTTGCCTGTTTGTTGGCTCAGCCTTTGCTTTCTATTGCAATAAATCAGTTGTTGGGTTTAACGGCCCGGTTGCCAATGCAACCGAATATTGCGACGAGGTAATTATTGTGACTAGATAATGATCTCTGGCTGCTTTGGAAAATACTATTCTCAGCCGCACCTCACTGTTTATATTTCTGTAAATGTCTCAGCGTTTCCCTTACAGCAGGAAACCCATTAGCCAGGTTTGAAGTTTACTGCCAGTGACATTTTTTGCTTCATTTTTTTATTAATAAAATGTGTCATGTTATCATTATAATACAAATAATGAGAGCGCTGCTGATGGATAAAGCTAAGAAAGCAATAAAATTGCTGCGTAAGCC
Source organism: Apteryx rowi (assembly GCF_003343035.1). Lineage (NCBI taxonomy): Eukaryota > Metazoa > Chordata > Aves > Apterygiformes > Apterygidae > Apteryx > Apteryx rowi. The sequence goes on from NW_020450976.1 coordinate 98,077, forward strand.
CAGCCTTTTCGATTTAATACGCTTCAGTCGCCAGTCTATTTCTTCTTTAGCTGTTCTTTCTTCCTTTTGGTTAATATAATAACACTGCTTAAGTACTGCGTAAGTTCTTGCAATAGATCCCTTTAGAAGTAGGGTGCTGCCGATGAAATGCTGGGCTGACCCTTTGTGACTACGGGGTACCTAAAAACGCCTGTAATCGTGATTTATTTTTTTTTGGGGGGGGGGTAGGGGAGGTGTGTAATCGCGTGTAATCGCGTCCCGCAGGGACCCCTGAAGGTCAGCTGGAAGGTGGCTCCCCACGGGGTGCCGAAAGCACCGCGGCCTCCCTGGTGCCTGGGCCGCCGGCTGGTGCCCCGAGGGGCCCGGAGGAGTTTAGCCCGGTTCTTGTGGTGATTTATTTTTATATTTTTATCCCCGGGGTGTCGGGCTCAGCCCTGCCCTCGCCCCCAGGGCCCCGGCCCGCGGCGCGCTCCCCTCAGAGGGCGGCGCGGGCGCCCCCCGCGGAGCGAGGCGGGTCGGGTCGGGCCGGGCTCCCGCCCCCCCCCCCGGTGGCGCCGCCCTCCGCCGTCACGTGCCGGGGGCGCGCACGGGGTGCACGATGGTGGCGGCCGCGGCGGGGCCCGGCGACGGCGGCGGCAGCAGCGGCGGCGGCGGCAGCAGCGGGTAGAAAATGGCGGATTTCGAGGAGCTGCGGGTGAGGAGGGCGCGAGGCGGCGGGGGAAGAGCGCGGCCAAGATGTCGCCCGGCCCTTGGAGCCCCCCGCGCCGCCGCCGGCCCTTCC